>NW_028274817.1:2838055-3142777 GCF_037043125.1 Eumetopias jubatus | reverse complement strand
ACTCGGCAAATCGCTTCTGTTAAAGCCTCAGTTTCCCCACCCTTAACGTAAGGGAGGACAAGTGATGTTTAAGGCCGAAGCCAAGCCAATCTGGGAGTCCATATTTAGGACTTGTTTATTAGTCATCTGTTCCCTGCCCACTGGCTCTATGCCCCGCATGGAAGTGAGGCCACATAAAACTCCATGTCCAGTAATACTTTGTCAAGCCCCAGGCCTTCTCAAAGGGAGAGTTCCAGCCTGTGGTCCCAGCGGGTAAGAGCAAACAGAAGCCTGAGGCAAAGGCATGGCTTTTGACCACTGTTCACTTTAGCCCAGGGTTGAAAACAGGGTCTTCAAAACAGAGGTCCTTGTAGCCTGGCCCACCTCCCGTTCTCCAGTAAGGAGGGCCTGACCACCCTCTAGAATCCTGTTGTCTGTCCTGTGCAGAAATCACTGAAGGGGAGGGCAGTCCCCCCGGGGAGCTGGTTTTGGGAAGAGCTGCATTTTCACTAAACGTGGCAGAAGTGATGCTATGCTGGCTGCCTGCAGAATGAACCTACAGAAAAAAAAGCTGTCTTTGCTACCAGAAGATTCAGCTAGACATTTAATGCTGATGACTCACTTTCTCAAATGCAGAATTTCTTTATTCTTTTCTAAGTAAAAGCTTCACTCCTTCTTAATGACTTTATGACCACCAGCCAGGCTCTGGGAGAAAGAAGTCCTTCAGTAGCCACCACCTAGTGCCCAGCAAGCAGTGTGCAGTCAGCAGGCCCAAAGTAGCCCTCTAAACTCCCCAGTATCGAGAGTGATAAAGGGCCACAAACAGAAACCTCCCTGCAGGGGGCTGGGGGGGCACTTGCCCATTAGCCAAGCTGACATCCCCCAGGGAGCACCTGGGGCTTGGGAAGGCATTTCTGGAAACAGAGTTACATGTGACCTCATTTGGCCCCTTTTCCTGGAGGGCATTTGGCCCTTTCTGAACTCCAGCTGACAAGTCTGTAGCCTCTTGGAATAATCTCCAAGTTGGTGCCACAGCACTTTCCAGCCCCTCGTGTCACCTGTGAGCGCTGGGACCAATGCCTCTGCTCCTGCAACACATCACACCCCTTCCCCTGCATTGCTTCATTTCGTCCTCACAGCACGGTGAAGGATGGAAGATAATCATCCCTGTCCTACAGATGAGAGACGGAGGCAGCTATTCAGCAGCAGTGCCAGACTTTGAGCCTCAATTTGTGGGGCGTTCCCCCCCCACCCCCACCGTGGAAGCCTTCTCCCACTACCTCTTGGCTAGCCTGGGAGGCCGTCCCAGAAACCTGATTTTCGTAAGCTTGCCAAGGTCTTGGTCTTCACAGAGAGCATCCCTCTGGGCTCTGCACACTGTGGGAGGAGTAGGGCTCGGCAGCCTCTGAATAATGAGGCCCTGCAGCTCCAGGGAGGCTCTAGTGCTGGAGGCAGGGTCTGGGAGCCCAGCCAGCCTCTGGCCACAGGGCTCAGAAAGCTGGGTGGGGCAAGGGTGTGGTGGTGAAGGGCTGGGAGGAGCAGAGTCCGGGTCAGACAGTGTGGAGGAGGGAGCCAGCCCTGGGACATGGCAACAGAGAGGGAGAAGATGGAGCCCAGATGAGATACTTTAAGGAAGGAGAATCGACAGAGCTCAGAAATAATTGGCCGTGGAAGCAAAGTAAACGGGAGATATCTGAGATGACTCACGGGTTTCTGACTCAGGCTGTTAGGTGGTTGGGGGTGCCATTTTGTAAGAAAGGGAGCCCAGGGGGAACTGTACCGGGCGGTGGGGGTGGAGATGCTGCGCTCGACTGTGGAGTTTGAGGAGCTCGTAAGGCACTCAGGTGGGGGTGCCTGTGAGGCAGCTGGATATCCAGGTCTGGGCTGGGGGTGTTGATTTGGTGGACAGTGGCCTCTAGACTTGTTTTGTCCAATGTGGTGGCTACTAGCCACACGTGACCATTTAAATGTAAACTAATTTTAATTTAAAAAGGCTAAGTACAGAGTTTCTGTTTGGGATGATAAAAAAAGTTTTGGAGATAGATGAGTTGATGGATGCACAACACTGTGAATGCAATTAATGGCATTGAATTGTGCGCCAAAAATGGCTCAGAATGGAACATTTTATATGATATATGTTTTACCACAACTTGGAAAGAGAAAAGAAACAAGATTAATTACGATTAAAAATTCAGGTCCTCACTCACACTAGCCATATCCCCGGGAGCTTAACAGCTGCATGGGACTCATGGCTACTGTATTGGACAGTGAAGACGTGGAGCATTTCCACCACTGCAGAAATTTCTATTGGACAGCACCACTATAGAGAGTAACTGGAGCCCTGTGGGTTGCTGGGACTTGTAGAGGGAGAGGAGATGGGAGGAGCTCTGGGGCACCTGGGAGGAGCCCCACCTTTGAGAAGGATATGGCAGTGGGCATTAGGAGATGAATGTGGAAATGCAAAGTGCCAGGGAGCCCGGGAGCCGCAACCAAGCACATTCCAGAAAATATACCTGGCTTGCTGTTGCCTCAAAATAGTCCATGCTTTCCTACCCCTGGGCCTTTCTCCATGGGGTGCCTTCTGCTGGGAACACTCCTACTGCCACACCCACTCCTGTCCAAATGCTGCCCAGGGTCTCTGGACCCACACAGCCACTCCCTATGTGGCTGTGAATCCAGAATCTCCCAACCAGAGAGAAACGGAATCAGGGGCTGGTGGTGTTTCAGATTAGGAAGACTTTTTGCAGATTAAGACCTGCAGAAGGGTTTGCACAAAGGTATCGGCTCTGTACCCTAGCCTATATGTGGTACTCTGTCCAAATCTGGGAATGTCAGGCTTCTGCAACCCAGCAGAGAGGAACTGCATAGTGGCCCTGGGGACAGGCATGAAACTCCGAGAGAGGGGGCAGGGATAAAATGGGGCGTCAGGGGGAGAGTCCTGCAGGCAATGGTAGAGAAGAATGGAGCACAGCAAACCCAGTGACTGGGAGGGCTGGCTCCAGCCCTGCGCAAGGCTGTGCACATGGGCAGCGCCCGTCCAGCGGCCTGTGGCTGGGGATATAAGGGATGGCCCAGCTGTGTTGCGTGTAGGTGCGTCCTGCACTTGCACTTGGAGCTCTACTCTACTGGGATGTTGCCAGTGGCCCCACACGGAGGCTTGTTTGGCTGCACTGATGCAGGTTGTTTCTTAGCAGCACCCTGCACATGCACCTGTGCTCTGTTAAGATGCAGCCTGTGTCCCCTGGAAGAGGCCTCAATGAGCCCGCATTCAGCTCTTTGCTGATCAGGGCTCAATGCAGACATGGGCTGAGCCTCCAGCTGGAGCCCTGGTTCAGGTAGTATCAGCCAGCAACCCTGAGCAGCACCCCCTTCTGCTCTGCCAACCCAGGCTATACTTCCCTGACGAGCCGCACTCCTGGGGGCGGGTGGATGCACTCGGTGACCCCTCGCAGCAGCTCTTTCTGCTTCCTGCACCCGGGCTGCAGCTCCTTGAGGAGCTCTACTTGGTGTGGACATAGGGTGAGTCTCCACAGAGATCCCTGGTTGAGTTCGGTGCAGCCAGTTTTCCCTTGCAATGGCTAGTTCTGAGCTTTATCCAGCTGCTGGCTGTGAAGGCAGGTGACACTGGCAATAGAGCCCGGGTTTGTCAATGAACAGTTGGAGTGCACTTGCGAAGTGTTGCTCCATGATGGTCCAGCTTAGAGCCACACTCCATGTAGACACAGGCTGCATACCCACCAGCAGCCCTGGCTCATTCTTATATTGGCTGTAATTCACTGCGGAGGGGGTTCTGTGCTGATCCAGGTGGTGGTGCCCAGGGGAGCCATGCACACTGTAGGTGTAGGCTGCGTGTCCACAGGATGGTTTGGTGTGCTTATGTGGGCAGGGCCTTGGCCTGTGCTGGTACAGGTTGCAGTTTCTTGAGAAGCCTCGTTTTTTTTTTTTTGCGGAGGCTCTGTGGTTCTGTGTAGACACTGCCAGATTCTCTGCAGATGAAACCTCATTCTCTGCAGACACAACCTTATTCAGGACGGATGCAGCTTCATCCGGGGAAGACACAGTCTCGTCTTGGGTGGCTGCAGCCTCATCTGAGCCTCTCTGCTGGGCCTCCTTGCATGCACACACCTGCGTCTCCTTATGAAGCTTCACTCGGCTGGCCCAGCCAAGCGCCAACGTGCAAAAAGCTGTGTGCCACGGAGAGCCCGCAGAGGTCCCGAAGAGCCACATTCGCAGGTGCTGCAGTTCTCTGCGGGGCCGTGGTCCATGCAGTGGTCCTCTGCATCCTGAGGAGGAGCCACAGTCCCTGTGTTGTCGATGCCCGTGTCTCCAGCGGGGGTGGGGGGGGGGTGGGGGGCGCTGTTCTGTTCCTTCTGCCGGCCTCTCCTGACAGATCCCAGCCCCGTGCAGGGACCTCCTGGGCTGGGCTCCATGTAGATGCCACCTGCATCTCTTTGCAGAGTCTTGTCCTTTGGAGACAGCCCTCTTTTCCTTGCCCGGGGGGCGGGGGTGGGGAGGGCGGTCTCCTCCTGCATGGACAACATCTGCATCTCCTTAGAGGGCCCGGCTCCACCTGGCAGAGCCTCATATTATGTGGATGCAGCCCTCATCTCAGCACAGAGGTTCAATCTGTGTAGACATGGTGTTGTGGGGTGAGGCCACCTGTGGATCCGAGCAGCTTCTGATCTCCTGCCTGCCTGCTCGCCCCAGTCTCTCGGGTAGCCTGGTCCCTGCAGCTTAGGCCCCACCCTGCCAGGCTGCTCCCTTTGCTGTGACATCTTCTGAGGCAGCTGTAGGCCCAGCTCAACGCTGGGGCCCAAGTCCCAAGACCTCCAACCCCTTGGGGTCTGGGCCGCTGCCAGCGCAGCCTGCCTGCGTCTCTGCTCTGACGAGGCCAGAGATTCTCAGATCCGCAGAGCCTCGAAGGCTTGCCAAGAACAAGACCAAGTGCTGGGGTGGGCAGCTGAGAGGAGCAGGGGAGGTAAGAGGGGCTAGAAGCAGGCAAGGAGGAGCCAGAGTGGGTGAGCAGGAGCCAGGGAGGGAAGAGGGAGAGGGAGAGCTGAGAGGAGGAGCCAGCCAGCCGGAAAGGTGGTGAGTGGGTGCCTTGGCTGAAGAGTATTGATACAATGGGAAAGGAGGTGGGGCGAGAATCCTCTGTGACTCCCCGTATGGCTCCAGCCCTGGTCAGAACGACGCCAGGAGAGTTCTGTGTGAGCCCAGCCTGCCTACTTCCAGGACGGATTTAAGGCAACCCGGGAGAGTTGTTCCTGAGGAGTAGCCCCCATCTAAGCCAAGGTCCTGTCCAGGTCAGCTGGAAGCCACTGACTCCAAAGGCGCCCCCCCCCCCCAGAGAGCATAAGAGGCAGTGGCCGCACATGCACACGTGGAGTCCTCAGGGGTTCCAGTTGGAAGGGCAGCCTGCCATGGGAGTCAAGACAGAGCCCAGAGCCCAGGTCACACTCAGCCACCTGTGCTCTGAGTCACTTTGATTGGTCCCTCCACTTCTCTGAGCCTCAGTTTCCTCATCTGTCAATGACAGGTTCCATGGCCGCTAAGATCCCTCTCTGCTCTCACTTTCTAGGATCACTGAGGCTCTTGCATTCACCCCCTTGCTCTGTAGATGGGCAGCTGAGCCCCGGGGGAAGGGGCAGGCTCAGACTCGGCCCAGGGTCTCCAGTGAATTGGTGGTACTAGAGGTACTAGATGGTGAGCTCAGAGCATCCCTATTACAGTGACCATCCCCCTCCTATGCTCAGGATCCAAAAACATTCCCTGCTGGCTCTCTGGTGCCCAGCCAGCCAGCTTGAGGAGGAGGCAGGGTCCGGAACATTGGACCCAGGTCAAAGCTGAGGAACTAAAGCCTGAAGAGGGAAAAGAGCGAAAGAGTGCGGGCCGGTGGGCACCTTGTGTGTTGAGGCAGAATTCCTGGGAGAGAGAAACCAAAAGACAGCTTCCCACCTCCCTGACCTAGACCCCTTGGGAAGCAGTGCCAGCACCCCAGCCCTTTTGGGAAGTAGGTCCTAAGGCAGAGCCCTCCCACGACCCAGACACAAGCACCACTCTGTTCACACTCCCTGGACCCCGGCAGGCCATGGCACATCTACACAGTTGCAATAGTGATTGAGCACCTAACACCTCCATGAACATCTTCCAAAAGGCATTTATTGCCCCCTCTTTGTTCTATCAACTAGATATTTAGTATCCCTGTTTTTGTCCAAAAACATTCTCAGAAGTACCATGCAGAGGTTTTCTTGTCAGCAGATTGCCAAAGAACCAAGGCAAACATCACATACCTCTCTTAGAAAGATGTCTTGACAGCTTTCACTGACTCTTAGGAGAAGCTGCTCACTGTACTCCCACAGTCTTCAAGTCCTTCCCGATCCTACACCTGGTCACTGGCTTTTAAGTGAGCTTAGATGAATGGAGACCTGGCTTCCGGTCTGAGCTTGGTCATAGCTTTGATGTATCACATTATACAGGTTCTTTGCACTCTCTGGGCCCCAGGTTCCAGAGAGGTGGTATAAAGGCAGTCTACCCTAGACAACGGTGACTAGCCTGTACTATGGGGACGAAGCCATTTTTGGTGGCCTGAGAGGTAGTCATGAAACATGTCAGTATCCAAAAGAAATCCCAATATGATGCAACCGCTAAGTGGTGAGCAAACACAGAAGTCCATCAGACAGGTTTTTATATTTTCTTTTATTTCATCCTTAAATGTTTGATAGAATTCACCAATTAAGCCATTATATTAGTTATCATCAACCTAACATTTTTGATGTCTCATAAATGATTAAATTATTTTGTCATGAATTATTGACCATAGCTAACCCTCTGTGCCAGCCACTGTTCCCTGTGTCTTATGTGTATTGATTCATTTCATCCTTTTAATACCAACCGAGGCGGATGCTATTATCATCCCCTTTTACAGATGAAACAACTGACTCCAAGACAAGTGCTTTGTGAGTGGTGGGGCTGAGATTCAGACAGGCCATGCACTTAATCACTGCTCTCTTCTGCCTCCTGTTCAAACACTTGCCAGTTTCTCTTTTCTCCATTACTTTGAGGCATGAAAGATTAAACCATTTAAACTCTTTGAGTCTTAATTTCCTTACCCATGAAATGGGAAGCCCAAAGGACCTACCTAATAGGGTTGTTGCAGGAATTAAATGAGAAAATGTGAGAAGACCCTGTTACAGAGTATATGCTCCACACATTCTTACTGTGGTAAATGGAGTCCCTGGCAGTATTTAAATCCTGTTCTGGCACGTGTGATACGTGGAGGCACATGAGTGTTTTAGACTCTTTAAAACTTGCTATTTGGGGGACGTTATAGTAATGACTCTACAGGAGTTTCACATACAAATGCAACCAAACAAGCATTGTCAAGCACTTTCACAAATCACATACATCTTCTGTGGGAATCCATAGACAGCCTTGTAAATGTTATTACTCCTATTTTGCAGAAGAGAAAACGGAGGCTTGAAGAGGCTGTGTGGATCTCCCAAGGTCACCCAGCTAGAAAGTGGCAGAGCTGGGACTCTAACCCCCAAATCCAGTACCCACTCTCTACTATGCAGGTGAGCCACCCCTGTCCTTAACAACCTCTCGGGTTTTCTGACACACTTGGGTATTTTCAGTGCATAATGGTCACGTTGAGCAAAAGCAGGGGGAAGATGGCTGAAAACCCCACCCTGTTCCCCTTCTTTCTTCTCAGGGCCAAAGCTGCTTTCACCTGGGCATACAATTCACACAGTCCAACCAGTGTGAGTGTAGTGGGAGCTGGACCCATGTATTGCCAAATGCATTTGCATCTCCCACAGCGCTCAGACGCTTTACCATGACTTTTCTGAACCCATTCCAATGAGGTCTGCCTCAGGCTCCTTGTTTTAATAAAAGGTCTCTTTGAGAGATTTTTGAAAAATAGTAAAACATGGCATTTCAGCTCCACAAGGTCATTCCATACAGTAATATTAGGATGGCACTGTCCCTCTTCCCTCCCACTCATATTCTATGTAATACAAAAAAAAAGATACAAAAGTCTAAACAAAAATGGAAATAACCCAGAATAACCCAGATTCATTTTTTTCTTTTTTAAATAATGGCTTTAGTGAGGTATCATTCACATTCCATAAAATTCACCCTTTAAAAGTATACAGTTCAGTAATTTTAGTGTTTTCACAAAATTGTGCAACCATCACCACTAATTCCACAATATTTTCTTTCTTCTTTTAAAGATTGTATTTATTTATTTAAGAGAGAGTGCGTGTGGAAGGGGTGGGGGCGGGGGTGGGGAGATGGACAAGCGGACTCCAAGCTGAGCCCGAAGCCCGATGCAGGGCTCAGTCTCACAACCCTGAGATCATGACCTGAGCCAAAATCAAGAGTCAGCCACTTATCCGACTGAGCCACCCAGGTGCCCCTAATTCCACAATATTTTCATTAAGTAGTCATTTCCTATTCCCCATATCCCCAGCCCCTGGCAACCACTAACCTACTTTCTGTCTTTATGGACATGCCTATTCTGGACATTTTTTCTAAGTGGAGTCATACAGCATATGGCCTTCTGTGACTGGCTTCTTTCACTTAGTGTAATGTTTTCAGGGTTCATCCATGTTGTAGTACCTCCCCGTACTTCATTCATTTTGATGGCTGAATAATATTGCAATGCATGGATAGACCACATTTTGTTTATTCATTCATTAGTTGATGGAAGTTTGGGTTGTTTCCATCTTTTGACTGTTATGAATAATACTGCTATGAACATCCATGCACAAGCTTTATGTGAACAAGTTTTCATTTTTCTTGGGTCTATACCTAGGAGTGGAAGTGCTGGGTCATATGGGAACTCCATGTTTAACCTTTTGAGGGACTGCCTGACTGTCTTCCAAAGTGGCTGCACCATTTTACATTCCCACCAGCAATGTATGAGGGTTCCAATTGCTCCACATTCTTGCCAAGGCTTGTTATTGTCCATCGTTTTGATTGTAGCCATGTCATGTGTATTAAGTGGTGTCTTAGTGGGGCTTTGTTTTGCATTTCCCTGATGGCTAATGATGTTGAGCATCTTTTCATGTGCTTATTGGCCATCTGTATATCCTCTCTGAAGAAATGTCTATTCAAATCTGTTGCCCTTTTAAAATTTGTGTTCTTTTTATTAGTGAGTTGTATGACTTCTTTATATATTCTAGTTACAAGTCTTTTATAAGAGGTATGATTTTCAAATGTCTTCTCATGGTCTTGTTTTTTCATTCTCTTAACAGTACCTTTTAAAAAGCGGACATTTTAAAATTTGACAAAGTCTCATTTATCAACTTTTTTCCTTTATAGATTGTGCTTTTGATACCTAAGAAATCTTTACCTAATCAAGGCTACAAAGGTCTTCTCCGATGTTTTCTTCCAGTCTTACAATAAGTTCTAGGGGTTACATTTAGGCTCATGATACATTTTGAATTAATTTTTCTATATATCATGTAGTATGGATCAAAATTTATTTATTTTTTTTACACATAGATATTCTCAGCAACACACCTGGGAGCTCACAGCTATATGAAGTGATCAGTATGCTTTTTTAATATTTATGTGCCATTTTAATAAAATGAAAGAGTTGAAGCCCCTGCTTTAAAAATGTGGGAGGAACTATCATTTCTCCACTGAATTGCCCTTATAGCTTTGTCAAAAACCAGTTTTCCATAAATGTGTGGGCCTATTTCTAGACTCTCTATTCTATTCCATTGATGTATTTGTCTTTCTTGGACACCAACACCACTACGTCTAGAATACTGCAGCTTTATAATAAGTCTTGAAATCAAATAGTTTAAATTCTCCAGCTCTTCTTCTTTTTCCAAGTTTTGGCTCTGCTAGGTCCTTTGCATTTCCATGTGAATTTTAGAATCAGTTTGTTAGTTTCTACACAAACACCTCCTAGAATTTTGTTTGGTATTGTATTGAATCCATAGATCAATTTGGGAAGAATTGACATTTTAACAATATGAAATCTCTGCCCCATGAACATGGTTTTTCTCTCTGTTTATTTAGGTCTTTTTATTTTCTTTTAGCAGCGTTTCATAGTTTTTACTGTAGAGTTTCTCTCACACCTTTTCACAGGTTCATCCCTAAGTATTTCATATCTTTGATGCTATTTTTAAAAGAATTTTTAAATTTTAATTTCTGATTATTCATAAGTAGTAAATAGGAAAACAACTGATTTTGGTATATTGATGTATTATATATATATAATATATAATATATATTTGATATATTACTAAACTCACTTACTAGCTGTTTTTGCACATTTCATCAAATTTTCCACAATTATATTGATTGCGAATAGACAATCATTGGTTGTGAATAAAGCTAGTTTTACTTCTTCCTTTCCACTTTCAATTGCCTTTTCTTCCTTCTTTCCTTCCTCGCTTCCTACCTTCTTTCTTTCCTTCTTTTCTCTCTCTCTCTTCTTCCTTTCCTTCCTTTCTTCTTTCCTCCCCTTCTTTTTTTCTTGATTGCCCTAGCTAGAACCTCCAGTACAATGTTGTATAGAAGTGCTGACACTGGACATTCTTGCAGTGTTCCCAAATTTGGGAAGAAAGCTTTTTTTTTACCATTAAATTTTAGTTAGCTGTAGACTTTTTATAGTTGCCCTTCTTCAGGTTGAGCAAGTTCCATCTATTCAAGTTTTGTTGAGAATTATTACCAATAGGCGTTGGATATTGTCAAATGCTTTTTTGACCTTCATTGCAATAATATGATTTTTCTCTATTAATTTGTTAATATGGCAAACTAAATTGATTGTTTTTCAAACATTAGACCAACCTTGAATTCCTGGGATAAATTCTACTTGGTCACAGTGTATTATCCATTTTATGTAATGTTGAATTTGATTTGCTAAAATTTGGTTCAGAATTTTTACATTTACATTCATGATGAATATTGATCATGTTTTCTTACAATGTTATCATCTGGCTTTGGTATCACAATAATGCTGGCCTCATAAAATGAGTTGGAAAGTCTTCCATTCTCATCCATTCTCTGGGAGAGGTTTTTATATTTTCTTTTATTTCATCCTTAAATGTTTGATAGAATTCACCAATTAAGCCATCTGTTTCTGGAGTTTTCTGTATGGGAAAGTTTCTAACTACAAATTCAATTTCTTTAATAGATATAGAGATATTCTGTTTCTTCAGGAGTCAGCTTTGGTAGTTTGTGTCTTTCAAGGAATGGGTCTATTTCATCTAAGTCACTAAATGTATTGTCATAAAGTTGTTTATGATATATTATCTTATCCTTTAAATACCTGTAGAATCCGTAGTGACATCATTTTCAGCTCCCAGTATTAGTAATTTGTGTCTTATCTCTTTTTTCCCTGGTCAGCATGGCTAGAGGTTTATCAAGTTTATTGATCTTTTGAAAGGACCAGTGTTTGTTAGAATGATTTTTCTCTATAGTTCTTGTTTTCTATTTCATTGATTTCTGCTTTGATCTTATTTTTTCCTGTATTCCACTTACTTTGGGTTTAATTTGCTTTCTTTTTCTCATTTCTTGAAGTAGAAGCTGAGATGAATGATTTGAGATTCTTTTTTCTAGTATAGGCATTTAGTGCTATAAAATTTCCCTTAAGTACTATTTTAACAGCTTTCACCAAGTTTTTAGATGTTATGTTTTCATTTTCATTCAATTCAAAGCATTTCCTAATTTTTTATTTCCACCTTTATGTGTGGATTATTTAGAACTGTCTTATTTACTTTCCAAATAATTGGGAATTTTTCAGAGATATTTCTGTTATGGATTTCTAACTTAATTTCATTATGGTCAGAGAACAGACTTTGTATGGCTTGAATTCTTTCAATTTTACTGAAACTTGTTTTATGACCCAAAATATTGTCTATCTTGGTAAATGTTCCATGTATATTTAAAAAGAATATATACTCTAATGTGGTTGGGTGGACTATTCTATAAATGTCAAGTAGATCAAGTTTGTTTATAATGTTGTTTAGATCTTTTATATCTTTACTGAATTTCTGTATACTTGTTCTATCAATTATCGAGAGAAGGCTATTGAAATCTCCAGCTTTATTTATTTCTATTAATCCTTGTGTTGTGTCAGTTTTTCCCTCATGTTAGGTTCATAAACTCATATAGTCCCGGTGCATTAACCCTTTTATCATTATGGAATGACCTTCTTTATCCATGTTAACATTCTTTATTCTATTTTTTAAATTTTTATTTTTTTTAAGATTTTATTTATTTATTTATTTGACACAGAGAGAGAGAGAGCACAAGCAGGCAGAGTGACAGGCAGGGGGAGAGGGAGAAGCAGGCTCCCAACTGAGCAGAGAGCCCAATGTGGGGCTCAATCCCAGGACCCTGGGATCATGACCTGAGCCAAAGGCAGACCCTTAATGACTGAGCCACCCAGGTGTCCTTCTAATTTTTTTTTAAGTAAGCTCCATGCCCAGCATGGAGCCCAGTGTGGGGCTTGAACTCATGACCCTGAGATCAAGACCTGAGCTGAGATCAAGAGTTGGATGCTTAACCAACTGAGCCACCTGGGCACCCCAACATTCTTTATTCTAAAACTTATTTATTCTGAAATTTAATTTGTCTCATACTAATATAACCACTCCAGATTTCTTTTGATTAGTGTTGACATTGTATTTTTCATCCTTTTACTTTGAATCTGTTTGTGTCTTTATATTTAAAATGCATTTCTTATAAGGAATATACAGTCAGGTTTTGGATTTAAATCCAATCTGACAATCTCTGCCTTTTTATTGTGGTGCTTAGATGATTTATATTTAATATGGTTATTGATATTATTAGATTTAAGTCTATTATTTTTTCATTTGCCTTTTATTTGTGCCATATATTCTATGTTCTCCCTTTCCTCTCCTTTAAAAAAAAAAACTTCTTTGGGATTAGTGGAGTATTTCCTAGATTCCATTTTATCTCCTTTGTTCATTTTTAAGGTATCACTCTTTGTTTCATTATTTTAGTGGTTGATTCAAGATTTACAGTGTACATTATTATCATGATCTGCCTTTAAATAATATTATTAATTAATAATATTAAGTAATACTATACCACTTCACATATTATAAGAATGTCATAGCAGTGTACCTCCATTTCTCTTCTCTTCTCTTTTGTGCTATTATCATATGACTTACTTTTACTTATGTTATAAACTCCACACTCAATGGTTATTATTTTTATTAAATAGCTAATTATATTTTAAATAAATTTAAATAATAAGAAGAAAAATCTTATATTATTTACCCATGTGTAGTTACCATTTCCAGTGCTCTTCATTCCTTTATGTAGATCCGTATTTCCATCTGGTATCATTTTCTTCTGTCTGAAGGACCTCCTTTAATATTTCTTGTATTGCAGGTCTGCTGATGATGAATTCTTTTAGCTTTTGAGTGTCTAACAAAGTCTTTACTTGCGTTTTTGAAATATAATTTCACTGGGTACAGAAGGTGAGGTCAACAAGTTTTTTGTTTTCATCTAGTACTTTAAAGATTTTGATCTACCACCTTCTTATTTGTGTTGTTTCTCACAAGAAATCTGCTATAATCCTTATTTTTGTTCCTCTATACATAATGTAACTTTTTCCTCTTGGTGCTTTTAAGATAGTTCTTGTCTTATCACTAGTTTGGAGCAATTTGATTACAACGTTGCCTTGGTATAGTTTCTTCATGTCTCTTGTGCTTGAAGTTTACTGAAATTTTTGAATCTGTGGGTTTATAGTAATCATTATATCTAGAAATTATTTAGCTTTTATTTCTTCAAATATGTTTTCTGCTCCTTACCATTTTACAGGGACTCTAATTACACACATATTAAGCCTTTGAAGTTGTCCTAAAGCTCAGTAATGCTCTCTTCTTTATTTATACCCTCTTTTCTCTTTGAGTTTCATTTGGACAGTTTCTATTACGATGTCTTCAAGTTCACTAATCTTTTCTCCTACAATGTCTAATCTTCCATTATTATCATCTAGTATATTTTTCATCTCAGACATTGTAATTTTTATCTCTAGAAGTTCAGTGTGGGTCTTTTTCATATCTCACATGTCTTTACTTAACTTTTTGAACATATGGAATACAGTTATAATAACTATTTTATTGTTCTAGTCTACTCATTCTAACATCTATTTCAGTTCTGGATTGGTTTTAAATGATTTATCTCCTCAATATGAGTCATATTTTCCTGCTTTTTTTGCATGCTTGGGAATTTTCTATTGGATGCCGAACATTATGAATTTTACCTTACTAGGTGCTGGATATTTTTGTGTTATCATAAATATTCTTGAACTCTGCTATGGGATGTAGTTAAGGTACTTGGAAATAGTTTGAACTTTTCTGATTTGCTTTTATGACTTGTTAGACAGGGCTGGAGCAGTTATCAGACTAGGGCTAAGTATTTCCCAATACTGATAAAAGAACCACTGCATGCTCTACCCAATGCCCTGAGAATGAGATTTTCCAGATTGGCAGGTAGGAGCAAGCATAATCCCCAGAGTTGTGTTAGTGCCGGACACTGTTTCTTCTAATTGTTTTTGGATGGTTCTTTCCTAAGCCCGGTAGCCCCTCACATGCATGCACTGATCAGTACTCTACCAAATACCCAAGGGAGACCTTTGGCAGATCTCTAGAGCACCCTGTCTACTCAGCTCTCCAATATTCTGCCCTGTGAAATTTAGCCTCCTGGATTCCTAGCTCTTTCCTCACCTCCGAGAAAACACCAAGCTCTTTATTGGATTCCCCCCACCCCATAGCGTGGCATCTCTCTCTAGGCAATAAGCTGGGACAGTTGTAGCACTCACTTCATTTGTTTCCCATCTTTGTCTTTCACTACCTGATGTCCAACACTTGAAAAATACCGTTTTTTCAAAAATATATTGTCTGTTGATTATTTAGGAAGGAGAGTAAATTCAATCCCTCTTACGTCATCTTGGCCAGAAGCAGGTTACAACCCTTTCTGAAAATCCTAGTCCATCTTTAGATGGACTTAAAGTTTAAACCTTTACTTATTTTTAAAAATATCCTTTTTATCCTTGATAAGATATTTTTAAAATATCCCCAAAGGGGCCCCAATGAATGAGGAAAAACAGGGTCTTGGGAACAATTAAGAAGGGAAAAAGAAGGGCCCAAAGTCTAGGTGAGGGCTTTTCTTTTTTTCTTTTTTTTTTTTTTTAAGATTTTATTTATTTATTTGACAGAGAGAGACACAGTGAGAGAGGGAAACACAAGCAAGGGGAGTGGGAGAGGGAGGAGCAGGCTTCCCGCTGAGCAGGGAGCCCAACGTGGGGCTCGAGCCCAGGACCCTGGGATCATGACCTGAGCCGAAGGCAGACACTTAACGACTGAGCCACCCAGGCACCCCAGGTGAGGGTTTTTCATCAAACCAAAGTATGTTTGTATATGTTTATGGTAGCCCCCAAGCTGAGAATAGCAGTAGAGACTTGCTTTGGTGGGGAGATCAGTTCTCTCCCTGGCATATGGCCTACTGACTCCCTTGCTTCAAAATGAGTATACAGACAGCCTGCCTACCTGCTGCTCCTACAATGCCAACTCCATATACACATATGGTTGCTGAATAAAATACAGGATGCCCAGTTAGGTTTGAATTTTAGATAAACAAATAATTTTTTGGTATAACTGTGTTCCAAATATTTCAATGTATATACTTACACTAAAAATTGTTTATTATTTATCTGAAATTCAAATTTAGTTGGGGTCCCTTTTTAAAATTTTTTTATTAACATATAATGTATTATTTGTTTCAGGGGTACAGGTCTGTGATTGATCAGTCTTACACAGTTCACAGCACTCACCATAGTACTTACCCTCCCCAACGTCCATCACTCAGCCACCCCATCCCTCCCACCCCCCACCACTCCAGCAACCCTCAGTTTGTTTCCTGAGATTAAGAGTCTTTTATGATCTCTCTCCCTCTCTGGTATCATCTTGTTTCATTTTTCCCTCCCTTCCTCTATGCTCCTCTGTCTTGTTTCTCAGATTCCTCATATCAGTGAGCTCATATGATACTTGTCTTTCTCTGATTGACTTATTTCGCTTAGCATAACACCCTCCCGTAGTTCCATCCACATCACTGCAAATGGCAAGATTTCTTTTTTGATGGCTGAATAATATTCCATTGTATGTATATACCACTTCTTCTTTATCCATTCATCTGTCGATGGACATCTAGGCTCTTTCCATAGTTTGGCTATTGTGGACATTACTGCTATAAATATTGGGGTGCATGTGCCCCTTCGGATCACTACATTTGTATCTTTGGGGTAAATACCCACTAATGCAATTGCTGGGTCATAGGGTAGCTCTATTTTCAACGTTTTGTGGAACCTCCATACTGTTTTCCAGAGTGGCTACACCAGCTTGCATTCCCACCAACAGTGTAGGAGGGTTCCCCTTTCTCCTCACCCTCGCCAACATCCGTCGTTTCCTGGCTTGTTAATTTTAGCCGTTCTGACTGCTGTGAGGTGGTATCTCATTGAGGTTTTGATTTGGATTTCCCTGATGCCGAGTGATGTTGAGCACTTTCTCATTGTCTGTTGGCCATTTGGATATCATCTTTGCAGAAATGTCTGGTCATGTCTTCTGCCCATTTCTTGATTGGATTATTTGTTCTTTGGGTGTTGAGTTTGGTAAGTTCCTTATAGATTTTGTATACTAGCCCTTTATCTGATAATGTCATTTGTAAATACCTAAATATCTTCTCCCGTTCTGTCGGTTGTCTTTTGGTTTTGTTGACTGTTTCCTTTGCTGTGCAAAAGCTTTTTAGCTTGATGAAGTCCCAATAGTTCATTTTTGCCCTTGCTTCCCTTGCCTTTGGCGATGTTTCTAGGAAGAAGTTGCTGCGGCTGAGGTCGAAGCGGTTGCTGCCTGTGTTCTCCTCAAGGATTTTGATGGATTCCTGTCTCACATTGAGGTCTTCCATCCATTTTGAGTCTATTTTTGTGTGTGGTGTAAGGAAATGGTCCAGTTTCATTCTTCTGCATGGGGCTGTCCAATTTTTCCAACACCATTTGTTGAAGAGACTGTCTTTTTTCCACTGGACATTCTTTCCTGCTTTGTCTAAGATTAGTTGACCATAGAGTTGAGGGTTCGTTTCTGGGCTCTCTATTCTGTTCCACTGATCTATGTGTCTGTTTTTGTGCCAGTACCATACTGTCTTGATGATGACAGCTTTGTAATAGAGCTCGAAGTCCGGAATTGTGATGCCGTCAGCTTTGCTTTTCTTTTTCGACATTCCTCTGGCTATTCGGGGTCTTTTCTGGTTCCATACAAATTTTAGGATTATTTTTCCAGCTCTGTGAAAAAAATTTGATGGTATTTTGATAGGGATTGCATTAAATGTGTAGATTGCTCTAGGTAGCATAAACACGTTCACATTTGTTCTTCCAATCCATGAGCATGGAACGTTTTTCCATTTCTTTTTGTCTTCCTCAATTTCTTTCATGAGTATTCTATAGTTTTCTGAGTACAGATCCTTTGCCTCTTTGGTTAGATTTATTCCTAGGTATCTTATGGTTTTGGGTGCAATTGTAAATGGAATCGACTCCTTAATTTCTCTGTCTTCTCTCTTGTTGTTGGTATATAGAAATGCAACTGATTTCTGTGGATTGATTTTATATCCTGCCACTTTACTGAATTCCTGTATGAGTTCTAACAGTTTTGGGGTGGAGTCTTTTGGGTTTTCCACATAAAGTATCATATCATCTGCAAAGAGTGAGAGTTTGACTTCTTCTGTGCCGATTCGGATGCCTTTTATTTCTTTTTGTTGTCTGATTGTTGAAGCTAGGACTTCTAGTAGTATGTTGAATAGCAGTGGTGACAGTGGACATCCCTGCCATGTTCCTGACCTTAGGGGAAAAGCTCTCAGTTTTTCACTGGGGTCCTTTTTTATTTGTTAAATTTAACAATGTTATGCACACAGCAATATGACCTCCAGCTCAGTCTCAGGCCTCTGGGACTGATCAGAAAAGGCTCTCATCTCATTTCTGCCACTGAACAGGTGAATGTCACTTGGTAAGTCACTTGTCCTCTGAGGCCTAGTTGGAGATGATTCACATACAGTGCCTAACTTGGCACCTGTCTCCCAGTAGCTGCTCCATGAATGGGATCGAGTAGCAAAGTCAGATGCAGATACTACTTCCTAGATTAAAGATGACTCACTCACCCTATCACCTCTGAGTCTTCTAACAGCCTCTATAAGACAGTTGATGAAAGGGTTATATTTACTTTACAAATGGGGAAAGTGATGCTCCGAATTGTAACCAAACAGGGCAGAATGTGTAAGTGCCCTGTGAGTGACCCAGGGAAGAGAAAGGGTCTGGTTTCTCACCCCAGCTGTGCTCCTGACCCCCGGGTGTCCTCTTCTCCAGGATCACTCTTCACACATGGCTAGTGAGCTGGGCCCAGGAAGTATGCTATTCAGGAGTCTAGAGCTTGAGTGACAAAACCAGAATGAAGACATTGTCTTCCCCCTTCAGCATCCTGGCTAGTCCTTTGCTTAGAGTGAAGTCCTGAGTTCCTTGGATCTCCAAGGAAGTTCAGGTTGACTACTTAAGGAGTGGTGGACATACTTGTCACCATCTTCTGAATCTTTCATTCCAAACATATGGGGCCCACATAGTATGGAAAGAGCTCAAAGAGGCAAGAAACCAGGGCTCTGGCCCCACTTCAGCTGTTGACTCATTCAGGGATCCTCTTGTTTCTTTGCCTTAGTTTCTTCACCTCTAAAATGGGGATTTGATTAAAAAATAGTCAGAACTGAGTGTTACTGGAGTGGTTGGGGGTGGGAGGGATGGGGTGGCTGGGTGATAGACATTGGGGAGGGTATGTGCCACGGTGAGCGCTGTGAATTGTGCAAGACTGTTGAATCACAGATCTGTACTTCTGAAACAAATAACGCAACATATTTTAAGAAAAAGAAGAAGATAACAGGAGAGGAAGAAAAGGGGAGTATGTCAGAGGGGGAGACGAACCATGAGAGATGATGGACTCTGAAAAACAAACTGAGGGTTCTAGAGGGGAGGGGGGTAGGGGGATGGGTTAGCCTGGTGATGGGTATTGAGGAGGGCACGTTCTGCATGGAGCACTGGGTGTTATGAACAAACAATGAATCATGGAACACTGCACCAAAAACTAATGATGTAATATATGGTGATTAACATAACAATAAAAAAATTAAAAAAAAAATAGTCAGGAAATGACTTTGAAAACATCAAAAATGCTATTGCAAATGGCTGTTGGATTCTGAACAGAAACATGGTCCCAGTATTGGAACCCTCATGTTGGTCTTTCCATAGCAGTAGCTGCTTATCCATCCGTTTCCTCAGACCATGACTGAGGTGGTAAAGGGATAGGAGGAAGATGTGAATAGGAGTAAGGAAAGGGAATAAGACCTCGGTTCTGCTTCTGAAGGTCTTTAAGAAGTTCTTCAAACGGTAGAGAACACAGAGTTGTGCCCACCTCTTCTCAGTACTTGTGAGATGCTGAACTTGGAGGTTTCTTGTCCCCTGGGCCCGCTGGAGGGGTGAGCTGCCAATTTGGACTTGCTAGCCTACAGCCCTGAGGGTCTTATTGTTTGGAGAAAAGAGGCCAGAGGCAAAGTGAGAGAAAGCTGGTCACATCTGCCTACTGTCCTAAAGCCTGCGGCTGTATTACTGACTCGTTCTGCATCCTATGGAGCTGAGGACTAGTGCTTATTAGCAGTCTCTCAGCAGGAACAGAAGACTGTCTCTTGTGTTACTGTGTCTGAAAAGAGGGGGAAAGACAGGAAACTGTAAGCATTTTCTGATGCTGAGTAAATGGATGAACAGGAGACTAATGTCCAGAGTATCATAAGATGATGGACTAGGAAGCCCTGTGCCCTCCTCTCCCTCACAAACGCACCAGTTCAATAACAATTTATGAACAAATTCTTTTCTGTTAGAAATCCAGAAACTAATTGAAAGCCTCCTGTAACCCCAGGTGAACATAAAACCACATTCACTAAGGCCAATAAGAAGATTGGGTCCAGAGTCCCTGCGTCTAGCCTAGTGCTATATGATTGGGCAGAGACCCCCTAGCACCCAGATTCTACCAGGGAAAGGAGAAGGTAGGTTTCTGCATCCAGCACCTCAACTTTTCTAAAGAAACTCTCTAGAAGTCTTGCTTCTGTCTTGCCAGATGTGGAGCTCTGATGGGTCCAGTACAATTAGCCATCTAGGGGAAATGGAGACGGTGGTTTAGACTGGTAGGTGCTATAGCTCTAAAGTCCCTGGCTCAGCAAAGAGTGAGTGTTTAAAAAAAAAAAAAGCACAGTTGTTTTCTTCTCCCTGGGGAAGGAAAAATGTTGGTAGAAGCCTCCAGAACTCTGGCCAGGCTGATTGGTGGGAATCTTCTCCTGTATGAGGCCAGTCTGTGAAGACAAGCAGAAGTATTTGTTTTGTGTAATGTGCAGACACCAACACAGAAAGAAAGAAAATGAAGGATTAGGCAAAGATGTTCTAAACAAAGGAACATGATAAAGCTGACCCTAATGAAATGGAGTTATATAATTTACCTGGAAGAATTCAAAATAATTGTCAAAAAGATGTGCACTGAGATCAAGAAAAGAATGCATGAACAAAGTGAGAATTTCAACAAATATAAAAAGTACTAAACAGAAATCATGGAGTCCAAAAACAAAATAACTACACTGAAAATTTTGCTAGCAGGGCTCAACAGCAGACTAGATCAAGCAGAAGAAAGAAACAGAAAACTCAAACAAAAGTCACTGAAAATAATTCAGTCAGTGGAGTAATAAGATGAAAGAATGAAAAATAATGATGAAAGCTTAAGGAATTTATGAGAAAGCATTAAGTAGACCAATATATACATTATGGGAGTTCCAGAAAGAGAAGAGAGAGAAAGACCAGAAAGTTCATTTTTAAAAACAGCTGAAAATATCCCAATTCTGCAGAAGGAAATGGACATCCAGATCCATAAAGCCCAAAAGACAACAAATAAGATGAACCCAAAGAAATCCATACTGAGGCACATTAAAATCAAATTGTCAAAAATCAAAGACAGTATTTTGAAAGCAGCCGAAGAAAAGTGACTTGTCACCTACAAGGAAACTCCTTAGGCTATGAACATATTTTTCAGGAGAAACCTTACAGGCCAAAAAAAGAGTGGAATGATATATTCAAAATGCTGAAGGAAAAAACTGCCAACAAAGAATACTATCCCACACAAAATCCAAATCAAAACCTCAATGAGATACCACCTCACACCTGTCAGAATGGCTAAAATTAACAAGTCAGGGAACGACAGATGTTGGCGGGGATGTGGAGAAAGGGGAACCCTCCTACACTGTTGGTGGGAATGCAAGCTGGTGCAACCACTCTGGAAAACAGTATGGAGGTTCCTCAAACAGTTGAAATTAGAGCTACCGTTCGATCCAGCAATTGCACTACTGGGTATTTACCACAAAGATACAAATGTAGGGACCCGAAGGGGTACGTGTACCCCAATGTTTATAGCAGCAATGTCCACCATAGCCAAACTGTGGAAAGAGCCAAGATGCCCATCGACAGATGAATGGATAAAGAAGCTGTGGTATATATACACAATGGAATATTATGCAGCCATCAAAAGGAATGAGATCTTGCCATTTGCAACGACGTGGATGGAACTGGAGGGTGTTATGCTGAGTGAAATAAGTCAATCAGAGAAAGACATGTATCACATGACCTCACTGATATGAGGAATTCTTAATCTCAGGAAAGAAACTGAGTGTTACTGCAGTGGTTGGCGGTGGGAGGGATGGGGTGGCTGGGTGATAGACATTGGGGAGGGTATGTGCCACGGTGAGCGCTGTGAATTGTGCAAGACTGTTGAATCACAGATCTGTACTTCTGAAACAAATAACGCAACATATTTTAAGAAAAAAGAAAAAGAAGAAGATAACAGGAGAGGAAGAAAAGGGGAGTATGTCAGAGGGGGAGACAAACCATGAGAGATGATGGACTCTGAAAAACAAACTGAGGGTTCGAGAGGGGAGGGGGGTAGGGGGATGGGTTAGCCTGGTGATGGGTATTGAGGAGGGCACGTTCTGCATGGAGCACTGGGTGTTATGAACAAACAATGAATCATGGAACACTGCACCAAAAACTAATGATGTAATATATGGTGATTAACATAACAATAAAAAAAAATAAATAACGAAAAAAAAAAAAGAATACTATCCCACACAAAACTGTCCTTCAAAAATGAAAAAGAGATAAAGATTTTCTCAAATAAACAAAAGCTGAGGGAATTCATCACCACAAGACCTGCCTTACAAGAAATGCTTAGGAGAGTTCTTCAAGTTGAAATGAAAGGATGCTAAACAGCAGCGTAATAACATAAGAATATATGAAACTCATTGGTAAAGTTAAATGTATAGACAGATACAGAATACTATATTATTGTAATAGTGATAGATAAAATCACTTTTAATTATATTATAAACGTTAAAAGACAAAAGCATTAAAAATAAACTAAAAATATGTTTAAAGATACATAATATGAATAGATGTAAATTGTGACAACAATAACATAAAGCATTACTGGGAGAAATTACAGTGTAGACTTTACAGACTTTAGAGCTATAGCACCTACCAGTCTAAACCACCATCTCCATTTCCCCTAGATGGCTAATTGTACTGGACCCATCAGAGCTCCACATCTGGCAAGAGTGTTTGTGTATGACTGAATTTAACTTGTTATCACTTAAAATAGACTGTTATGACTATAAGATATTTTATGTACGCTCCAAGGTAACAACGCACACAAAAGTACTTATAGATGTTATATGAAGGAAAAAAGAAAGGACTCAAAGCATATCAATGCAAAAAAATCAATAAAGCACAAAGGAAAAGAGTAAGAGAGGAAAAAACAGACAAATGAACTGCAAGACTAACAGCAAACAATGAACAGAATGGCAAGAGTGAATCTTCCTTATCAATAATTACATTAAATGTAAAAGGATTAAACTGCAATCAAAAGACATAGAGTGGCTAAAATGGATAACAAAAACAAGACCCCACTATATGCAGTCAACAAGAAACTCACTTTATATTTAAAGACACACATAGTCTGAAAGTGAAGGTATGGAAAAAGATATTCCATGCAAATGGTAACCAGAAGAGAGCAGGAGTGTCTATACTTATATCAAACAAAATAGACTTTAAAGTCAAAACTGTCAGACAAAGATATTATATAATGATAAAAGGGTTTAACTGCTAAAAAGATATAATTATAAATATATATGTACCCACATCAGACCACCTAAATATGGAAAGCAAACATTGATATAACTGAAGGGAGAAATAAACAGCAATACAGTAATGGTAAAAGACTTCAGTACCCCACCTTCAATAATAGACTATCCAGACAAAAGATAAATAAGGAAACAGCGACCTTGAGCAACTCTATAGACCAAATGGACCTAACAGATATATACAGAACATTTCACCCAACAACAGCAGAATAAACATTTTTCTCAAGCACATACAGATCTTTCTCTAGGATAGATCACATGTTAGATCACAAAGCAAGCCTTAACAAATTTAAGAAGACTGAGGTCATACCAAATATGTCTTCTGACCACAACGGAATGAAACTAGAAATCAAAGCAGAAAGAAAATGGGAAAATTCACAAATATGTGGAAGTTAAACAGTATACTCTTAAAAAAGCACTGGGTGAAAGAAAAAAATCAAAAATAAATTAGAAAATATCTCAAGACAAATGAAAACAAAAACACAATATACCAAAACTTACGAGATGCAACAAAAGCAGTACTAAGAGAGAAGTTCTTAGCAATAAATGCCTATATTTTAAAAAGTGCAAGATCTCAAATAAACAACTTTACACCTCAAAGAACAAAAGAAGAAGAAACTAAGCCTAAAGTTAGCAGAAAGAATGAAATAATACAGATTAGAGCAGAAATAAATGAAATAGAAAATAGAAAAAAAAGCAAAACTCAACAAAACTAAGAGTTGGGTTTTTTTTAAAAGATAAATGAGACTGACAAAGTTTTCTTAGCTAGACTAAGAAAAAAGGAGAGAAGTAAATACAATTAGAAATGTAAGAAGAGAGGTCTGTGAGCATGGCGCTGCGAGCGGTGCGGAGCGTGCGGGCTGCGGCCTGCGGTCTGCGCGTCGCCTCCGCGCCCTCTGCACCCTGCCTGACGCCGCCCTGGGGGCTGAGGGCAGGCGCCGTCCCGACACTGCGCACGGGCTCCGCTCTGCTCTCCGTGCGTAAATTCACAGACAAACATGAATGGATAACAACAGAAAATGGTATTGGAACAGTGGGAATCAGCAATTTTGCACAGGAAGCTCTGGGAGATGTTGTTTACTGTAGTCTGCCTGAAGTTGGGACAAAACTGAACAAACAAGATGAGTTTGGTGCTTTGGAAAGTGTGAAAGCTGCTAGTGAACTCTATTCTCCTCCATCAGGAGAAGTAACTGAAATTAATGAAGCTCTTGCAGAAAATCCAGGACTTGTCAACAAATCTTGTTATGAAGATGGTTGGCTGATCAAGATAGCACTCAGTGATCCCTCAGAACTGGATGAATTAATGAGTGAAGAAGCATATGAGAAATACATAAAATCTATTGAGGAGTGAAAATGGAACCCCTAAATAAACTAGTATGAAACAAAAACAAACACAAAACAAAACAAAAAAGAAATGTAAGAAGAGATATTACAACCGATGTCACAGAAATACAAAGGATCATAAGAAACTACTATGAACAGCTAAATGCCAACAAACTGGATAACCTGGAAGAAATGAATAAATTCCTAGAAACACATAACCTATCAAGACTCAATCATGAAGAAACAGGAAGTCTGAACAGATCTGTGACTAGTATGGAGATTGAATTAGTAATTTAAAACCTCCCAACAAAGACAAGCTCAGGAGCAGATTGCTTTACTGGTGAATTCTACCAAATATTTAAAGAATTAATGCCAATCCTTCCTAAACTCTTCTAAGACATGGAAGAGGCGGGAACATTTCCAAACCCATTTTATGAGGGCAGAATTATCCTGATACCAAAGCCAGACAAAGACATCATAAGAAAACAACAGGCCAATATACCTAATGAATATAGGTGCAAAAATTTTCAGCAGAATACTAGCAAACCAAATTCAACAGCACATTAAAAGGATCGTACACCATGACCATGTGGGATTTATCCCTAGGATGCAAGGATGGCTCAACATATGCAAATCAAATAATGTAATACAACACAGTAACAGAATAAAGGATAAAAATCACATGATCACCTCAATAGAGGCAAAAAAAAAATTTGACAAAATTCAACACCTTTTCATGAGAAAAGCTCTCAATAAACTGGAATAGAAGAAAAGTACCTCAACATAATAAAGACTATATATGAAAAACCCACAGCTAAGACATCATACTCAATGGTGAAAAATGGAAAGCTTTTCCTCTAAGACCAGGAACAAGTCAAGGGTGCCCACTCTTGCCACTTCTATCCAGTGTAGTACTGGAAGTCCTAGCCAGAATAATTAGGCCACAAAGAGAAATAAAAGACATCCAAATAGGAAAGGAAGAAGTAAAATGTCCTTGTTCTCAGATGGCATGATCTTATATATAGAAAACCCTGAAGACTCCATAAAAAGAAAAAAAACTGTTATAACTAATGAGCAAATTGAGTAAAGTTGCAGGACACAAAATCAACATACAAAAATTAGTTGAACTTATGTATACTAACACTGAACTGTCTCAAAAGAAAATTAGAAAAACAATTCCATTTCCAATAATACCACAAATAATAAAATACTTAGGAATAAACTTAACTAAGGAGATAAAGACTTGTATACTGAAAACTACAAAACATTGAAAAAAATTAGGGGTAGCTGGCTGGCTCAGTTGGTAGAGCATGTGACTCTTGATCTTGGGGTTGTGAGTTTGAGCCCCATGTTGGTCATACAGATTACTTTAAAAAAAGAAATAAATTCAAGAAGACACAAATAAATGAAAAGATAGCCTGTAATCATGGATTGGAAGGATTAATATTGTTAACATGTTCATATTACCCAAAGCAATCTACAAATTCAATGCAATCCCTACTGAAATCCCAATGGCATTTTTTTATAGAAATGGTAAAAACAATTCTACAATTCAAATGGCACCACAAAAGACCACAAGTAGCCAAATCAATCCTGAGAAAGAACAAAGCTGGAGGCATCACATTTCCTGATTTCAAAATATATTACAAAGCTACAGTAATCAAAATGGTATTGTACTGGCATCAGGGCATACACACAGACAAATGGAATAGAATAGAGGGCCCAGAAGTAAATCCACACGTATACAGTCAACTGATCTTTGAAGTGGGTATCAAAAATACACAATGGGGAAAGGATGGTCACTTCAACAAATGGTGTTGGGAACACTGGATATCCACATTTTTAAAAAATGAAACTGACCCCCATCTTACACATACACAAAAATGGGCTCAAAATGGGTTAAACACTTAACCTGAAACTGTAAAACTTCTAGAAGATAACATAGGAGAAAAGCTTCATTAGTCTTGACAGTGATTTCATGGATATGACACCAAAAGCACAGGCAACAATGCCAAAAATAAACAAATGGGACTACATCAAATAAAAAAGCTTCTGTGTATCAAATAAAACAATCAACAGAGTGGAAAGATAACCAACAGAATGGAAGAAAGCATTTGCAAACTCTATCTCTGATATGGGGTTAATCTCCAAAATATATAAAGAAACTCCACAACTCAATAACAACACAAGATAAAACAAAACAAACAACAACAATAACAACAAAAGTCCCTAATAATTATTTTAAAATGGGCTAAGGACTTGAAAGGACATTTTTCCAAAGAAGACATACAATGGCCATATATGGCCATACATGGCCAACAGGTATATGAAAAATGCTCAACATCACTAATCATCATGAAAATACAAATCAAAACCACAATGATGTATCACCTTGCACCCCTTAGGGTGGCTTTCATCAAGAAAGCTAAAGACAGTGAATGTTGACAAGGATGTAGAGAAATTGGAAGTCTTGCACACTGTTGGTGGGAACGCAAGATGGTACAGCTGCTATGGAAAACAGTATAGGTTTCTCAAGAAATTTAAAATAGAATTGTCATATGATTTAGCAATCCCACTTTTGGGAATTTATCCAAAAAATTGAAACCAAGATCTCAAAGAGATATTAGCACTGCCGTGTTCATTGCACCAAGAGGTGGGAACAACCTAAATGTCCACTGACAAATAAATGGATAATGAAAATGTGTACACATGCAACAGAATACTATTCAGCCTTTAAAAAGAAGGAAATTCTGCAATATGCAACAACATGGATGAACCTTGAGGGCATTATGCTAAGTGAAATAAAGCATTAACAGAAAAATAGAAATACTGCATGATTCCATTTATATGTAGTATCTAAAATAGTTAAATTCATAGAATCAAAGGATAGACTACTGGTTGCCAGAACTGAAGGGAGGAATAAATAGGGAGTTACTGATCAAGGGGCATAAAGTTTCGGTTAAGCAAGATGAGTAAGCTTTAGAGATCTACTATACAACATTGTACCTATAGCCAACAATAATATATTATACACTTAAGATTTTGTTGAGAAGATAGATCTCATTATAAGTGTTCTTATCACAATAAAAGAAGTTTTTATTTAAAAGACTAACATCCATTGTACATATGGACCACATCTTCTTTATCCATTCATCTGTTGAAGGGCATCTCGGCTCTTTCCACAGTTTGGTATTAAGGAGGGCACGTACTGCATGGAGCACTGGGTGTTATACGAAAACAATGAATCAGGGATCACCACATCAAAAACTAATGATGTACTGTATGGTGACTAACATAACATAATAAAATAAAATTAAATTAAATTAAATTAAATAAATAAAAGACTAACATCCAGGATGCCTGGGTGGCTCAGTTAGTTAAGCCTCTGCCTTTGGCTCAGGCCATGATCCCAGGGTCCTAGGATAGTCCCACATCAGGCTCCTAGCTCAACGGGGAGCCTGCTTCTCCCTCTGCCCTTCTCCCTGCTTGTGTGCTCTCTCTCTCTCTCTCTCTCTCTGACAAATAAATAAATAAAATCTTTTTTAAAAAAGACTAACATCCAATAATATGAGTGCTAGGCTATCAATTGAGTGTCTGCAATATGCTAAATGCTTTTATTTGTCTTAATTATACCCCAAAAGCATCCCTGCAAAGTACACATTATTATTCTCATTTTACAGGTATTTAAATCAAGACCAGAGAGATTATTTCTCCCAAGTCATAAAGCTAACAAGTGGTCAGAGTGGGGATTAGAACCTAGGTCTTGCTGGTTCGAAGGCCCTACTTTCTACCATGCCATACTGCCGGTGGTATCCCCTAAAACTTTCCTGCTGTGATGCCTGGGCTCCAGTACGTGGAGCCTTGCTCTGCCCTAGGCATCTGAGAGGAAACCCCTGGGTAAGGCAGGAAGAAGGACGATGGAGCAGCAGGAAGAGCCTAAGCTGTGGGCTGACCTCAGCCTCACCACTCTGCCCTTTCTAGGCCTCCAATGACACAAATGGGAGCCTGGGTCCAAACTTAAAACCTGTGAATCCTGCAGATTGCAAAGACTAGGGTCTACATTGTGCAGTGACATTTCAGTTATTCCAAGGTCACCTAAGAGAATCATAAAGTCAGCAACCTCAGAAAGGCCTCTGAAAAGCTGAAATAATCCTTCATCTCCTGCCCTTTCATTGCCAGAGGGCCCTGCAGACTTTGCACACAGTCTGTCTCTCTTACACTCACATGTCTAACAAGCTCTGTTGCCAAGTCTCTGCCTGTAGCACATAGAAGCAGCACATTAGGAAGAGAGGACCAGAGCTACTAGAAATGAGGCTGACAGACATCAGAAATGGCCACTGACAGTGAGGGCGGAAGCAGCAATACAGTATAAAGCAGGTTCAAATGCAAGAAGTTTAGCCACTTGGAATTGTTTATTGCAGGAACAAAAAGTACAATGATGCTAGGTAAATGAGGTATTCCTGGACTTCCTTTGCCAACTGTGAATTCTCAGGGTACCTCTAGAAAGAACTGAGCCTGTCCTCTGGACCTGAGCACTTTGCTCAAGACTAGGGAGTGTTAGGGTACAAGTGGAAGAAATCATTTGCCATCTTCATACATGGGGATTTACTACTGATTGCTGTTAGAAGGACAATGAACTCCAATGTTCTGAATGAAGCAAGGTTAAGTGATGGCTTCTCATTCCTTAATTCAATCCAGTATTTGAATACAGCACTTAATGGGGGAGCCAAATGGCCTCAGCTAGGGCTGGGAATAGGGAGGTAAACTCAGTACCCCCTTGCCTCAGTCAGGAGCAGGACTGGCCAATAAGCCAATAACTTAATGTACTGAGTTGAATAGTATCCTCCCAAAGTTCATGCCTGCCCTAAACGTGTGAATATGGTCTTATTTGGAAATAGGGTCTTTACAAATGTGATTAGTTAAGATAAGATCATACTAGATTAGGGTGGGCCCTACTCCAATAACTGGTGCCCTTCTAAGAAGAGAAAACAGAGACCCAGATACAGGATTGCCAGCAACAACCAAAAGCTAGGGAGAGGCAAGGAAAGATCCTCCTCTATAGCCTTCAAAGAGAGCATGGTCCTGCTGATGCCTCAATTTTAGATTTCTAGTTTCCAGAAATGTGAAAGAATAAATTTCTCTTGTTTTCAGCTGCCCAGCTGGTGGCATTGTATTATGGCAGCCCTGGGAAACTAATGCAGTCTTTTGTAAATCAGTGCAAAGTCCAAACAATACTAGTAAAGGACTCCTGAGAGTTAAACCAATTTGGACCACTAGTTAAGATGGCTTTTAAGTTTACACTTTGAGACACCCCACCAAAACACGGCAAGTATATACTATAAAGAGAATTTAAAAGGCACAACTGCACTAAAAAAATAAGATAAATATCTCAGTGGACCAAAAATGGAACATAAACATACCTGCTAAGCAGGAATGAAGCCACAGCCAGCTGAGGTCTGGATCTAGACGCAGACAGAGACAATCAGGTATTCTGCTCTAATGGGGTAATGGGAAGGGACTGGATTTTACTGCTTGAAATCAGATCCTAGTGTGGTGCTTCCCCATTCATAGAAGAGTTATAAACGTTACAACCACCCCCTGACTGAAGCTATAGTTTATATCAAGCTGCAAACCTAAGTTTGTGGAATGAAACAAACACAGGACTTGGTTCAAGCTGCCTGTAAACCTGGTGGAATTCCCCAAATCACAGAAGCAAGGAGGTCTTGATCCACAAACTTAAGACCTAATTCTCAACTGGGGCCCTAGGGTGCTAGGTAGAGGCATTAGCAAGACTGCTAAGCAGGAAAGGATGTGGGCAGAGAAAAGAAGAACATGCACAACTATGTGACATGAGCAAAAATTTCAAAACACATAAGGAAAACTATACTATGAGTGTCAACTAAAAACAAAACAAAAAAAAACTCAACACTCAAGAGATGAATTTGCTCCTGACAAAATGAGAATAATAGTACAGCCTGAAAATGACTCAATAAACGATATGTTTAGGATGCTCAAAGAGATGAAGAAATAACATCCATTAAAAACAAATAAACAAACAAAAACATATACCAAACCAGGCATAAATGAAATAAGAATGACTAGATATAAAAAATATCCAATTAGAAATTATGAAAATTTCTGCTTTTCTTTGCTCTTCCCTGCATTAACAAATCTCTAGGATGCTAGATAGACCTAGCTCACCTAATCCAGCAGCCCTGTATGTCGCATTCTTACTAGCATTTATCTTTATTTATCTTTTCCTTGCCTAGGCCCTCTTCTGCTCTGCAGACTCCTTAATTTGTGGCTAGAGCTGGATTAAGGAACAGGTAATGAAGCAGCTAATCTAGAAGAGTTGGCTAAACATCACTGGATGCATTGGATATAGGATGCCAATTTACTCACACACAGTCACCAGTGTCTTTTTTTTTTCTAAAGATTTTATTTATGTATTTGAGAGAGAGAGAGAATGAGAGATAGAAAGCATGAGAGGGAAGAGGGTCAGAGGGAGAAGCAGACTCCCCGCTGAGCAGGAAGCCCGATGTGGGACTCGATCCCAGGACTCCAGGATCATGACCTGAGCCGAAGGCAGTCGCTTAACCAACTGAGCCACTCAGGCGCCCCACCAGTGTCTTTCTTTATAGTGTCCCTTAGCCTGTCCTTCCTTCTCTATGCATTCCCCCCAACCTCCCAGTCCCATGTGCATTCCTCAAGATCCCATTCTCTAACATGTGAACTACCTCCCACCTCCAGCATCAATGTGCATTCCTTGCCCACTAATAGGAGTTCTACATTCCCCAAGGTACAGTGACTAATTTCACAAGTTCCCTTTCATTTACTCATTTACACACTTCACGAAAACCAGTGGTTCTCAAAATGTGGTACCTAGACCAACAGCCTCACCATCACCTGGAAACTTGTTAGAAATGCAAATTCTTGTCCCCAACCCTAGACTTACTGAATCAGAATCTCTGGGGGGTGGTACGCGGCAGTTTGTGTTTTAACAAGCCCTTGGATGATTCTGACGCATGCTTACATTTGAGAACTACTGCTGTAGACGTTTGTGTAACAAGTGCTCACAATGTGCCATGCACTGTGCTAGGTGCTGGGCATGCTCTCTCTCTTGGTGTTATAGCTCTTTTTCTGAGGCCCTCCATGGAGTCGTGTAGGAGATTCAGGGACTTCCAGAGTGGTGAACAAATGATCAGCATGGCATGGACTAAGTAAAGAGAAGGAAAGAACAACATTTCTGTGGCTGACAGATCTCAAGTGAGAGGGGAAAGAGAAGGACCATTGAAGGCACTTGTCCAGAGCTGGGTAACAGGTGTAATGATCATAGCCTAAGATCGATAAACAGAGTCATGCAGGTGCTGGGCATCCTGTCAGATAAATCCATGAGCCCCCAAAGCCTGGTGCTGGAGAGGCAATGGAGAAGACAGAGAATGTGATACATTTGTTGATGCCAAGTGAAGTTGAAATGTGTCAGGGATCCATATGTGCTAAGTAATCCCTCTTGATAAACACTGATTCAGCAATTGGCCAGTACAGAGGGCATTTGCTGAGCTTCTGCTCCGGGGATGCAGAAGTGAATCAGCCATGGTCCTTTCCCACCAGTAGCTCATGGTCACATGGGGGCAGACACGGAACCAGTGCCTGTGGTACAGTCAGGAAACACACTCTAGTAAAGGGTTGTGGGGACTCTCAGTTTCTGCTGAAAGAGGTTAGGGAAAGCTTTTGCAGGGGAGATGACGTTTGAAGGAGGGCTGGGAATGGCCAGGCAGAAAGGATGAGAGAATTTGCCAAGCAGAGGGGACAGCTTGTATGAAGATATGGAAGGGTGAAAGGGAAGAGCAAGGGGTTGGGGATGGCCACAGTAGTAAAGTAGGTGGCAGCAAATGGCGGAGAACACGCAGAAGTAGGTGGGGTTGGAACAGGTTATGGCTCTGGATTTTATCCTGTAGGTGTTGGGGAGTCACTGAAACTTCAAAGCAGAGGGGTGATATGGCAGACTTGGCATATTAGGTCACGTTGGGGGCTGTGTGGACAATGGTGCTGAAAAGGAGGCAGTGAAGCTAGGAGGCCCATAAAGAGGCTGTGAACAGGCCTGGGAAAAACTGGTATGGGTCACTGGCCCCAGCATAGAATGAGAATGGGTTGGAAAGGTTCTCTCAGGACCAGGGGCTGTGCTGGGCTCTGGGGGGCGGGGTATAAGATAAACCCAACACAGCCCCTTCCCTCAAGAGCTGAGCATGTGGAAAGAAGCCTAACACAAGTACATGAGGCAAGGGAAAGTGACTTCTTTCACTTTCTATGATGTACTAGTTTCCTATAGCTGCTGAAACAAGTGACTGCAAACAGTGACTTAAAACAACACAAATTTATTATCTTGCAGTTCTGGAGGTCAGAGGCAGAAATGGTTTGGCAGAATTGCATTCCTTCTGGAGGCCCTAGGGGAGAATATTTCTTTGCCTTTTCGACCTCCTAGAGGCACCCACATTCCTTGGTTCAATGCCCCACATCATTCCACTTCTGCTTCTTGCATCACATCTCCTTCTCTGGTGCCAACCCTCCTGCATCCCTCTTATAAGGACCCCATGATTACATTTAAGGCCAATCCTTAAAATCCAGGATGATTTCTCCATCTCAAGATCCTCAAGTCAATCACAGGTAACATCTTTCTAGGTTCTGAGGATTAGAACACGGACAGCATCGAGGGGCCATTGTTCAAGCAGCCACAATGAGAAGGGTTCTTATGTTTTCATGAATAAATGATGATGATAAGGCCATTTTCTTTTGACTGCTTACTATCTGCCATATATTTTCACATCTAACTCTTGCAGGGACTCTAAGAGGGTATGTTCCATTCCTATCCTTTCAGTTGCCAAAAATAACCCAGCTAGGAAGTGGGGATGGAAAGGAAGCTTCTATTCTCAGTGTTATACCTTTTCCCTCCATGTCTGTTCCTAAACAGCTGACCACTTTTGTTACAAAGTTCTATGTTAATGTTTCATCTTCTGCATTTCTTTTTTTTGAAAGTAGCTTTAGTGTTTTTTGCAGAAAAAATGACACATGCCCATTTTAAAACTGCAAACAATACTGAAAGTACAAAGAAAAATTAAAATCCCACCCAAATCTCATTTTCCAAGGATAACTATTGTTAACATTTGGTGAACATTCTCCAGACTGCTGTCTGTTCATCATAAATATGCCATTCTATAAAGCACTTTATCTATCTCCACTCTACATCATGAATATCTTTCCATGTCAGTACTTGTCAACTCCTCAAAATGGGCTTGCTGAGTCAAAGGCTGTGCACATTGTATATGTTAATGCACATTGCCAAACAGCTCTCAAAATATATTAATTTACACTCTTACCAAAAGTGCAAGACCTTCACCAGTTTAGCCAATCTTTTAAATCTTTGGCAATTTGGTGGAAAAGAACATCTTTTCTTGGCATTGCTTTGATTATTATTGATAGCATCTTTCCACATCTTTATTGGCCATCTATATTTATTCTCTTGGGGAATGGTTTATTCAGGGCCTTTGCCTATTTTTCTATTGGGATGTTTCCTCTTTTCATTATGGGTTTGTAAGAGCTCATTGTAGAGAGGGCTATAAAGCCTGTGTCATATCTGTTGCAAATATTTTTCTCACATTGAATTACTATATACATATGATACTGTATATATATATGTATATATATGATCTTCTTTATTGCGTTTTTCCACCTAGAAGGTTTTCATTTATATGCAGTGAAATTCATAACCTTTTTCTCTATGACTTCCAGGTTTTCTGTCATGTTTAGAAAAACTTTCCCTAACCCAAGATGATAATTTCTATAATGAGAAAAGCTCCATGTATTCTTCTTGTACTTTTATGGCTTCATATTTAACATTTAAGTCTTTGACACACCTGGAGTTTATTTCAGTGTAAGGAGTGAGGTAGAGATGTGACTCTATACTTTTCTAAATAGCTTTCACCATCCTTTCAACACTGATTTGAAATAGCACCTTTATCACATACTAAACTTGCATATATATGTGGGTATATTTTTGGGCTTTCTGCTCTAATCAATTGATCTATTTTTCCCCTGTGCAGGAACCTTATAATATGCTTCCCTAGCTGGTAAGAAGAGTTTGTCCTTATGGCTCTTCTTTCTGAATATTCTTGCCATGTGCTTATTCTTCTAGATGACCTTTTGAATAGTTTTATCCTGTTCTGAAAATCCTTTTAGAATTTTTATTGAGATTTTTTTTTGAATTTTAGATCAATTTACGGATAATTGGTGTATTTTCAATATTGACTTTTCATATCTAGAAACAAGGCGTGGTTCTCCATTTACCCAGGTCTTCCTTAATGGCCCTTTGTAGAGCTTTATAGTTGTATTTCCTATGGTTGCTGTAACAAATGATCACAACCTAGGGGGTTTAAAACAACCAAAATTTATTCTGTCACAGTTCTGGAGACCAGAAGTCCAAAATTCATATCACCAGGCCAAAATCAAGGTGTCAGCAGGGCTGCAGTCCTTCCAGAGGCTCCAAGGGAGAATCTGTTCTTTGTCTCTCGCAGCTTCTGATCTAAAGCTTCCAGCAGTCCTCGGGTTATGGCTACATCATGCAGATCTCTGCCTCCATGGTCACAGTGCCTTCTCCTCTGTGTGACTGTGTCAGATCTCTTTCTGCCTCCCTCTTAAAGGGATATGTGTGATTGCATTTGGTCCTACCCAGATAATCTAGGATAATCTCCCCATCTCAAGATCCTGAACTTAATCACATTTGCAAAGATGCTCTTTCCCTATAAGGTCACATTTACAGGTTCCAGGTTGGGGGCCATTATTCAGCCTATAACTCTACTTTTTGTTACCACTTAGGTTGTGAAGCAGTGTATTCCCATGACTGCAACTCTTCTTTATATACCTACTAATCTCTCTTTCATTAAGGAAATAATAAATAAAATTAATTAATTGATTGATTGATCTCTACTTGGGCTAGAGATGTGGACAAGGAGAGGGTCCTGGAGGGGTACTGTGGAGCAGAGGACAGTTTACATTATGTCAGAACTCGCCATAAAGATCTGACTCTTTGACTCCTGAATTCATAAACCCAGAGGTCTCATCCTCTCCTCTAGTTTTGAGGGCCAACTTCTCAATTTCGTCTGAAAGTGATATATTAACTGAAATGCATTGAACACAAGTTCATGTTTGCATATGTTGAGTAAACAGGGAATTGTGGAGAAAGATTTCCCAACTTGTGCCCTTACCCTAAGATGGACTCTTAAAACACTATTCATTGCTGGCTTGGGAGGCATCAGGCAGCATGGCAAGGTGACTGAGCTTGGAGTCAAGAAAGCTGAGTTATGACCCAGCTCTATTCCTGCTACCTGGATGTGACCAACCACTTAGCCTCTCTGGGCCTCACTTTCTTTGTCTTTGAATGGGGATGTTGATACCTGTGTTGCCTTCCTCACAGAACAGAGGCCAAGTATGCATGCCCTTTACCCACCTGCAAGAGTATGGCTTGTGCAGGATGAACAATGATGGCCATCTGAGCATGTACTCCCAGGTGGCAGGTGGTGGACTGGCCCGAAATCTGGGCAGGCCCTGTAGGAGGAATCAGGTCCCTGGGAGACATCAAGGTAGGCATGTGGTAAAGTACATGTGTTCATATACCACCCCGCATCTTAGCTGCCTGGGGCCTGGTAGCTGAGAGATTTGCCATGTTGAGCCTTCTAAATGAATAAAGTGGGTAATTTCATATTGATATGAAAACTACAGGAAAGACTTTGCTCATGTTTGCTTTGTTGCCTAGGGTTTCCTTGTAGCCAACTTTAAAGCTGCAGACAATTTCTATATTCTTTCCCATCTCTCTCTACCTCCCCAGAGAGGTGGGAGTGGTAGATGGAAATTATGAAAAGTCTACATTCCTTGGGAAGATTAGTCAGTTTGGTTTTTTTGGAATAAATCTGAGTCCTGAATGAACATATTGTTAATGTGGTATCAAAGGGAGAGTAGAAAGAAAAAGGACATACTATGCACTATCTTGGATTCCAGAAAGACAAAGCCAGTCTTCAAGTGCTGAGGCCGCTTGCCAGCTGACCCTCTGCTCTAAGGCGCCCCTGCGGTCTCTCCTCTAACCCCATTGGGATGGGCCACCTGGGACCTCCGCCCTGTATTTCTCTAGCGTTGTGCCCTGATGCTCCAATGACCACATAAAAGGTCTGCCTCCCCCACCTCAAGCCCGGTGCCCCTCATGTTCTTCTTACCCTGACTCCCAACTGCATCTTCCCCTGTCCTGTGCTGGCCTCTACATTCACTGAGAAGCCACCACAGTGCCCTCAATAGCACATGGCTTCAGCATCTGTGCAGAACAGCAGTGAGGACCATCTGAGTACTGGGGTGCTGAAAACCACAGACACTCAGAACCCATTGCCCGTAGAGCATGCAGTGTGCCAGTGATGCAATCCATATCATCCCCAGGCTAAGTTTCCAGAGGTCCCTAAGACCACCTAACAAGCTGCCCCAGGCCCTGCCTGAGGTGTATTCCTGGTTTCCTACCTCACCCTCACCTGCTGCCATCCTCTATCAACACATATACCTATCTGCCTTCAGCCCACTGCCCCCATGGGTGCCCTGTATGTGCAGAGCAGGAAGCTACTCCCTTCCCATTTGAGTGAACCTTGGCACTGGCCAAATTTCTCTGCATTATGTGATGATTTATGTCACCCACTGAGGGTAAAATTGTCCCTTGCCTGTTTCATTCAGGTCCCTGGCCCAGAACAAGCCTTTCTAGAGCAAAATGAATCAGGTAGAATATCCTCAAAGAGATTGTTGTTCCCTGACTAATGCTGACTAAAATCCCAGAATCCATAGTTAGTCCAACCTTCTTTCTCATTCTTAAGTGGGGAAACTGAGGCACAGGGAGGTCACATCTCCAGTCCTCAGCAGAGTTGAATTCCAAGTCTCTTGATTTTCAGTCCTGTCCTCTCTCCACTCCACCACCCTACTTGCCTTTTGTGCATGTGGCTGAGAGGGCCAGCCTTCCTCAGCTTACCACTCTCAAAATAACTTTGACAAGAACTCAGATTTCACAGCCATGTCAGTGAGGTGTTAAATGTGGGCATCAAGGGTGGCTGAACAGTGGCACCTCTAACTTCATGGGGCTCCGTCTATAACTGTGGGGCTCAGAGCCAACAGCTGCAGGCCTGACAGGCCTGGTTCTACACGCTCATGGCAGTGAAGACAGATTTACCTCAGGGGGCCTGGTAACACCGGAATGGACTGCAGTAACAGAGCCTCTTTCTTCCCTTTGATAAATGAATGGGTTGGGAGGGTGGCCATGGGGAACTACCAGGTAGGTAGAAGAGCACCTCTCAAGTTTGAACCCCTAGGGCCTTTCCAGGGTATCTTGGAAACTTCCACCAGCCAGTTGTCAAAGTGGCCTTTAATCCAGCTGAGTGCAGAACTGGGGGACTGGAGTGTTCTCTGGAGCTGGAGTTGAGATGTGCCCCTAGCAGGAATGCTTAGTGTAAGCTTATTTGCTCTTCCAAAGCCCAAGCAGCCTGGGCACAGAGAGTGGCTAAGCAAAAATGAAGGCCCCTTAGAGCACTGGGAAGATTGTGCTGCCGTGATCTTGTCATGGATTATGGGCCCACCACGCAAACAGCCCAGAGGAAGGGCCAAGCTGCAGTGGTGGCTCTTGAGCTACATGCAGAGTGTGAGAGCCAGCAGGTACGGTGTTGGCATTCTTGTCCATGGCCTTGTTACCATTGTGACCCTCAAAACGACTGCCTGCCACTGAGTGCCTCCTGTGCACTGAGCATGTGGTAAACTTTCACTCCTACCCTGATTCTCACAACTACCCTGTGAAGTGGGTGTTGCAGTTAGCTCCTTTTTATAGATAAAGAAAGCAAGGCTCAGAGAGGTGGAGTTACTCACTGGTCTCTCAGCTGCGAAGCAATTGGCCATGAGGTGAACAGGACCTGGCTCTTGTTCTCAAGATATCTAGAGACAGAGTAAATGAATAAGAACTCCCATTTATTGGACATCCTCAGGAAAATGCAACTCCAGTACGTTAAGCAACTTGAACAAGGTGGCAGAGCTGGGATTTGAACCACTGAGCCAGTGGTTCTCAAGCTATTTGGTTCGTTTTTGCACTTTTTTAAAAAGTGGGCTCCACACCTACCGTGGAGCCCAGTGCAGGCTCCATCTCACGACCCTGAGCTCAAGACCTGAGCTGAAACCAAGAGTCAAATGCTTAACCCACTGAGCCACTCAGGTGCCCCTCTCTTTCGTACTCTTCAAACTTATTGATGGCAAATTCACAGAGACAGAAAACAGATCAGTGGTTGCCAGAGGCTGGAGGAGAATGGAAAAGGGAGTGACTGCTCAATGGGGTTGGAGTTTCCTTTTGGGGTGAAAAAATGTTATGGAACTAAATAGGGGTGATGGTTGCACAATACTGTGAATGTACTAAATGTCACTGAATTGTAAAATTTAAAATGGTTAAAAAAATAAAATGGTTAATTTTATGTCATGTGAATTTCACTTCAATGAAAAAACAGAATACAATGAGGTAAATCAACAACAACCACAAAAGTTGTAGAAGACCCCAAAGAGCTTTTGTTTGTGTGGGTTATAGCTCTTCGTGTTAACCATATTAGAAACAACATTGTTAAAATATATATATATTTATTTATTTATTTATAAATTAAAATAATAAACTCATTTCCCATGAATATAAATAATATTTTAATGAAAATAACTGTATTTTCCAAAACAAAAACTCATATTGAAAAGAGTTGCATTATTTTACATTCTTTTCAAACTTCTCTAGTATGTGGCTTTGTAGAAAACAGCTAGATTCTCACATCTACTCAATTCAGTTATGATATATTCTTTTTTTTTAAGAATAAAGTATTTTATTTTTTTTTTAGATTTATTTATTTGAGAGAGCGAGAATGAGAGAGAGAGAGTACATGAGAGGGGAGAGGGTCAGAGGGAGAAGCAGGCTCCTCGCCGAGCAGGGACCCCATTGCAGGACTCGATCCCGGGACTCCGGGATCATGACCTGAGCCGAAGACAGTCACTCAACCAACTGAGCCACCCAGGCGCCCAGTTATGATATATTCTTAAGGGTCAAGTATATGAAGGAAATCCAGCCTCACACAGATATGCAATTAGAGAAGGGAAGAATATTTTAATTGACTTTTCATATAATTGTGGACATTCTTCTTTGATATGACACCAAAACTCGACCAGTAGTTGTTTCTTATAAGTTAAGTTGCAGTGTGGAATGTGAAATGATATTAATGAACTTTCCATACTTGACTCCATTGAGTCCCCAAAGGACTCTCTTATGCTTTGAATGGATCTTTTACCCAGCCATGTGTTGGTAACATCCTACTTCGGTCACTTGGAAAATATTGGTGCCCTGGACTTATGTGGAACTTCCATATGTTGGCACATTTCTCTCCAACATCAGAAAAAATCACATTTGTTACCATAACCATCCATCTCATTGGAAAAGGTCTTTAACTCTTGGGAAGCTGTCAAGCTCACAGTGGTGGATTCAAGCTTTTCAAATTTTTAATTTTGGCATTAAAGCTGAAATTTTATCGTTGGCAAAAAATACTGTCAGTTGTTTTCCTTGAAGTGATGGGCTCACTTCGTTCATTTACGAGAAAATGTCTGCCGAATACCCAAATCTGAATAACATTAGTTAGTCATTCTTTCAAGTAAATGTGATGTTCTATGAAAAATCAGCCAATTCAGCTCACAATTCAAAACAATCACACGAGTGCTTTGCCTTGAGCCAACTGTTGTGCTTTGGTTTCCAGCACAAGTGCTTTAAACACATTTCCAGTTTTGTCAGACAGAATTTTTAAAAATATGGGTACTCAAGGGTCAATATTTAATAAAGTTAATTATTACTGCTTCGCTGACAACATTCTTAAGTGAATCTGGCTTTTTTTTTTTTTTTTTTTTTTAACTGCGAGCGCTTGGCAGTGAAGAATCCAATGACAGCTAGTACAATTTGGTGCCGCTGCCCTGATTCATGCTCAGGCATCTGCTGTTTTACCCACCATTGCTTTTTTTTTTTTAAGTATAGTTAACATACACTGTTATATTAGTTTCAGGTGTACAGCATATTGATTCAACAATTCTATACATTACTCAGGGCTCACCACAATAAGTGTAGCTACCATCTGTCACCGTACAAAGTTATTACAATATTATGGACTATATTCCCTATGCTGTACCTTTCGTCTCTGTGACATATCTATTTTATAACTGGGAGTTTGTACCTCTTGATCCCCTCCATCTATTTTACCCACCCCCACCCACCTGCCCTCTGGCAACCACCAGTTTGTTGTGTATTTAAGAGTCTGTTTTTTGGTTTGTTTGTTTACTTGTTTGTTCATTTGTTTTGCTTTTTAGATTCCACATGTAAGTGAAATTATACGGCATTTGTCTTTTCCTATCTGAAATACTTCACTTAGCGTAATACCTTCTAAGTCCATCCATTTTGTCACAAGTGGCAAGATCTCAGTAATCCCACTGCTGAATATTTACCTAAAGAAACCAAAAACACTAATTCAAAAAGATATATGCACTCCTATGTTTATTGCAGCGTTATTTACCATAACCAAGATATGGAAGCAACCCAGTGTCCATTGATCGATGAATGGATAAAGAAGATGTGAGGTGTGTGTGTGTGTGTGTGTGTGTGTGTGTCTATATATATATATATATGTATATATATATAATGCAGTATAACTCACCACAGCTTTTGCGCTACCAGTGCCAATCCATCCAGTGGAAAAGTCAAAGAATGTTTGAGTGTTATTGTGAAAATAGTTTTGACCTTGAAGATCCCCTAAAAGGGTTAGGGATCTCTGGTGTTCCACAGATCTCACTCTGAAAACAACTGCATGAGGCTGTGCATACATCTGCTCACGCTACTTCCCTTAATCAGGACTTCGGTGGCTTCCTATCACCTGCAGAATCAGGCAGGCCTGATCTCAGCCCACACTCTCAGCCCAGGACATGGGGTTCTAGCCAAATAAGCCCCTCACCATTTTCCAAGTATGTCCTTCCATGCCTTTGCCCATGCTTTCCCCTCCACCAAAACACCCTCATCACCATCTCTGGCTATTGAAATACTACTTACCCTCCAAGGTCCAGGTCAACTATTGCCTCTTCCAAGAAGGCTTCCCAGGTTTTTAAGTGAAAAAATCATGTTTTCCTCTGAACTTCCTGATCCCACTATCAAGCTGGATGTTATATTAGAAGGAGGTGTACCCTTGTCTCTGAGCTCCCCAAAGGTGAGTACTGAGTCTTTCCTCTCCATTTCCCCACAGGACAGTCTTGTTCATCACTGGGGCGGGGGATGTTTATTCACTTGGACTCCAGTGCCAAGAATGTAAAACTTGAAAATGCCATGTGACTATATCTATGAATGCTCAAACCTCGTGGAGCATATTCTGACTTGAGTCCCCAAGGAATGTCACCATCGGTATTGACACTCATTCATGCTTCTTAAAGATGATCTTATTGGAGGGGTGCCTGGGTGGCTCAGTCAGTTAAGCTTCTGACTCTTGATTTCGGCTCAGGTCATGATCTCAGCGTCCTGGGATCGAGCCCCATGTCCGGCTCAGCACTCAGCGTGGAGTTTGCTTGAGGATTCTCTCTTTCCCTTTGCCTCTGCCCCTCCCCCTACTCTCTCTCTCTCTCTCAAATAAATAAATCTTTTTTAAAAAAAATGATCTTACTGTAGGGATATGTCCTACTTCTGGGCTACTCCAACCCCAGGATTCTTGGCTCCTAAAGCAGGAAGAATCCTCAAAAGGGGGAAAGCCCTCTGGCTCCAGGCTCTACTGAACATGCCATGTCTCTTACCTCCTGTTTCTCACATGACACAGTTCATGCCCCTGTGTTATGCCATAGATCAGACTGGAGGCCCAGATTCTCCCCTCCCAGCTTTCCTCAATGCCTTGAAATTCAAATAAGATCATGCTAATGACTCCCAAAGATCACCCAACACTCTGCCCCCATGTGCCCAGCCCAACCTGGGCTAGGAGACTTTATCTTATTCAGAGGTCATCTTAGAACCGTGCAGAATCACAGTTGATGCCTGCGGAGATGCACTTTTTTGTTTCAAAGGCCAATTTAATTTTGATGCCTTTGGCCTCAATAGTTCTTTCCTGATTTCCAGGAATTGCTCTCAATTTACCAATTGCCAGCTCATAGCTCTATGCACCAGCCTTTTGCCTGTCTGTTGTGCTCTAACATCTCTCTCCTCATTGATCACGTTGGCTGGCAGGGGCGTGGAGGGAGGGGAGAAGGACAGACCTGTGCAGGCTGGAGCATGGCTCAGTTGGAGGAAGCGATCTGTGCAGTGGAGACTGAAGGACTCTGAACCAGGGCCCAGAGAACACAGAGGGCAACACATGGAGATGGGCGAGGAGAGTAGTCAACTGGTCAGTATGAATTGGAGCCATCATGGCAGACTCAGATTAGCAATCAGGGCCTTGGGCTGCGTCAACAGAGGCAACATGTTCAGAACAAGGGAGGTGAGGGTGCTACTCTCTTTTGCAGTTTAGTGTATAAGGCATGAATTCTGGAACCAGAACGTCTGATTTGACTTTTGACTAACACTTATCTCTGTGCCTTTGGGCAAGTTACTTAACACCTCTGAGACTCAGATGGTTTGTTTCATCTTTTTAGTGAGTACAATAATAGAAACTACCTCAAAAGTGCTGTCAGGAGGATTCATTGAGATACTAGATGCCAAGTGTTTGGCAGTGTCTGATCTGTACAGCTGTCCCCCTGCTCTGCTCTGGCTGGACACCAACCAGATATTCTGGCTAGTTCTGGGCCCCACACTCGGAAGAACCCTGTCAAACTGGAGCGTATCTGAAGGAGGAAAAGCTGGAGGGCGGAGAGAAGAGCTACCATTTGCCCAGTAGGAGAGAAGGCATCCACTGATGTGGCTAGCAGGTTCCTTAAGGACTGGGATGGGTGGCAGAAGTGGCTAATACTCAGATTCTGGTGCAATAGAGGGAAGACCCCTCAAGAAGTCAGAGTCATACTAGTATTGACTGCTTTAGGAAGGAGGGAGGTTGAGACTGAGGTTCCTTTTGGTGGAGGCATACCAAGGGGAACTAGGGAGCCACTAATGTTTCAGGAGGCGGAGAGCGGCAGCCACACCCCGGCCTCTAGGGTGTCTGGAGTGCAACTTTGTTCTGTCCCTACCCCAGGCTGCAAACTGCAAAGGCATTTTGCTCTGGCTTGGCTTACTATGAGGGGTGCAGGCCATTCCTAGGGACCCACAAGGCACACACCAGCCAAGGGCACCCCTGTTGGAATTGCAGAGGAACACTGCCAGTGTGGTTGCTCTTGGTGCCATAGCAGCTGGAGTCTGGTCCATCCCAGCACGGCCCCTCTCCTGGCCATCAGCGGCCGTATGGAAAGCAATGGGCCGTTGTGGCTTCCTGGGCACCTGTGGGCACCTGAGCCAGGAGAAACCCCTGAGTTCCTTACTCCAGCCCTCTCCTTTTCCAGCTGAGGGACCTGAGGCCTGTGGGGACCAAGGCCTCCCAATGCCGTGCTGAGATATAGGAATGGAGTCACCACCCCCAAAGCTTTGTCCTGCCTTGTGTGCAGGGACCCCGAAGGCTTGTTCCCCTTGCAAATATAAATGAGCGGGGCTGGGCCCTGACTCGGCCCTGAGTGCAGCAGGCTTATCCAGGCAATGAAAGCCTAGGGGCTGTGCAACAAGTCTCTGCTCTGTCCCTCACTTGCCAGGGGACTTTGAGGCAGGACAGCCTCCTCCTGTGAGGCTACTTCAGTTCTGAAAGAAGGTGACAGTTGGTCTTGTCAATGGCCTCTGTGCCCTGATAGCCAGACTTCTAGGAAGTCAGTGACCTGTGATCCATTGGTGGAGATGGGGTGAATGGTAGCCCAAAAAGGATATGTCCAAGCCCCAACCTCCAGATCCTATGAATGTGCCCTGGTTTGGAAAAGGGGTCTTTGGATGTAATCAAGTTAAAGATCTCAAGATGAGATCATCCTGAATTATCCTGGTAGAGCCCAAATCCAATGACAAGTGTCCTTATAAAATACAGAAGAGGAGGAGAACATAGAGCCAAAGAGAATGCTGGGGTGGTGCAACCATAAGCCAAGAAACGCCAAGGATGCTGGCCACCGCCAGACACTGGAAGACACATGACCCTCCTCTAGAGCCTTTGGAGAGAGTGCAGCTGTGCTGATACCTGGATTTTAGACCTCTGGCCTGCAGAACTATGAAACAATACATTTCTTTCTTTCAAGGCACACAGTTTGTGGTAACTTGTTGCAGCAGCCCCGGGAAACTCATACAGTGGACCGTGCTGTTCCTGAGACCCCGAGCCTGTGGACCCTCCAAGGGTCCAGCCCTTGCCAGGTGGCACCCAAGGAGCTCCTTGTGGCTGACCAGTGCCTTCTTTGGGTGAAGTCCCTTTGCCTTTCACTCAAGGCTGAGGCAGCATATCCTCTGGGCAGAAGACAGTGGCCTGGTGGTTGCTGCAAGGTGGCTCACCAAGTCTGAAAAGGAGGCATCACAATCACTGTGTAGCCATACAGTATCCCCAGGAGTGGAAAGCAACCTGGCCTGGGACCAGTCCCAGCTGGGGATGCTTGGCTTCAAATCCTCTGCCAGGCCTGGGCTGGTGAGGTGGTGTGGTTGACAAGCTTTGTCACAGACAAGGTTGTCTGTGGTCTTGGGCTCTTGAAGTGGCCCTTCTCTCTGGGCTGAGCTTCCTCCTCCTCAAATGGGATGATACCCCTTCTCCAGGGCAGTTGTGAGGGTCAGAGTTCAATCATGCATGGTGGGTAAGCACTCAACAAGCCAGAACACTTTGGGCAGAGTAGTGCTCTTGACCTGGACAGGGAGGTGCTGAGGGGGAGGAGGAGGCAGAAGAAGGAGGAAGCCCTCCTGGGCCTTTGGGAGTAAAGTGACTCTAGAGAGAGGAAATTCCAGCAGGCCAGGGAGATTGGATTTGGGTACAGCATCCCTGTTCCCAGGCCACCTCCCAAGAAGCTAGCCGTGGCAGTGGCAGTTCGCAGTAAGACAAGGATAGGTCAGGTGTCACACCAGCTCCTTGATGATAGTGGGCAGTGGCCAGTGCTCACACCTCCTACCAACTCCTGACTCCTTTACTTTGCTTTGCTTTACCCTGGTTCTGGCCCAAGTTGTAGTGGTAGTAGAGAGATGCTATCCGGGGACATTCGCCTGCCCCCCACTGATGTCCTCTTTGCCTGAGACCAGCTGCCCAGTGTGCGGCAGGAAGTACCCAGAAGGTGGGACCAGACCCTGCCTATGAGAGTCACATATATAGCCATAGTGTCCATAGGCGACTAATGTCCTGGGTGTCTCCTGCAGAGGAGAAAAAAGCCTGGGGGAGTCAAGCCGCAGATAGCAGGTGGCAAGTCAGAGCCTCCAAAGAGCCAGGGCTCCTGGGCTGCCTTTGTACCCTCTGGGTTTGAAAACAACACCTCTGATCCCCGTTGGTTCAGTCACACTGGTGCCTAGGGTTCCACTTTGGAGCCTACCCATAATAAAAACCACTGGCATTTAGTGGTGTATCCAGGGTGGTCAGGGAAAGCAAAACCACAAAAGGTTTCTTTGACCTTCAGAGTGGGCTCTTAACCATCTCATCTCATACTCTTTTTGAAATTCTGATTACATTATTCACAGCTCTTCAATTGCTCTTTATTCCTGAGCCTCCAGAGGCTCCGCAGAGGCAGTGATGGCAGGAATGTACGTGGGGGGACGTTTCTCCTTGTGCTAGAGGAGTAATACCCACCACACTATCACCTTGAATGAGTCCCAGGGAAGAATCATGTTTTAACTGAGTTTACCTCTTCCTGTTTTGTTGTCCAGACTCATTCTGGGAAGTGCCTTCATTTAGCTGGAGGTAGAGGGGGAAGGAGGCCAGCCATCCTTCTGAACTGTCAGGTCAGCTGCCCTTGGCCTTTTGGGATACGCAAGACTTACATGTGCCAGTCCCCGGGAGAGCTGACAGGCTACCTCGCGAAGGAACAGTGTCAATCTTCCAGGCCACACCAGTCCTGGGAGCAGGAAGGCCTCTCAGAAAGCTGCTGGGTGGGCCTTCAGTTGGGCCTGTCAGGGGAGTGGGGCTGCCTTAGTCCAGGGCCACCTTTCTCAGACAACTCAGTACAGAGTGGGGCCTGAGTGTGAGAACTCAGAGTGGGGCTCCCGCTGCCACTTCTCCTAGAAGACAAGGCCACATTTTTCTGCCTTATATGCGATTGCTCTTGTCTCAAGCCTCTAAAAGTCATCGTCACATAATGAGACCCTAGGGTTCAGAGGGAGCTCTGAAAGGAGCTGTTGTCTGCCGCTTTTAGACTTTTTTCTGAGTCACGAGCAGTAATGAGATTCCCTTTACCAGCCCAGAGGCACACTGAGCTAGGCAGGACACCAAGGAAATGGATTCCACCCAAAAGCGTGGGGCGTACCGTCTGCACATGTTGGAGCAGACCAGAGCATGAAGACTCTGGGGGTCAAGGTCCAAGGTTCAGGCAGGACTGAGGGGCAGGTGGAGGGAGCTCTCTGCTGCTCCCTCCCCTCCACGGAAGCCAGAGAGGCCCTACTTGGACAGCTTTAAAAGTTGATCTACTGTATAAGATTCCCTTTGGCACAGAGCAATCTGCTACTGTAAAACATTTACAAACAATTACTGCTGTCTGGCGCTGCTGCTGAGAATAGGGACACTTTGGCCCAGGGAGGGGAAGGACCTTACCCAAGGTCACTCAGCTGCTGGGTGAGCTGGGGAAGAACCCAGCCCTCCTCCTCACTGGCCAGTGGCCTCTGTACCAGCCACGTGGGAAACGGGCTTAAGTCCATGTGGGGTGGGGAGGGCCCGGGTGCAGACTGGGTTCCCCGAGAGTGTTCACATTTCCCATGCGTGGTGGTGGCTGCCACACTGCAGCCCAGCCAACACACTTCACTCATTTGTCTGCTGTGTGAGCAAGGGGAGAGAGAAAGAGACAGAGACCGAGAGACCGAGAGACAGAGGGAGATTTATTTTAAGGAGTTGGCTTGCGCCATGACGGGGGCGGGCAAGTCTGAAATCAGCAGGGCAGGCCCGCACTCTTGAGTTGAAGGCTGGAATCTCGGGCAGGGTTTCTATGCTGCAGTCTGGGCTCATAATCTTTTCTTTGGGGAGCCTCGGTCTTTGCTCTCAGGACCATCGACTGATTGGACGAGGCCCACTCACATATAGAGGGTCATCTGTTTTACTCAAAGTCTACTGATGTAAATGTTAATGACATCTGAAAAGTACCTTCACAGCAACATCTAGACTGGTATTTGACCAAAGAACTGGGCACCATGGCCTAACTGGTTTGACACAAAACATTAACCGTCATATCCACAGCCCCTCCGCACCAGCCCAGGGAAACAGCTGTAGGCTTTGGGCCAGCAGGTTGTAAGCCAGACCTGGGAGAGGAGGTGAGGGTGGCAGAGCAGGGAAGGGTAAGGAGCAGAAGGCCAGCAGGTGGAGGGCACAGCCCGAGGGACTGTGAGGCTCAGCAAAAGGGTGGCCCCTACAGGGATATAGGACAAAGAACGGGTGCTCCTGTGTCCAGGAGACAGGGCCTATTGGAAGTGACTCCTACCGAAATTCTTAGTGGCATGCCATGTGGGAAGGGCCCCAGTGCTGGATTTGGGAGCTGGAACCAAGATCCTTCCCAGGGTCAAGGCAACAGTGGAGGGTCCTGACAGGAGATGACTTGGTTCACACGTAGTTTGGAGGCATTCACAGAGTGGGGACAGTGTTCAGGGGGCCTGCAGGCAAGGACCTGGAACTGCTGGTGTCCCTGAGCGTGGGTCATAAATCAGAGACCAGGAGGGGCAGAACGTGCTGCTGAGCGGTGGTCTACCTATGAGAGGAGGGGAGGTGTCCTTGACCCAAGTCCAGCAGCTGCCCCCCCCACCTCTCCACCCCCCACAGCTGCCCTTGGGCTAACATCCTGACCTCCGCCCAGAGATCAGTGCTCCAGGAGGTGAGCTAGGTGGGGGCAATGTGTCTGTTGGAGCCCAGACCTGGAGGCCCAGGGTTTAGCCCAACTCTGCCTTCCTCCCTGGGGATACCCATCTTTGCATTCCCCACTCCCCCCAGCCCAGAGTGGCCACACCCTTGGGTTTGAACCCATACTTTGACCTTCCATCAAGAGGAGGGACCAGTGTCTAGCAGCTGAGAGCAGGCCAAGGCCAGGCAGGGGCAGATTACTCCTCAGAGGGAATCCAGATTTGTGCAAATGCCCCCCAACCCACTATCAGCCTCGTCACTCCCCTGGGGGTCCCCTTCTGTCCCTCCCCTGTCCTCTCTCCCAAATGATGAAGCTCTCTTTGGTGTTCTCTGGTCTTCTGGGTGCCCCTTTGGCTCTCCAAGCTGCTTCTCTTCCTCCCCCTGTTCTGGCAGCCTTGCCTGTGCGTTCTCTTCAGCCCTTCCTCGAGGTTCATCTTGGTGGAGTTCTTTGCCCCAGGGGCATGGCTGAAGCTCAGCACTTCAGCTTTGGCCACCAAGTTAGTAGGTCTAGTGGGGTTTCTCTTCTGCCATGAAGAACAGGAGAATGTCCAGACTTTCTGTACAGCCTCATGTTTAAGGTCATTGACATCCTAAGGCAGGTATTAATGGTACCCTCATTTCATGGAGGAGCACACTGAGACTTAGAGAGGGCGTGTGGCTTGCTCGAGCAGTGCAAGGGGTAGAGACGGTCTGGGAATCCAGAGCCCTGCCATTCCTAACCACCTTGGGCTTGTGCTAGCTCTTCCTCTGGGCACACAGCCTAGCAAAGTCCTCCTCCCTGCTCTAAACAGAAAGCCAACGGGTCAGGAAGCAGGCTTGCTGGAAGCCCCAGCTCAGACCTGAAATCATCAAGACCATCCCAAATGGGGAGGCATACTGGTCAATGAGGGGCAATGTAAGGAGGAAAAACTCAAGTTCAGGGCAGGGAAGGCTTCTATCGCCAGACCCTCCCCAGTGCTGCAGCCTCGAGCTCCCAAAGCTGTTATTTTAAAATAGATGCTTATTTTTTAGTTTTAATTTTTATTACGGAAGTATAGCTAACCTACACGTTATTTTAGTTTCAGGTGTAAAAGATAGTGATTCCACAAGTCACTCGGTGCTCACCATGATAAATGTGGTCATCCTCTGTCACCATCCAAGGTTATCACAATATCATTGACTATATTCCCTGTACTGCGCTTTTTATCTCCCTGACTTATTTATCTTATAACTAGAAGTTTGTACCTCTTCATCCCCTTCACCTATTTCGCCCATCCCCCACCCCCACCCCTCTGATGAGCACCGTTTTGTTCTCTGTATTTATGAGTCTATTTCTGGTTTTTTGTTTGTTTGCTGATTTGCTTTGTCCACCTATAAGTGAAATCATATGAAATTAGTCTTCCTCTGTCTGACTCATTTCACTTAGCATTATACCCTCTAGGTCCGTCCTTGTTGTTGCCAATGGCAAGATCTCATTCTTCTTTATGGCTGAGTAATGTTCCATTGCATGTAAATGCCACATCTTCCTTATCCGTTCATCTGTGGATGGACACTTGGGTTGCTGCCCATTGCCGTGCCTTGACCATTATAAATAAGTATATATCATTTTGAATTGGTGTTTTTGTTTTCTTTGTGTAAATACCCAGTAGTGGAATTACTGGATCATATGGTATTTCTATTTTTAATTTTTTGAAGAGCGTCCATTCTGTTTTCCAGAGTGCCTGCAGCAATTTGCATTCCCACCATCAGCGTGCGAGGCTTCCTTTTTCTCCACATCCTTGACAACACGTTATTTCTTGTCTTTTTGATATTAGCCCTCTTGACTAATGCAAAGTGATATCTTGTGATTTGATTGGCATTGCCCTGATGATGAGTGATGTTGAGTATCTTTTCATGTGTCCATTGGCCATTATGTCTTCTTTGGAAAAATGTCAATTCAGGTCCTCTGCTCATTTTTTAAATCAGATTACTTGGGGGTTTTTTTGGTGTTGAGTTGTATAAGTTCTTTTATATATTTTGAATATTAGCCTCTTATTGGATATATTATTCGCAAATACCTTCTGCCTTTTCATTTTGTTGATAGTTTCCTTCACCGTGCAAAAGCTTTTTATTTTGATGCAGTCCCAATAGTTTATTTTTGCTTTTGTTTCCCTTGCCTTAGGAGACATATCCAGAAAAATGTTGCTAAGACCAATGTCTAAGAAATTACTACTTATGTTTTCTTTTAGGATTTTTATGGCTTCAGGTCTCACATTTAGGTCTTTAATCCATTTTGAGTTTATTTTTGGTTTTAGAAAGTGGGCCAGTTTCATTCTTTTGCATGTAGCTCTCCAGTTTCCCCAGCACCATTTACTGAAGAGACTTTTACCAGTAGCCCATGCTTCTGGGCCTCTCGTGGTTCCCCAGGGACAAAAGGATCTCTATCAGGCTCCAAAGCTGCCCGGCCACTATCCCCCACCCCAACTGCTGTCACCCTGGCCCCCTGATACTCCAGGTCCTCCAGGATATGGCCATGACCACTTCTCTCACCTCATAATCTAGAACCTTCCTTTTCCCTCCATGGTGCTTCTCCTGCCCCTCCTGCCCTCGCCTTCCCTGACACACGGCCATAAACTGCCATGGTCTCTTCCAGTATATTGCTCAAAGCCCAGTGTATTGCTCAAAGCCCAGCAGTGTCTGCCCCCACCTGGCTTCCCTGAGGTGCCCATCAGGAGGGGTTTTGCCATTCCCCCCTGCCTCCCCAGCACCCTCGGTTTGCACCTCAGTATTCTAGCCCTTGTCACAGAGTGTTTGTGGCTTAGAGGGGAAGTGCTGCCGGTGGCAGAATCAGTCCACCCTAGAAGACTAGAATCTACTGTAGGTCAGCAATCAACTAGCCCAGGGTTTGGCTCAGAGTTGGTGTTCAGGAAATAGGGAGCTGGCCTTCCTTCACGGAAGTTCTTGGAACTCACCCAGCAAAGACTGTGATGGAAAGACATTCTAGAATCCTAGAACCAAAGTCCGGGGCAGTGGCGAGGGCCCTCAAGCAGCTCGTGCAGAGTATCCAAGCCAGGCTGAGCATCAGGGGACACTGGGGCTGCTGATTAAAATGCAGATTTCCTGGGCCCTATGCCAAAGCTACTAAATCAGAATCTCTGGGTGGAGGGAGAGGGGGAGAGCCAGCTGCAGTTCGAAAGGGGCTCTACAGGTGGTTCTGATGTATGCTGCAGATTGGGGAGGCCAGGGCCCAAGCTCCCACAGCGAGTCATCGCAGACTGGGATGAGAACTCTGGCTCTTGCCTCCCAATGTGGCATTCTCTCCCCTATGTCAGCAGGCCTAGCTGGCTGCCAAGGCTGAGGAGCTGCATCCGTGAGTCACTTGCTGACAACAGACATGTGCCTCGAGGGCATGAGTCATAACAGACCACAGCTGACGCTGGGTAACTCCAAAGATGTCAATGGGAGAGGTTTGGGGACGCCTCGCGTCTGTGCTGCCACCTAGTACTGGGTGCTCAGGGCGGCAACAGCCCAAGATGGAATTGGCAGGAAACCTGCACGTCCTTCAATCCTTCGGTCCAGCCCTCTGTCCACTGCTTTGGACCCAAACGTAGTGTTTGTCCGGCACTCAGCTAGGAGCTGGAGCTGTAGCAGCGAACATGCCATCAGGAAACCCCGAGGAGCAGGAGGCCCGTCCCTCGGAGGAGGTGTGCGGAGGGGCAGTGCCTGGTGATGCTCCGTGCACGCAGACAGGGGTCAGCCTCGTCTGGGGGGCAGGGCGGACAGATGGAGGATAAGGAGGTAACGGCAGGGATGGGGAACCGGGGGAAGAGAACAGTTGCAAGCAGAGGGGACTGTGTGTGTTCAGGCTCTGAGGCACGCGAGGAAGAGGGAGGCCTGTGTGGCTGGATCCCAGAGTGCAAATGGATGAGCAGAGGGGCCGGCACCGGGGCAGGGCTGGGGGCTGCCAGCGGGGCGGGGGCAGGGCCTTTGAGGCTCTGGTAGGGATGTTTTATTCTATATTAAGAACAATGGGAAGGGCCAACAAACACATGAAAAGATGCTCAACATCACTAGCAACTGGAGAAATGCAAATCAAAACGACAATGAGATACTACCTCGTGCCACTAAGATTAAAAAACAAAAACAAAAAACAAAACCCCAGAAAAGAACAAGTGTTGGGGAGGCTGTGGAGAAACTGGAACCCCTGTGCGCTGCTGATGGGACTGGAAAATGGGGCAGCCTCTGCAGAAAACACTTCGGTGGTTCTTCAGAAAGTTAAACATATAGTTACCTTGTGCCCCAGCATTTCCACTCCTGGGTACATACCCAAGAGAACTGGTGCCCAGACAATGAATGCTCATAGCAGCATTATTCATAATCGAAAAAAAGTGGAAACAGCCCAAATGTTCATCAACTGGCCAGAGGAAAAATAAACTGCAGTCCATCCATAATGAAGTATTACTCAGCCATGAAAGAGGATCAAGTGCAGATCCATGCTACACCTAAAATTTCATGCTAAGGTGAAGAAGCCAGTCCCAAAAGACCACATACTGTATGATTCCATTCATGTGTAATGTCCAGAAGAGGCCAATCCGTACAGACAGAAAATAAATTAGTGGTTGCCAGTGGCCGGGGGGGGGGGAGGGGAAGAATGGAGTGACTGGTTGATGGTATGGGGGTTTTGGGGGGTGGGGTGATGAAAATGTTCTGGAATTAGTGGGGATTGTTGTGTAACTTCATTAATATAATTAATGCCACTGAATCGTACACTTTAAAATGTTAATTGACAGGGGCGCCTGGGTGGCTCAGTCTATTGAGCTACTGCCTTCAGCTCAGGTCATGATCTCAGGGTCCTGGGATCGAGCCCCGTGTCGGGCTCCCTGCTCAGCGGGGAGTCTGCTTCTCCCTCTCCCTCTGCCTCTTCTCCCCCTGCTCATGCTCTCTCTCTCTCTCTCTCTCTCTCTCTCTCTCTCAAATTAATAAATAATTTTTTTAAAAATGTTATTGACAGACTTCATCACACACACCCCTTTTAAGTACAAGTTTAAAAGGGGGGGGCAGAACAATGGGAGGGCCAGTTGAGGGTCCAAAGCAGCAGATGGAAGGGCGGACTGTAGGACTGGCAGACTTCCTGCCAGTTCTAAGCACCTGGGTGTCTGCGCCTCTCTACCTTCCGGCACTTGCGAAGGCTCTCAGAGCCTGCTTCCCCGTCTGTGCGCTGGGCCCAGGCAAAGCTTCACCTCGCTGCCAGGTTTCCATAAGAGTACGTGGGGAGCTCTGGTACACAGTAGGTGTGCAGCCAGTGCCATGCAAGGAAAAGGCAGCTCCAAGGGACAAAGTAACCCATTCATGGCCATCCAGTTAAGTGACCAAGTCAGGACTGTCTGGAGTCACACTGCCCGACTCCTTATCTCGACTTTGCCCCCTTGGAGCTGCCGTGGCCTTGTACACAGCGTGCAGCTGATAACAGCAGTCTTTCCTTGCTTCTAGGCCTTCTGCTCCTCTGGGCCCACCAGATGGAGCAGCCAGCCCTAGGGCCTCTCCACCCCGGAGCCAGGAAGCAGTTTTCTCTCAGGGCACCAAGCGCTGCCCTGGCTCGCTCCCTTTGTGAAGACTTCCCCAGACTCCCAGATGGGTTGTCCTCATTCAGTTCAAGAGCAGGAAACATACAAAATGTGTTCTTATTTAATGGCCTCTGTTGTTGGCCTGGGAAGTCACTGAGAGGAACATCAGAGGCAAGCACAGTCTCTTTTCCTGAAAACATTCATGAAAATGTTAACTTCTGCATTGGGTTCTGTGCTACTGTTGCAAGTTTATGAAGCTATCACGGAGGGTGGTTCCAGAAGGGCAAATCATAAGAACACGGGGAAGCCCTTGAGGGTGTCTTCCGCCGGCCGTTTCCCCCACTGGTCCCTTCTGCTTTGTGCCCTTCACTCCCTCTGCCCCCCTGCCCCCCAACAGCCTGGTGCCCCAGGCTTCCAGTCTCGAAGATGGGGTTCATGTGAACATGAAGGTATGACACTTAGCCCCATGTGCAGCTTATAATACATGCTTGATAGGGTCAGTGACAATTATAATGCCTTTAAATCATTAAAAAAATCACTGCTCATTTTTCTCAGGGACCTTGCTTTTTCTGACATAATTGGTCATCTAACTGTAAGACTGTATCTTTTCCCACAGGACTCAATAGGCTTTTTTAATGACAAAGACAAAAAGCAGCTGTCCACCCTATCCTTTGTGCTGGCTCGGCTCTTCTAGGGGAGAAGGTCGCTCCTCCGTGGCCTGGACATTCTCCAAGTGCCTCCCAGGGCTGGCAGGGGACTCAAGGCAGACGTCTCCATCAGGCACAGGATGTACTAGGGCCATGATACTTTTAGCGGTTCATGAAAATACTTCAATTTCTTTTCAAATCAGAAGGGAGACAATGAACTTTTAGATGGAAGAAAGTATTTTAATATGTACTATTAATGTGGATTCATAGACATTCATATGAATTGACATATTCATCTTTATAGCTACAGACTCATCAACTATAATTGTTATGCATTTTGTTATTGAGGAAGGGGCCCACAAAGGCCAAAGTGTCCCAGAGCCACAGAAGTCAGTGCAGCCCTGGGCCCCCAGCAGGGAGGCACTTTCCCTCCGGTCATCTCATTTCCGATTCCGATCACTACCACAACCCTGCAGAGAGGCTGAGCTTTGTTGGAAAAAGGGGTGAGCTGGTTGGTGTCAGCCAGTCCTGAATGCCCCTTGTAGCCATTTCAGAGATGTCAGGTGGAAGAGCCCCTACTCCTGAGAGGAGAGCCCCTCAGTCTGCCCCCAAGCCTCATCTGCCACCTTCTCCAGCTACCTCTGGGTTGCCGGGAAGACAGCTGCGTGGTCAGAACAGCGCAGGTAAATGTTAACCACTAATTCTGGTCAGAACCGTTGTTGCCAAAACCTCCATAACGCTGCGAGGCTGTAGTTGACCAGTGTCCTGGGAGTGCCCACGGAGTGTCAACCTGGCTCAGTCAGATTCTCCACAGAAGCAGAGCCAAGAGATGAGATAGACAGATAGACATAGATAGATGGATAGGTGGGCGAGTCGGTGGGTGGGTGGTTGGACGGACAGATGGATGGGTGAATAGAGAGATGGATGGATTTTAGGGAGCTGGTCCCCAAAATTGTGGGGCGTGGCAAGTTCCAAATCTATGGGGCAGGCCAGCAGGCTTGGAAACTCAGTTCAGGGGTTGCTGATGTAGTCTGGAGGCAGGATTTCTTCTTTGGGAAACCTCGGAAGGCCTTTCACCGATTGTATGAAGCCCATCCACATTATCAAGGGTTCGTAGTCTTCTTGACTTGAAGTCAGCTGATTGTAGATGTTGCCCACGAGTACAAAGTACCTTCACAGCAACACGCAGATTAGTGTTTGATTGAATAACTGGGGACCGTGGTCTGGCCAGGGTCACACATAAACTGACTCTCATGTTGCCCATGCTGCATTGGTGTTGGTCAGACCTTGCTGGCTTATTTAACTACTTGAATCCTCTGTAATTGTCTGCCTGCCTCCCCAGTCAGGAAGGCCCAAGTCAGGTTCTCAGCTAGCGGGACCTTGAACCGCCCAGCCCAGTGCCTGGCCCTTTAGCTAGGTCAGAATCATGCTCTGTCCCCAGGGCCCTTCGGAATGTCTTTGCCTTTCCAACAGAGGGGAAAACACAGCCCCCTCCAGGCGTCCACACTCAGAGGAAGCCACTTTAGAGGTAAGCTACCAGCATAGGCCTCTAAATGCCCCCATGGTGTCCTAGAGCTTGCGGGCTGGCCGAATGCACTAGAAGCATCTAGAGTTAGTTGTTCAAACTGCAACTCGTGACCTACATGTGGTTGTCCTAAAATCAAGTTTGCAAGCCTCAACCAGCGTATTTGGAAACATGAAACAGAATAAAAAGAACGTAATGGAAAATATTCAAGTGTATCGTCTCAGTCCATTTGGGCTGTTACAAAAAGACAAAAACAAAACCTATGCACTGGGTGGCTTAAACAACAAACATTCTTGTCTCACAATTTTGGAAGCCAGGAAGTCTAAGAGCAAGGCAGCAAGAGATTTGCTGTCTGGTGAGGTTCACAGATGGTCATCTTCCGCTGTGTTCTCACAAGGCAGAAAGGTTGAGGCAGCTCTCCGGGTCTTTTATGACGGCATCAGTCCTATTCATGAGGGCTCCACCCTCACGACCTCATCACCTCCCAAAGGCTGGGTTAAGATTTCAACATAGGAATTCTGGCACAGTCAGTCTAAGCATGCTGCCCCTGGTTCCCCAAATTCATGTCCTTCTCACATGCAAAATCCCACCCAACAGCCCCAAAAGTTTTAATAGGTTCTGGCGTCAGCTCTAAAGTCTAAGGCCAAAGGCTCATCTACACCTCATCTAGATCACCTGTGAACAAGACCCAAGGTCTGGTGCATCCTGAGGCCAATTCCTCTCCAGCTGTGAGCCCGCGAAAGCAAACAAATTATAGCGGTGGGACAGGCATAGGATAGACAGTCGCCTTCCAAAAGGGAGAAATAGGAAAGAAGGAAGAGGTAAAGGGATCCCAAGTAAGTCTCAAACCAACAGGGCAAACATTAAACCTTAAGGCTCCAGAATAATCCCCTTTGGCTTGATGCTCTTTCAAGCCCACCGGGCTGGCAACAGTACCCTCCAGCTCCTTGGGATGGCCCACGGTGGCTCTCTGCCTGGGCCCTGCCCCCGAGCTGGCTCTCTGCTGGTGCCCTGAGGTTCTCCCTGGCTGGACTCCCAAGCCCATGGCTCCACGTGGCTGCCCTGTCCTTTGGAACCTAGGTGGAGGCAGCCGTGGCCTGGTGCAGGCACCCTGAGCTTTCGGGAAGAACAGTGTGTGTTTGCGGCTGAATAGCATTACGCTCCAGTCCTATAGGGTCTAAGAAGTCCATCATTCTTCCTTCATTTTGACCTCACTTTCTCTGTCTCCTTTAGTCCCAGCTGGCAGTGTATCTGCTGGTGTCACCCCACCTCTGTGCCTAGCCTTTGTTGGTCTGTAGTTCACATCCTTGCTAATCTCCATATCAAAGGGTTGCTTGGCCATACCCTTAGGGTTCTCAGTTTTCCCAGTATGGGTGGGCTGGGAATTATCCCAGTCTCTGAGTTCTGTTTCCTTTTTTGCTGAACAATCCCATATTTAAGTCACTTCTCTCTTCTCACATTCCACTATGAGCTGTCAGGAGGCGCCAAGCCTCACCTTCAACGCTTTGCTAGAAATCTCTTCAGCTAATATTCTATTTCATTACTTGCAAGTTCAGCCTTCCATAAAACACTAGAACATGAACATAGTTCAGCCAAGTTCTTTGCCACTGTATAACAAAGATCGCCTCCCCTCCAATTGCCAATAACATGTCCTCATTTCCGTGTGAGATCTCATCAGAGTGACCTTTTCCATCCAGAAGACTGAGGCATTCTCTCTAGCACCTCTCTTTCCTTCCTGAGCTCTCTTTAAAGGCCCACGCACAGCAATGGAGGTTCCAGTCTCTACTGTTCCAGAGCTGCTCCCACATGTTTAGAGCTTTGTTAGAGCAGCACCCCAATTCTCAGTACCAACTTCTTGGTCTGTTCGTGCTGCTATAACAGAATACCATAGACTGAGGGGCTCAAACAGCAAACATTTCCTCCTCCCAGGTCTGGAAGATGGAAAGTCCAAGATCAAGGCACCAACAGATTTGGTGGCTGGTGAGAGTCTACTTCCTGATTCATAGAGAGCCATCTTTTCGCTGTGTCTTCTCATGATGGAAGAGGCAAGGGAGCTCTCTGGGGTCTCTTTTATAAGGACACCAGTTCCATTCATGAGGGCTCCACCCTCACGACCTCATCACCTCCCAAAGGCCTCACCTCTTGATACCATCACCTTGGAAGTTAGGTTTCAACCTACGAGTTTTAGGGACATAAACCTTCGGTGTACAGCAGCATCTTAAGCTGTAATCTAAGTATTGATTCATGAAATCAATACTTTGTTACACTTTATACTGATTTGTATGTGTACTTGTTTTCAGTGGTGATGCAAAATATATTTCTTACTATAAAAATGTTTGAGGGGCACCTGTCCGGCTCAGCTGGTAGGCCATGCGACTCTTGATCTCAGCTCCTCCTGTATGGAGCACTCATGTGTGTGTTGGCGGGGAGACACTTACGATGACTCCCAAGGTGCTTGTCACCACTACCTGAAGAATGCCAGTTGCAGACAGCATCCTGCATGGCCTCAGGAGAGGTGGGAGTTCTTGGGGGAATCCTTGCCTGAATGGGTCCTAACTGCACAGTTAAGGGTGTTCCTGGGGCCTGGTTTCTGTCCAAAGGAATTCCTATAAGCCTATCAGAGGTCACCTTCCCAGGGGTTTCAGGTGAGGGGCAACCCTAGGAAGCCCCTTTGGGGCTGGCCTCCCAACTCACTGCTTTCCCCTTGTTACTGTGGTCAGTTGTCATTAATGGGCCCCCTAGTGAAACCCTTGTTGGATGTCTGCAGTCATTAAGGGTTAGCACCATCTAACATTTTCCTCGGGCTGCCAACAGACAATTGTCCAAGGTAGGCAGCTTGAAATATAAATACAGACCAGCAGAATGACTTAGTGGTCAAGGGGTGCCCTGACATCAAAATGGGGGTTCCACCAAGGACCTCCTGCCTCCCTGGTCTAGACAAGAAATTCTCCTCAAATTTGCTTCCCTCGTGCTGTCATTTCCTGTCCTTTGTCAAAACAAGTTAAAAATAAAAAGGTAGAGGGGTGCCTGGCTGGCTCAGTTGGTAGAGCATGTGACTCTTGATCTTGGGGTCATGAGTTCAAGCCCCGCATTGAGCTTAAAATAAACAAATAAAATAAAAGAGAGGGAAAAAATTAAAAGGTGGGAAAAAATTTTAAATAGTAAAGTAAGCTAGAAGATAGCACCCTAAAAGGAAAGTAGATTGAGTGGCAAAAAGTAAACAGTGCTAACAATGAAGACGAAGGCCAGCAAAAAAATGCCCACAGGGGGCCCGAAGAGGTAGGTGACCACAGTTGTGGGCAGCAACTGCCCTGTGACCAGCCAGCGCCAAGCTACATTCCCAGCAGGGTCCCCAGAGGTAGTGTCCAAGTCTTGGGAGCTACGTACACCCTACCCTGAGCTTCGAATGGCAGCCCCTTAAAGCACAACTGTGCTTTGGATGACACAGTGGTCTGCAGTCAACAGGTATCTCCTCTCAAGCAGATCAAGGGCAGCACTTCTTGAGCGCGCCCTCCTAATTTCATCAACCACAGCTCCCCAGAGTGTCTCTGCCCTGAGATATGCCCTATGCTGGCACCCAGGGTCCCACTTGGCTCCACTGCCCTGGAACTCCCAGTCTAATGCGGATACCTTTTCCCCCCAGTTTTATTGAGGTATAATTGACAGATAAAATTGTAATATATTTGAAGTGTACAATGTGATGATTTGATATATGTAGACATTGTAAAAGGATTCCCGCAACTGAGTTAATTAACACATCCATCACCTCATATATTTACCTTTTTTGTTGTTGTTGTTGAGAACACTGAATTTCTACTCCCTTAGCAAAGTTCAGTTATACAATCCAGTGGTATCAACTACAGTCACCATGCTTTACATGAGATCCTCAGACCTTATGCATCCTATAACTGAAAGTTTGTACCCTTTTACCAACTTCTCTTCATTTCCCCCACCCCTCAGCCCCTGGCAACCACTTGTGTCCACTCTGTTTCTGTTTCTGTGAGTTTGACTTTTCTCCCCTCATTTTAATGTAGTCCAGCTTGTCCCCCTTTCCGTTATGCTTCATGTTTCTCATGCCATGTTTAAGAAATCTTTCCCTACCCTTAGGTCATGAAGATACTCTCCTTTATGATCTTCTGAAAGCGTTATCGTTTTACCTTTCACATTTAAGTCCTCAATCCACCTGGTCTTGATTTGTGTGTGTGATGTGAAGTAGGGGCCCTATTTCATTTTTTATCCTTATGGATACCCAGTTGTCCCTGCACAATTGATTGAGAAGACTGTTCCCTCCCCACTCCTGTGCACTGTCTCCTCTGTCATAAATCAGATTTTTATCTGTGCGTGGGACTGTCTCCAGGCTCACTCTTCTATTCCATCAGTCTGTCTGTCCAGCTTTATACCAAAACCACAAAATACAGATGTCTCTCAACAGCTACTGACCCAGGCTGCGTTCATTAGGGATTAGAAGGCTAAAGGTTGGATATAGCCACATTAGTAAGGATCTGGAAAATCAACTGGGAAAGCCTGGAGTTGTCATGGGGGGCAGAGGGTTCCCTAGCATGTCAGGGAGCAGAAGAGAGAGATTCTTAGGAGGATGAATGGAGAGTCAAGTCAGGTCTCAGCATGGGAGCATGAGGCTGAGAAAAGAATGCGGGGGTTATTGGGGTGTCCAAGGCTGAGATCACAGGGGCCTGGATGAAGGAGGCAGCAGGGAAAACAGAAAGGGAGGGATGCATCCAAGAGACATTGAGAAGAGAAAGTTAAAATGATGGCCCTTTGTTATGAGTCAGTGGAAAGGGAAGGGGGCTGGAGACTGAACGATGATGCTAAGCTTTCTAGCCCAGAAACTGAGAGATGATTCTGGTTTGATGAAAGAGGCCCATAAAGTTGTCGGGGGAGTGTGTTCAGTTGGTGTTCCCGAGAGCCCGAGCGCTCCTGACTGCGCACAGAGCCAGGCTGTTGAGCACCGACATGTCACCTGTGGCTTTGGGCTTTGGGGGTTGAAGGGAGACTTTGAGTCATATTCAGGCCCCTTGGGTAGTGTTGAGTGGATTCACTTTGCAGTCTGAACCCGGCTGGATCATAAGGACATCCCAAAACACACCATTTGATAAGTAAGCAGCTGTCTTCCCAATGGCAAAGGTCACCAGATTAAAACAACAGCAGCAACAAAAAATAGTGACCAAAACTAAAGGAAAAACTAACTTAAAAAACAGCAACAACAGCCCAGTTAACCCTACCTAGGCTAATTCATGGAACACTATGAAACATACCTAATATTGAGGGGTGCCTGGCTGGCTCAGTCCGTAGAACGTGTGACTCTTGATCTTGGGGTTGTGAGCTCCAGCCCCACGTTGGGGGTAGAGACTACCTACAGAGCGGGAGGCAAACCATAAGAGACTCTTAACTCTAGAAACAAAGTGAGGGTGGCTGGAGGGGAGGTGGGGGGGGATGGGGTAACTGGGTGATGGGCATTAAGGAGGGCATGTGATGGAATGAGCACTGGGTGTTACATGCAACTGATGAATCACTAAATTCTACTCCTGAAACTAACAATACACTATACGTTAACTAAATTGAATGTAAATGAAAAATTTAGAAATAAAAAAATAAAATCTTTAAAACAAAATAAAAGTATCTTGAATACTTTGTAAATGCTTAAAATGTTCTTTTTTTCTGTCAGCCTCGTCTGTTTAAATGCATGGCAACCTTCCTCTCCATCTCCTACCCCTGCTGATCTGTGCCAAAGCATTCAGGTCTCATAGTATTACTGAAAAGCCAAAAGCATATTTACAGAGACTGGATGTGTATAAAGAGCAGATAAATCAAGTCTCTTGAGAAAATAAAATCCCACAGCAGATTATATATGTTGTAAGAAAACTAAAATAGTGTTCACAGCTCAATTACACCACCGATTGGATTTTTAGAAAGAGACCATGCACATTTTAGGTCATAAAATCATTCCCTTAATCCCTTAAACATCACATAAAATTAAGATTTAAGATAAGATTCACTTGGTTAATAATGATATGAAAATCTTTGGCAAATAATTAAAAGGGATTTGGCAATATAAGAACCAGCTAATTCTAACACATATTTAACAAAGAATGGGTCAAGGGAGGAATTGGTGTTTACTCTTTCTTTTTCTATATGAAATTGTAAAGGCCTCTCATTCTGTATTCTACTGATGCTTGCCACGAAATCAGAGGTGCTATGGGAGCCCATCCGGGGCATGAGGGGCTGGATCAGTCAGGCTAGGCCCCCAGAAATGTCTTCCCCTGAAAGGTAGCCAGAGTCTCCAGTTTAATGAAGCAAAACTGTGGCACGGGCCACAAAGTTGTTATCTTGAGTTTCTGTAGTCACTTCTTTGTTCTGTGGCATGAGAGCCAATGCTGACTTCTCCTGGGCCTCAGAAATCCTACGCCCAAGCCACCTAGCTTTCAGGTATAGCAGCCTTGTTTTAGAAAAGCTAAAAACCACGTGCCCTGAGCCTAGAGACCCCTCTCTGGCCTTCACACTTGTCCGCTCACTCACCCATTCGTCCACACACACATTCACTCATCTACTCACTCATCCACTCGGTTATCTATGCATTCACTCACTGACTCATTCATTCAGTCACTCACTCATCTGTTCACTCACTCACCAATTCACTCATCTACTCGCTCACTCATCCATTTACTCACACACACACACACACACACACTCATCCATTCACTCACTCACTCATTCATTTACGTGCTCATTTTGCAAGTGTTTCTTGAGTGCTTGCTGTATGCTTGTTGGAAAGAGGGCTGCAGAGCATTCCAGGCCTTGGCCACCGCCGTCAAGGAGCTGACTCCCAGTGAGAGATGGAAGAATCAACAAAGTGACCACACCACAGGGCAGAAGAAAATAGGGACAACATGGACATAAGTAGAACCAGGGGGTGCAGGAGAAGTTAATGCCACCTCTAAAATTCTACATCATTTACTTCTTCCCTTTATTGCCTCTCTTCGCCACTAGAATGTCAGCTCCGTGAGAGCAGAGACTTTTCATTGGCCTTGTTCACCGCTGTAGCCCCTGTGCCTAGAACAGTGCCTGCCACACGGTGGATGCCCATTAAAGTATCTGTGGGATGAATGAGTAAATTGTGGGGGAAGGAGGGAGCAATGTGGTGGAGCTCTCTTTGGAAATGCGTCCCAGAAAAGGGAATCCCGAAGATGGGCCTTGAAAAAAGAAAAGGGTCTTGGTGGAGAGCCAGGATTGAGTAGCCTCTTGGTTTGAGGGACTAGCAAGAGCAATGGCCCAGGGGGTGGGAAATTGCCTGGTCTGTTCAGGGAACAGAGGTGTCCTGCACAAGTATGTAGGCGCCAAATAAGGTTGGGACCGAACCAGCAGGAGCATTCAAAGTCAGGTAGAGGTGCTGTGTGGTCTCCTGCATGTGTTGGGGTCTAGAGAAAGAAATTGACATCCACTTACTACAAAGGCTGAGTGCTTGGTGGATCCAAGACTTGCAGCCTGGAGACTGCAGAAGAGCCCTGATACCCTTTACCGAGGGCCTATTGAGCACCTAGTGTGTCTGCAAGAGAAGTCTATCGCAGAGGAGAAAACTAGCAGCAGCAGGTGTAACAGGAAGGGCCCTGGCGGGAGAGGAGGCAGGGGTGGGCCCCCAGCTGGGCCTCCCAGTCTGGCTGTCAGTCCTGTGATGGGGACAGGCCAGCTGATCCCAAGGGCCCCTGCGGGCTTGACATTCTGGGACTCTAATTAAAGAAGTGAAAACTTCATTCCAGATAGCTGGGGAAATCCTTGGGTTCAATTTCATCTCCCAGGGCTGGCAGTTCAGCTGGTACTGAGGCAGTTAAAAGAAATGGAATGGAAATCCAGAGAGCCTGCATCAGCCTAATTGTCCCTCGGCAGACTTGTTTGCTTTGAGATGTCAGCAACTCTTGTAGGCAACACTCTGCAGTTTGGTTTCTGATCTTTTCTTTATACGTTGTGAAGAGGATGGGTCCCTTGGGCCAAGAGGAAATCAAAGACCAGGATCCTGCCAAATTTAGCTTCCAAGAAACCAGACAAGAAAGGGAGAGCTGGAGCCCAGCGGACCCCGGGGCCACTCTTGTCCTAAACACATCTCCGTTTTCATGGAAGTCAATCCCGCAGGCAGCGGAGAGGGAAGCCCCGATTCCAAGAGGCTCAGCTGGGCTGTCCTCTCTGGGTCCATGCAGCTGGGGCCCACGAGAGGCCAGTGGCGCTGTGTGTCATTCCTGACACAGAAGCTCGGCTGGTGCAAAACCACCAGCGTAGGGAAGAGGGCTCTGAACAGTGAAACAACTGGATACTGGAAGATGCCCAGAACTCGTCATGAGAAAACAAAACAAGTACACACCTCACACAAGCTCACACAGACTTGCTGATTTCCGTGGTTCAACGAAATTTCCCTATCGAAACGGTGTGAATGTCGCACGGTCCAAGCTGGACACCAACCCCAGGGAGGCCCAGCAAAGCATTTAAGTATTTAAGGTTGAAAGTAAAAGGTTTCCCATCAGTACAGGGGGATATGATGTGAGTAGGTGGGAGGGGAGGGAGGAGGCCAAGCCCCAAGAGGGGTTCAGCCTTGGCACCTGCTTCCTGTGACACCACTGCTGGGGGGAAGCAGAGGTGTGGTCCAAGGGGAAAGGTGAAAGAGCCATCCCTGGAGCCTAAGATTGAGGAGCCCATGGGCTGTTCTGGGAGAGGGGCCAGGGGAGGAATTAGGAAGACAGGTCTGGGCTCCCGGGATTAGGGAACTCCCTTCAGGCATTTCCTCCGTTGTGTGTGTGTGTGTGTGTGTGTGTGTGTGTGTGTGTCTGTGTGTGTCTGTGTGTGTCTGTGTCAGTGTGTGTGTCTGTGTGTGTCTGTGTGTGTGTGTGTCTGTGTGTCTGTGTCTGTGTCTGTGTGTGTGTGTGTGTCTGTGTGTGTGTCTGTGTGTCTGTGTCTGTGTGAGGGAGGGTGCTAAAGTTCGGGTTTGGTCATGGTCTGTTGGAGGAGCTTAGGGCATATCCAGATGGACATGTCCAGCAGACTGTTGGACATATAACTCTGGCCCTGGGGGGAGAGGGAGGGCCTGTGAGCCCGCCCCGGGAGCCCCGGGGACGACGGCCCCTCGCCCACCCTCAGCCTCCTCCTTGGTCACCTCGGCCCCCAGGTCCTCCAGCTGGTTTCCGGTTCAACCAAAGCCCTCTGGAGCCCCGGAGCGCTGTGTCTGGGGCTTCGGGCCCCCGCGCTGCCCCAGGGGTGGGGTCCTGTGGGGCTCAGCTGCCTGCCCCGAGTGGGGCCCAAGGGCCCCTTGGCAGGCGGGTCTCTTCCTGCCCCCGTGCCTGCAGCCCAGGCCCGTCCTGCGGAGGTCTCAGTCTCTAGGGCTGGTCCTCTGCCCAGTGGGACCTGCCCCTGTTGGCCCTCTGAGGAGGACCAGGGCAGGGCTCGGCGGGGAGGGGGGAGCCCGGACTGCAGCCCGTGGCTCTCTCTCCTCCGCGCATTCCCGCCACACCGGGGACTCGGGCCCTGTCCGCGCTGACGGGCAGGGTTCTGCCCCTAGAGCCACCGGGTGCATCGAAAGCCCCGTGTGTGCCTCCCCCGGGGCCGGGACCTGCCTGTGGGTCAGACACCCATGTGGCCTGCTGTCCTTTGCTGAGAGGCCCAGCACCGGGGTTGGGGTCGGGGGGAGGCTGGGAAAGCCAGTGCCTACAGCTCGTGTGGAGCAGCCTGCTACTCAAGGGCCGTGGGAGACAGACAGACATTCACGTGGGACGTGAAGGGGACCCGGAGCTGAGGCCCCGTCCCCGCATCCCTCTGACAGGCTGGGAAGGAAGGGGGGCAGGGAAAGAGGGAAGGAGGGAAAGCCATGGGCGCCCATTGGCAAAGCCCCATCGGCCGGCACCAGGGCCAGCTCGTGTTCCCAGGGGCCGTGTGCTCGACAGATGCCCCCTTCGGCAGGTGACCGGGGTCAGCAGACGAGGCCAACTGGGTCCTCAACAAGCAAATCTCCCCCAGCGGCCCAGGCCTCGGACCGGTTGCTCCTGGTGGTCTTGGGTGGGGCTTCTGGGTCCTCTGGAGACCACAGGCCCCTGGGGAGACTCTGCGAGAGTCCTGGCCAAGGACACAGGGACCCCGGGCTGGCCCTGACGTGCCTGCGCCCTTGGCCACCGACCCTGCCCCCTGGGGGCCCGCTCTTCCCACCTGTCCCGCAGCGTGGGCCGGAGACCTGGCTGCCCCGTCCCTCCCACAGGCTCTCAGGGCCTGGCCGGCTCAGGGCTCTGGCCTCCAGGCCTGTCAGGGCCCCCTGAGCCACGCTGGGTCCGCTCTGGCTGCCTGAGTGATGCACAGGGATGGGAGGCCACGCCAGCCTTGGGCCCCTCTGCCTCCACCCCTCCAGTCCCGTCACCACTCCGGGGACAGGGTGCTCCCTCCCACTGTGGGGCTGATAAAGGGTATCATCCGCAGCTCGTCCTCCCCCAACGCAGGGCAATGCCAGTCCAAGGCCCCTTGAGCCTCCCCAGTGTGGGCTCCTGGGGCTCAGGGTTGGTCCCTGGGCAGTGTCCTTTACTTGTTGGCGGCCTCTTGTTCATTTTATTTTTAGCCCACTTCACCAGGCTCTCTCTGGCCTCAGCAAGAGGGGAGCGTGCCCAGAGAAACTGGTGGGCACATTAACAACGCGGGCAGGCAGAGGGTCCACTGAGGGGCTGGGAGGCCAGCTGAGAAATTGTTTGCTTAGCTTCATCTATTTATTAGTACGCTTGGAAACTGCTATTTATATTTTAACCCTCCAGGGACAGCCATGAATCTGTGGATAAAGAGAGTTGGTGTCTTTCCAGCCTTGAAAGTAAGAAATAATCAGTAGTTACAGACCTCGCCGAGACTGCCAGGGTGGGAGGCTGTGGGCAGCGGAGCCCTGAGTGGGGTGCCCTGACAGTAGCTGCCGGGGGTGGTGGGTGTCACCGTGCCCCCAGCCCGTCAGCTTGCAGGGGATGTGCTTTGTGACAGTCAATATAAGCCAAGGATAGAATAAGCCCATGAAAAATGTCAGGGCAATCATGTAAAGGTTTCACACCTGGGAAAACGAAGCCCCCAACACCCCCGCCTCCCCTTGCAGAAAGTGCTAGAGGCCCCTCGGAGAGTCAAGTGGCTAGGCTGGGCCAGAGCCAGGGCCAGGGTTCCTTCCCTCTGTGCAAGAAGGTGGCATTCACAGGCCTAGAAGCCCCCTCTCCCCTTGCCCCATCCCTGCAAGTGTCTGTGGCCAGCACTACACCCCGCCTCTGAGCAGGTGCAGAGGGCCCTGGCCCAGCTTCTGGGCAGCTGCGGGGCCAAGAGCCCCGTGGGGTCGGTGTGGAAAACGGGGCTAGAAGAGCCTCTCTTTGAGGGAGGGCCATTGCAGCTGAATCCACCCTGATCCTACCCCGCGGGTACTGCCTCCAGCACAGCCCAGGCTCAGGGCCCTTGTCACGTGTCTGACCCCAGCTTTTTGAAGCCAACTAAGAAAATTCCTAATATTAAGACTTTTCCACAGAGAGCTGTTTGGGTCTCAGATGCCCCAGTGTTTGGTCTGCTATAATGGCAGTGTTTTGGGATGCTTATCCATAAGTATTTTAACAATCTGCCGCGGCCTGCTTGTTGTTCTGGGAGCACTGGCTGCCGTCTCTGCAGACTAACGGGAGACAGTTTAAGGACATGTGTGTAGACATAACTGAGTTCTTCCTAGAGCAAGACTAGCTTGTGGGCATCTCAGAACCTAACAGGAGAAAAGCAACTGAAGTCCGCGCCCCCTCCCACGAAGTCTCTTTTGCCTGGCTGATGGCTCTCAGCAATGTGCATTTCAGTTCCTGGTGGGGAGGGCGTGGTTTGCTGTGGGGTTTGACAGTTGTAATGGTCCCGTTGGCCGAGCATTGTGCATTCCTGGCACCAGGCGTCCGCTGGCTCGGTCTTGGCCTTCGAGGGCACTGCAGGGGAGGAAGCCCTCCCCCCCACCCCTCCCTCCCTGGCCGCCGCAGCCCCTGCCTGGGCTGCACCCCGCGCCCCCCCCAGGGCACCTCTGCCCTGGCCCAGCCACCGCGCCTGAGGAGAACTCAGGTTTAGCTCAATTAATGTGTGAAGCCCATAGTTTACAGCTAAATCTACATACATCATAATCTAAAAAGCAAACATTTGCCTTTGATAGCTCTAATTTATGCATAGAATCAGTTTACTGTTTGCGTCTTAATTATTATTTTTTTGAATAGCTTGGTGGCAGAAAATCAAAGCCTGCTGAGTTTTATATTACAACTTATTTTCTTGTGTTTTTTCAATATAAAACATCTCATTAATACAGGTAATCTGGGTACTTTATGTTTCAACCTTTCATGCTCATAAAACAAACTAAATGAAAATGTAGCTAATCTGTACAGAAACTTTTTCTCCTGGTTTTTTTTTTTTTTTTTGGTCTCATCAGATACATCAGCAAATCCGTGGTGAGAGAGACTGAAACAAGAAAATGAAGAAAATTCCAGTCAGAGGTAGGTGCAAAGAGTTTTGCCGTCCCCAGGGACGTGAGTTTCCACGAATGTTCCGTTAACAGAGCTCCCAGGAGGGGCACCTTTCTTCTATTGGCCCTCATTTTCCAAAGTGTTTGTCTGAGGGCCTCTGCACAGTTGGATGAGGGCCCAGGGGCCAGGCAGGTGGGTCACAGGCCACAAGCCACAGGTGCAACAAAACCAGCGCCCGCCGGCCCGCAGCCCCGGCAGAGCCCCCGGCCAACAGCCTCGAAAGCTGCCTTTCTTCGGAGCATCCCGGCCTCGGCAGACGGCCGACTGCTGAGCCGGGACAGGCTAGTCTGCAGCCCCTCTGCGGCCTGTCGAGAAGCCAGGAGGTGATCCGAGGGCTACCCGACTCCAGATCCTTGGCTTTGGGCCTCCTTGGCGGGAGGAAACTCCTCTCGGACCTCCGCCTAGAGCTTGAAGTTCTTGGAGGCGCCTTGGAGGTAAGAGAGGGCGCTGGAGGCAGAGGAAGGCTCTCGGTCCTGGCCCATCTCTGGGCTTTGCAGAAGCATCTCCCCTCCCTCCCGAGCCCTGGCCCCGCCGGTCCTCGCGCCGGCCCGCTTTGGCTGGGGACCCAAATCACAGGAAACAAAGAGGCTATTTAGGTGCAAATATCCCTAATGAATAAAGAAAGGAGATTCATTTGCCAGATTATTTAAAGCAAGTTGTCTAAACCATTTCTCTGTAGCCAGCATGCTGGCCCCAGGGGCCCTGCGGCACGGAGCAGCCCTCAAAAGCCTGTCTTCGGAACCCCTGCTGGAACCAGTACCTGCAAGGAGCAATGGACGAGGAGCAGAGGGCAAAGCTGCCTCTCCCGCGCCGGGGGGGAAGCTCCCGGGATCCGCTTTATGTGTCTAGGCTCTTCGCAGCCAGCAGATTCTAAACCGGGGTGAGGAAGTGGCCAGATGGGACTGGAGACCCCGTGGACGTTTCCTAGCTGGCTGGGCTCCTCTCCGGCCCCTGCTGGCGGGGCCACTAGGGTCTCCGCTGCCCGCCCGGTGCTCTGCGTTGGGCTGCGAGTGGCTGGTCAGGAGCCAGGCTGGTGAGAAGCTGTGCTGCACTTGAAGGCCGCCGCGGCCTGGGACTCCTCCAGTTCGGCTCAGGAAAAGGCCGGGTGGAGGCAAGCATCACAGGGCCGGGCCTCATTTCCTTGTCTGCCATTCCTCTCTCTACTCCAATATTAAAACGTTTTGCAGATTCCACGTAACAGCTAGCGATACTTTTATTATCCGTCGATCAGGAACACAGAAGGGCGAACAGCCATGTCAATATGGCAGACGGCGCTTGGTGTGCACATGGCTCCGCGCGCTCCCGGCCCGAGTGGCCCCCGTTCCTCCACTCGGCCTACGTTCCCCGAGGGCCCAGTGCGGGCCAGGCCTGTGTTCCATGCTGGGCCCGAAACGACAAGAAAGACATGGCCCCTGCCTTCTGTGAGTGCACAGTCTACTAGGGGAGGCAGATGGGAACCGCGCATGGTCTTCGAGAAAGTACCACGGGGCTGAAACCCGGGTATCAGCAGGTTTGCGCTTTCTCTGAAGGTTCTAGGAGAGGATCCTTCTGCACGTCCTCCAGCTTCTGGGGGTGCCTTGGCTCGTGGCTGCGTCCCTCCGGTCTCTGCCCCCCCCCCCCCCCCCCCCCCCCCCCCCCCCGTCTTCACACAGCCTCCTCGTTCTCCTCTTCGTTGCTCCTCTTCTTAGGACACTTGTCATTAGATTTAGACCCCACCCCCACCCCCAGATAATCCAGGATGAGCTCATCTTGAAATCCTTAACTTGATTTCCTCTGCAAAGACCCTTTTCCCAAATCAGGTCACAACCACAAATCCTCCCTGGCCAAGTAAGTAAATAAATAAAAGCAAAAGAGAAAGAAAAGAGAAGAGAAAAAAGAAGAGTCCCATGAGAGATAATGTATATTCTTCCGTTCAGCCACCAGAGGTGTTTTCCCAAAGTCCAGCTTGGTCCCTGCCCTTACTCACAAGCCTTTGATAGCTCCCTCGCACCTGCGAGATGCTATCTGAGCCACTCAGTCTGGCTCTCAGCATCAGGTGGCCCCAGCCTACCTCTACAGCCACGCTCTCCCCACTCCCCCACCCATCCTCACGCACATCCATACCCCATATCAGTCCCCTTTCTCCCCAGCATACCCTGGCCTCCTCTGTCCCTGGGCCTCTGCTCACTTCTTCCTCACCTAGGATGTTTTCCACACCTGCTCACCTTCTTTCCACCTTTCCAGGCTCAGCTCAAACCCCACCACTTCCTAGAAGCCTTCCTAGCCCTGCAGAGCTGAGAATGACTCCCTCTGCCCTAGTCCCTTCCCGCGGGTCCACGGGTCCATTATCAGGGTGACCAGTTCTCCTAACTAGGATTCTCTCCCCCAGGGGATGGAGTTGAACTTGCCTTCCAGTCCCCGACACCTCGCACATGATGAGATACACAATGGGCTTTTGCAGAAGGGAATTGAAGGGGATGTGTGCATCTTACTGCTTCTTCCATTGCTTAGTTGGCAAGGAAGTTAACCAATTCCTAGAGCGGGGGAAAGGTAGGAAAACCAGCTGAAATAAAAGGGGTCCAGAGTCATCCCACATAGCACGTGGCTTCCAAAGTTCCTGACTCCCGCCCTGGCCTCGCCTGCTGCCCCTTTTCTGCAGGGTGCCCCCGTCTAGAATCTCTCAGGCACCCCCTCTTGTCTTGGCAAAGTTATCTTGGCACAAGGATTTGGGGTTCATTCTGTTGACACCTGAGATGAGTGCAGATCTTGCTCAGACTGCCCGGGGCTGTGCAGATGTCCCCCAAGCCCACTTCCTGCTTCCTCCTTGTTTCAACCAAAGCCAGACCTCTTCCTCTCATCTCCTCTGGCTGCTGCAGTGTAAGCCCCCCCCCCACCCCAGGCCATAGCTAGACATCATACCCAAACCCAACTCAACAGCACCCCTGGAGTCTGTGCCCAGAACCTCCCTGACAGGCCCTCCTTCTCAGGATACACAGCCCCGGGTAGCCATCCTCAGCCACCCCCCTCGAGTCCTGCCTACTCGGGGATTGGCTGGTTTTGTCCCCAGCTTCTTCTTGGCCCCCAGCCTCTACCCACCTGCTCCCATGGGAGCATCAGCCCAAGGACTCCATCCCGCCATTACTGCAGTGTGGGGAGGGGACAGGGCATGAACTCTGACATCAGTTCTAGGGCCACATCCCAGCTCTGTCTTCTACTTGCTTGTGGCCTGCTCTGAGCCTCAGGTCCCAGTGAACTCGTTCATTCACTCACTCACTAAAAAAATCTTTAGGGATGACAGGCATACTATGTGCTAGGGATCGAGGGTGCAGCGGTAAGAAGGACAGAAATTCTGCCCTCCTCTGGAGCTCACAGCTTGGTCTGGTGAGGCGCTAGACATGCAAATGATAATGATGGAAGGGGACCGGGGCTATGATGTTGGGGCCCCGTGCTGTGCTGATGTGAGTGAAGAGCGCTACCAATTTCCCACTCTCAAGCATGCTATTATAAAAACACAGCGAAGACCTGGGGGCTAAAGAATTCTGCAGTTGCAATAAAAAGTCATTTTTCCTGCAAGGATTTCAATAAGAAAGATTTTTTTTTTGTTTTTTGAAGACTAGCTGTGGGTGTATTTGGCTATCGCAAGCTCAGATAATCAGCTGTTCCTAATGGACAGAACAGACATGGACACCACAGAGCCCATCCTGAGCAGCACAGAAAGCCAAAGTCAAGTTTCTGAATCATCGAAATACTGTGTGTCCTCGATTTTAAGATGGTGTGATGGCTAAGATGTAAATAATTTTATAATAGTTTTCCCGGAAGAAATAAAGCAGCCGCAGAACTGCGTCGGAGGTGTCCGGGGCGAGTGGCGAGCGTCAGAGCGTTTACGCGGGAGAAAGCACGGACTCTGAAAAATTCTCTCGGGCAGCCCGCTTCCCAAGCTCCCGAGGCCTCATCCATCAGTCACTGGCGACACTTCCACCCTCCGCCACCCCCACGGCCCTGCTTCCCAGCTCCGAGCCCGAGCAAGAGCAAGCCACGGAATGCTACCCTGGCCTCCTAGTGGCGCGTTTCCGTCCCATGGGAGTCGCAACAGGAGGAACACTTGTGTGCCAAGGGGAGACGAGGGAAAGGATCCACCAGTGCGCTGACAGTGTCCCGGGGCTCCTGCTTTCCTGGGGGGCCAGCTCGGCAGTGTTTGGGGAGGGGCCGGGGAGGCTTGGAGGTCCTGGGTTTGGCTGGCCGCGTGGCATCCCTGCGGGGCCGGCTCCAGGCATCTCCTCTGCGTCAGAAATTTGTCTTCTCTTGCCTGAACCCATCGGCAGCCCAGCTAGTGACCCCCGACCTGTGCTGGTCTGCCAAGGCTGAGGCAGGCATGCGGTCCCCCTGCCTGGGCTCCCAGCCAAGCTCCCCTGTCCCTGCCCACTGGGGCCAAGGGAAGGGCCTGCTCGGCCCTTGGGCAGATGCTCGGAACTGTTAGCTTTGGGACTGGTGGTGGTTCCTTCTCCATTCCTCCTTCTCCTTCCTCCCCCTTCCTTCCCCCTCTCTGTGGTAGGGACACTGGCTTCCCGTGGCTGCCATAACCAATGGCAAAAAACTTAGTGGCTTAAAACAACAGAAATGTATGATTTATGCAGAAATGGATGGACGGATGCTCTTCCAGCTCTGGAGGCCAGAGTAGAAATTGAGGTGTCCACAGGGCCCTGCTCTGTCTGAAGGCTCCAAGGGAGACTCTCTCATCGCCTCTTGGTTTCCGGTGGCCCCTGAAGTTACTCGGCTGGTGGCTGTATCCCTAGTCTGTGCCTCCAGTTTTCATCACCTTCTTCCCTGAGTGTTTCAAATCTCCTTCCTTCCCTCTTGTTTAACACCTGTCATTGGATTTAGGGTCTGCCGGGATAATTTAGAACATCTCATCTGAGGATCCTTAGCTTCACTGCATCCACAAAGACCCTTTTTCAAAAGAGGTCACGTTCACAGGGTCCAGGCAGGCATATCTTTTGGGGGCCACGGTTCAACACGCGAGAGTATGAAGTGTTAGGATCCCCCGTCAACCCCAAGATCACAGGCCAGGCCCCCCACAGGACACCAGAGCGAAGTGCCCACAGCCACGACAGGAGGCAAGACCACAGCTTGTAGGACTCTCCAGAATTCCTGGGGAAACTGGCCCTGGAGTTCAGGTGACCCAATCCTAATCGCTTGCCTGGCAGGGGAACGGGAGACTCTTCCCTGAGGCCTCCCTCCTGCTTGTTTTCATCAGGTGTCGAGAGGGCGGCCCCTCCTGGCAGCCCCTGGTGACTTGGGCTCCCGCTCCTGCCCTTTGGGGCTGCTCAGACTCCTCTTGGGGACTCTCCCATTGTCCTAGGGGCCCGAGACACACACCAGCAGGAGGTAGCAAGCCCTGGAGCAGAGAGGGTCCCCGGCCTGGCCCTGGAACGAAAGCCCCTGACGACGGCATCTGTCACTTCGGGCCACTTCACTGAGGGAAAGGGGCCACAGTGCGCCTGATGGAGTGCGAAGCGCACACAGAGAGGGAAGTGGAGGCCTTTTGCAACCTGCACAGGGCCCGGCAGGAGGCATTCATTGAAATGCCGGGCCCTTCCTCCCACCTGTGTGGCCTTGGGGCCAGGACTGATCTGTCTTCTGCGTGGGATGGACTGACTGCCGCCCCGCCTGCTGGGAGAAGCTGGGGTGGGGGGTTGCGGCTGGGGAGAAACGGAGGGCTGGGGATGGAGGGCACTGGGAAGGGGAGCCCGTGCGAAGCTCAGCCCCCCGCACGCATTTCTGAGAACGAAGTGATGGAACAGAACATGAGAAAGACCATGTCTTTCACCAGAGGGGGGAGGGGACAACCCAGTGACCAATTTCGGTGATTAGCTGCAAGAAGAGGGCCCTTTATTCCAGGCGTGTGTATGCCTTTTAATTTCCTCTTGTGGGCTCCTGAGGGGGCCCAGTAACCATGCAATTGGTATTCCTTGCAGGCCTCAGAGGATGCGGGCACTCTCTCTCGGAGATGGCTCCAGGTGGTACGGGGTGCCACCTGCACTCCCCGCTTCCCGATTAAGTGCTCGGCACAAACCTGCACTGGGCAGGGGAGGGGAGGCGGCGGGCGGGGACCGGGCCTGCCCCAGGGGCGCAAGTGGGTCTTCTCCGGGTCCGGAGGCAGCAGCCTCGAGGTCCGAGTTGAAGTTGGCAGCTTCCTAGCTTTGTGTGAAACAAAGTAAAAATGTACTATTAGTGATAAAGGGACCGAGTCCCCTTAAGCAATTGAAGGCACGGAAGTTACAAAGCAGGCCAATTAGGGGGTGGTGATTTGCATTACAAGGAGAACCTTTGCTTCATAAAAGGAGTTCTCCAGAGGCAGCAATAGATGGAACCCCAGGGGGGTTGAAGATTCCATTTACCGAACAGGGTTTCCGCCCACAACTCCGCCACAGCACGCTCCGTGGTGTGAATCCAGCGCATCTGTAGTGACTTCTGACCAGCCTCCCGACCCCAAGATGTGCCCTACCGCAGGAGCCAGCGGTCCCTGTACTAGCTGGCACGCACACACCCCTTCTTTGCCGCGCCCTGGCACTTTCTCAAAGACAGACAGTGTAGTTCTGGCACATGGCTTTGGAGGTGAACATCATAGCAGCCAAGTGCCCAGGCCCAGGCGGGGAGGGGTTTGCGGGGGAGTGGAGGAGTAGGGCCGGCGAGACCTGAATTTCTGTCCTGCGGGGGCCACCTGCAAGTGGCAGGGCCTGTTCCTCTTCAGAGACTTAGTGTCCACATTTATGGAACAAGGGCACTTGTAGCTTCACCATTTCAGAAACTCCACTCTTGAGCCGTCTGGGTGGCCCCGGGGATGCCCTGGACCTATGAAGTGGGAGAGGGACATTGCCCTGGGTAACGCCTAGAATAAGGGTGGGGGGGAATGAAATGCATTTGTGAAAGTAGTTTAGAAATTGTAAAGCTTACAGATGCTGGAGACACGGAGGTAGGGTGGTGGCCCGCGTTCCTCTTAAAAGGTCATCTTAAAAGCCACCTGCGCGCCATCTCAACACTCAGAGGCTCTGAAACCTGCTCAGTGGATGCACTCTTCCGTTCCAGTCATTGCTGGGTGGAGAAAGCAAGCTCTTTCCCCTGCATGGTAAAATCTAGAGAAAAGTAGATCCCCAACAGGCAAAGCTTGAGTTTCACAGAACGTGACTGTGGACCGGAGATTGGAATACAGTAGGGGCTTAAGAAAATGACTTGGAAGTGCCCACTAGAAATAGAGTTTGGGAATAAAAATTAATTTTTCAGGGCACCTGTGCGGCTTAGTTAGTTAAGCCTCCAACTCTTGATTTTGGCTCAGGTCACGATTGCAGGGTCGTGGGATCGAGCCCCGTGTCGGGGGCTCCGCACTGGGCATGGAGGCTGCTTAGGACTCTTTCTCTCCTTCTCCCCGTCCCCCCCGCCCCCTGCTTGCTCACTTGCTTTCTCTCTTAAAAAAAAAAAATAATTTTTCAAACTTGCCCAGGTTCTGGAACTCACAAAGTAAAGATGCTGGGGTTACTGTGGGAGGCCGGGCGGTGGGAGCAGTCTCTTCTCGGTCCCCGCCCCACCCCCCCACCCATTGCTCAAATTGAGCCGTTTGTAGACACCTGAAGGATTCAAAGTAGTTCTTAAAAGTTCTGAAATCCAGGCGTCAACCAGAGAGTTGTCAGAGCTAGGAATATGAGGGCTATAAAATGAACCAGGAAAAAAGGCAATGGCGGAAGGACAAGAACAGAGAGAGAAGCTCAGAGGAGGGGAGGCAGGGAGGGGCGAGAGGAGAACAAATGCCGACGGTTCCTGGTGATTTTAATTTTCATGTCGCCAAGTGCCACCCAGCACCACCTACTGTGGCCACTGGGAAGGACCTCAGGGAGGAAGAATGTGGGGCTCACTCCTTCCCGAGCAGCCCGACCTGCCTGCTGCTGTTGGGCCACAAGGGAAGGAAGAGCCTCCAAAAGTTGCCAAGGGCCTCCTCTCTCCGAGGGGAATGGCTGGGCTCCACAGCCGCCGGAGCGTGCACGCCGCCCCCAACTGCCCTCGCGGACTGTGCTCACCTCGGGGCCACAGGGGCCTGGAGCCAGACAGAAGCTGCCTCGGGTTGGCAGGGACGCCCGGGGTTCAGTGAAGAAGGCGGTGCGGAATCCAGAAGTCACCGGTCCAGGCTCAGTCAGCAATGGACTGACCCTCCCAGCCCCTCGGGCCAAGGACAGGCCCCGACCTCCACGCTTCTAGTCCCTTCCTTGAAGCGATTGGGTAAATCATACGATGTGCCTCAAGCAAGGGACTTCTAGCTGGCGGCTTCCAGCAGCTTCCTGCTCCCGAACCACCACCGTCTCCCCCTGAAGTCCTCCCATCCTTCACCATTGACATTTCCTCTCCTACAGTTCTGGAGGGTGGAAGCCCACAGTTGCTCCCACTTGGCTAAAGTCCAGGTGTCAGTGGGCTGCTTGCCCCCGGAGGCTGTGAGGAGAGAACGCGTTCCCTCGCCCTCTCCAGCTTGTGGCAGCCACCTGCCCTCCCGCCTTCAGAGCCCTGCCGCCACCTTCCGAGCGCGGCCCTGCAGTCTCTGCTTTCCGCGTCACGGGGTCTTCCCCTCTTCTGTCCCTGTCAAGCCACCTCAGCCTCCCTCTTCCCGGGACGCTTGTGATGGCATTTAAGGCCCACTCAGTCCAGGATGATCTCTCCTTCTCGAGATCCGTAGTCACATCTGCAGTGTCCCTTTGGCTGTATACCATTCACAGGTTCCAGAGATCAGGACACAGACCTTTCTGGAGGCCAGTACTTAGCCTACCACACCAGGTATGGGTCTCTGGGCAACAAAGTCACCTCACCTCTCTGAACCTGACTTGTTTGCTGACCTCTTGGTTCCAGGAAGACAGTGGACATCCTGGCCCTTTATAAACCGTTCAGTGGAGACCAGCATAAGCGCCGAGGCTGGTTCTTCTCCCATCCTGTGAAGCCGCGGGCCCCTCAGTGCGGCCACCCACGGCCTTCCCAGGGATGTCGTGATGACTGCCCTCCAGGTCGAACTGGGTCCTAAGCCGACTGGCTCCTCCCACCCTGTCCCAACAAGCGACAGTGGAGAGTGGAAGGTCCTTGGGTGGGTGGCAGCCCTTCCGGCTTTGATCCCAGGCCCTGGCAAGGGATCGTCTCAGTTGTCCAAACTTTCCCTTCCCATTCCGCCGTGTGGTGGTTCCAGTGAGATCCACGTGTATATAAATAGGGTCATGAATGTAAAGCTCTGTTCTCCGAGCAGCGATTAAAGCAGTCTGATCTTCTCACCCCTTTGCTGCCTCTGGAACAAGTGCCCTTCGGCATGGGTGCCACCTTGGTCCTCTGCCAGTCGCCGTCCACAGTCGCTTTGGTGGATCGGGCCCTACCGGTCAGCCTCACCTGGCCAGCCTACCTGGGGGCAGGTCACAGTTTGTCCCGCAGCTGATAGGAGGTAGGTGAGGGACAGCAAGGGCTCTGAATAGAGAGATTGGTTAAAAAAAAAAAAAAAAAAAAAAAAACACCCTGGGTGTGTGGCCACAGTTGGCTCCCAGAGCTTAGCAGAGACCATGGAGATTACCAGCAAGCTTTTCAAGGGAAACGGTTGTCTCTCGACCCAAACCCAGGGAAGTCACATCTGCTACCACCTTGGTGGGTGGTGGTGGTGGGGGTGCTTCAGCTAAGCCTGGGAGAAGCCAAGAACAGAAAGACTCTTTCTGAACTTGGCCTTCCCACCGCCTCAATGTGCCAGCACGGACATGGGATGTTTGGGGAGCGGGCGTGGAGGAGGAGGATTGGGGGGGGATCTTGTTATGATTCCCCAGGACAGTGAGGCCGGCGGCTTCCATGTGGGCACTGCCCCGCCCTGTTCGGGTCTGCAGCCTCTTCCTGAGGGGCTCTGACCTCTTCGGGGCATGCCACGGCTTCCCAGGGTCTTCTGCAGCCATCCTCGTGGCTGGGGTGCCCTAAAGCCCTGAGAAGGGGCAGGGTGGTGACACTCTTTCCATTTTATAGATGGGGGGCTGGAGCCAGAGAGAAGTAACTTGCCCAAGTGTCTCTCTCTCTCTCTCTCTCTCTGTCTCTGTCTCTGTCTCTCTCTCTCTCTCTCTCTCTCACACACACACACACACACACACACACACACACACACACACACACACAGAACTGGCAGCAGAATCCCTCCTGGCCAAACTCAAGTCTTGGGATTGTTGGCCAGTACTCGTCCTCCGCCGTCTCTCTGAGCGCAGGACGCCGCCCAGCAGTGTCGGCTGAAGTATTATTGGCTTTTTCTCCTCTTGTCCTTCGGAGCACAATTCCACAGCATATAACCCTTTTCCACTGCAGAGCAGCCCCCGTTCAGAAAGCCCGCTCCGCATGCCGTGCCCAGTCACCTTGCTGTGTGAGTGGGTCATTCCGGCTCTCTAACAGGAAACGGAATATACCGCTTTGCACACCTGTTTGCTTGTTTCTATTGGCTTTTGCTTTGCTTCTCTTTGTGAACTACCTAAAGCCGTTCGGCACCAGTTACAGACCCTGCGTCGGTAGGTGGGCACAGCCATGGCTCTGGCCTGACCCCAGTGCAAGTAAGGATTCTGGAAGTAAAATGACTCAGTTCCCTCACGATCTGGAGGTGAGAAAGTGGCCCCCTCCCAAAGCAAGCTTAAGCATCAATGTGCAGACACCTTGCGGGGGGAGGGCAGGACACCTGGTCCAGGCCCTGGTCTGGTCGGGGGAAAGGGGGGCATCTGCCTTCTCTCACAACTGCACAGTGACTGTTTATTCTAGAGACTGTACAGGTGATATCACAGCAGCCTGAATCCACAGGCAGATAACAGGGGTGCAGCGGTCTTCTAGTTTTTTTAAAAAAGATTTAATTATGTATTTGAGAGAGAAAGAGAGTGAGCGAGAGAGGAAGACAGAGACAGAGAGGGGGAGAGGGGGAAGTAGATTCCCCCCTGAGCAGGGAGCCTGGGATCATGACCCGAGCCAAAGGCAGATGCTTAACCCCACTGAGCCACCCGGGTGCCCCACGGCTGTCTTCTTTTAAGCATGACATTAAAGAGATTCACAAGAATGTAAATCGATGTCCTCCTCGGTGGTCATTTTTGTTTTGGAAAATAGAGTTTCATGTTACTATGCAATGGGTACATTATTGTTACTTTGTGAATGAATTAATAAATATTTTAAAGTTTTCTCAGTCTCAATTCCTAAAGCTGTAAATATCAATACAGAGAGAGAGCCTTCATCCCCAAGAGTCCTGTGAAGTCCTCGTTGGAGTGTAAAGGGACCCTGAGACCAAAAAGCTTGAGAACTGCTCACCTCAAAATCGGGGGACACTGTGTGGAACAGGAAATTGCCCAAGATCGCCCAGTAACCGGCAGAAACAAGACTTCAATCCAGGTCTTCTGAGTGCCCAAGTCTCGATTTCCAAGACCTTCTTGTCAAAAGCTTCAGTGACTTGGCTCCAGGACAAAGGCCAAAAAGAACCAACAGCACCGGGCCTTCCCTTGGCTACCAGACCCTCGCACCTCCAGTGAGTCTAAGCTCGCTAGCCACAAAGTAGAGGATTTTACCCACCCACCACCTTGAAAGATTACGGTAAAGGAGAGAAACTCACCTAGACCATGTGAGGAGCCAGGGGCCTCGGCAGAACCAGGATCTGGGCTTCCAAACCCCCCGTCAGTTGCTCTTCTCCTGGGGACTCTGGCCAGCAGAAAAGACCCTCCCCGGGCCAACCAAAAGTATTACAATTGGCCAGCAGGGAGTTCCCCTAACCACTTCTGTTCTTTCATCATCAGTTCCCAGGCCGCCGCCAGGCAACCCGTGTGTACAGATTGTTAAAAGGTGCCGTCGCCGTGCTCCATGGGCCCTTCAATCAAACCCCATTTGCTTTTAATAACACCGGTGCCCTTGTGTTATTCCAGACATCAGACCGTCTGAGCTGTGGAACTGACATGCCTTCTCTATGAATTGTTACTGGAAGGTGAGGGGGGAGGGACCGTGACTTGGGTGCTGCCCACGGCGGCTGGTGCTAGTAATAAAACCCCAGCCCCGCACTGGCTAAACACTGTGGCTTTTTAAACAAGCTTGATATTCGAGCCTTCTTGCTGGTGCTCTTCCAGCCCATTTGCAAACTGAGAAGGGAGCTGTTGAATCTTGCTTTGCAATAGACTTCGATAGACTTCCGTGGCATCCTGGCCCGGAGTCTCCAATTTCCCAGTCCTGGCAGTGGGTCAGGTAGAGAGCTCGGCACTGCTGGAAAGACTGGCTGAGGAAGAAAGGAGAGCACGCTCTGAAGGAGGTGGGCCCCATAGCTCTACTCCCCCCCCACACACACACCTATCATTAACTATTAACCGAGAATCATTATTTTTGTGGATTTGTCACAATTGCCTTCTACAACTGGCTTCCTCGGTGCTGTGCTAATTATCCATATGTGCTCTGAGGCGCATTTGTGAATGCCAATCATTTATTTCCAATTTACATAATCACAGAGGGCTGTGGATAACATGGAAATGCTTCCGAGTCAATGCATTATTAGCATTTGCCTCCAGATCATTTTATGCTCTGACTTGACAAGTGCATTCCTATCATAAATGAATTTAACCTTTTGCATCCCTGGAGCAGCCAGGGAAACCGCCTACGTCTCTGCAAAGGTCATATGTCTCACATGATGTCTCAAGTTAGGTGCTCTCTTGTGCTTAGAGGTTTCTTTTTCTTATAGTAAAAAAGAAAACAAAAAAGCTACAGTTTCCAAAGCTGACAGAAGAAGAAACAGAAAATTTGAGTAGTCCAATATCTACCAATGAAGTTGAAAATTAGTTTAAAACCACCCCGCAAAGAGCCCCCATGCCTAGTTGGATTCACTTGTGTATCCTTCTAAGCACTTAAGGAAGAAATAACACTAACCTTACATAAGCTCTTGCAGAGAATAGAAAAGGAGGAGCACTTCCTTTTTTGATGAGGTCACTATAACCTTGACTCCAAAACCTGACAAGGATTTTACAAGAAAGTTCCATCCGCAATGACGTGGATGGAACTGGAGGGTATTATGCTGAGCAAAATAAGACCAGTTTCTCTCGTGAACATTGCCTCACAAATCCTTAATGCGATATTAGCCTATCAGGGGCACCTGACTGGTTCAGTCGCTACAGCATGCAGGTCTTAATCTCAGGGTCGTGATTTCAAGCCCCATGTTGGGCATGGAGCCTACTTAAAATAACCAAAAAGAAAAAAATATATTAGCTAATCAAATCTAATATATATACACCTATAATATGTATCAATATATTTATTTATATACACATATAAATATATACATATAGATATATCCCCGTTTAAATTACACTCATATATCTATCCATGCGTATTTATTCATATATATTTATTGCCCGTTCGTGTGTGTGTGTGTGTGTGTGTAGACAGAGAAAAAGGAAAAGAGGGAACACTTCACATTCATATTCCTTCTGGTGTTTTCAGGAATCACCTCCTTGGACTCCAATACTTGACCCAGTGTCTGCTTTTGGGAAAAATAATCTAATTCAACAACCAATTGAGTTTTATTCCAGGTACGCAAAGGTGGCTTAATATTAGAAAATCAATCAATCTGATTAATCATACTAACAGAAAAAAAAAGAAGAAAAATCACAGAATTATTTAAATAGATGCAGAGAAGCATTTGACAGGGAGCCTGGGTGGCTCAGTCGTTAAGCATCTGCCTTCAGCTCAGGTCATGGTCCTGGGATCCAGCCCCGCATCGGGCTCCCTGCTCAGTGGGGAGCCTGCTTCTCCCTTTCCCACTCCTCCTGCTTGTGTTCTCGCTCTTGCTATCTCTCTCTCTCTCTGTCAAATAAATAAATAAAATCTTAAAAAAAAAGAAAAGCATTTGACAACATTCACAGTCATCCATGATCAAGCAGACGAACAAACAAAAATCTCTAAGCAAATTAGGAGTAGAAGGGAACTTTCTAGTCAGATAAAGGGAAGCTACAAAAACTATAGCAACCATCATAATCAACAGTGAAGTATTATGCAGCCATCAAAAGGAATGAAATCTTGCCATTTGCAACGACCTGGATGGAACTGGAGGGTGTTATGCTGAGCGAAATAAGTCAATCAGAGAAAGACAAGTATCATATGATCTCACTGATATGAGGAATTCTTCATCTCAGGAAACAAACTGAGGGTTGCTGGAGTGGTGGGGGGTGGGAGGGAGGGGGTGGCTGGGTGATAGACATTGGGGAGGGTATGTGCTATGGTGAGCGCTGTGAATTGTGCAAGACTGTTGAATCACAGATCTGCACCTCTGAAACAAATAATACATTATATGCTAAAAAAAAGAAGAAGAAGAAGATAGCAGGAGGGGAAGAATGAAGGGGGGGAAATCAGAGGGGGAGATGAACCACGAGAGACGATGGACTCTGGGAAACAAACTGAGGGTTCTAGAGGGGAGGGGGTGGGGGGAGGGGTTAGCCCGGTGATGGGTATTGAGGAGGGCACGTACTGCAGGGAGCACTGGGTGTTATACGCAAGCAATGAATCACGGAACACGACATCAAAAACTAATGATGTAATGTATGGTGATTAACATAACATAATAAAATTTTTTAAAATGTAAAAAAAAAACAACAAAAAACAGTTAAGTATTAAAATATTTACCCCTAGATTAAGAATGAGAAAAAGTTGCCCACTGCCCCCGCTTCCAGTCTACATTGTACCAGCAGTCCAATCTAGTTCAACAGAAAATAGTCAAATCCACCATTTGCAAACCGCATGATTGCATACATAATAAATCCAATAGCATCTATAAACTATTAGAATTCACAAAATAAGAGGATACAAACTCAATATATAGGACTTTCCTTGATAGGAATCAGTTACATTTTTATATATCAGCAACAAATAAATAGCAGATAAAATGAGAAAAGATGCCACTTACAATATCAAAAAACATCAAATACCTAAAAATAGATCCCAGAAATAAAGGAAAGATGTCCAAAACGTCTACATAGAAAAAAGAAAACATTATTGAGAGAAATTAAGAAAATCCAAATAAAAGAAGGGATGTGCTATTATTAAGAGGCTGGAACACCAAATACCGTAAATACATAAACTTTCCTCACATTAACCCATAGATTTGACTCAATTCTAGTCAAGATCCAAGCTGGCTTAAAAATTATTTTTTACATTGCTAGATATCAAAAATGCTGTAATAATAAGACAATGTGACATTGGTGCAGGGACAGTTAAAAGTCAGTTTGAAAATGGAACAGAATGGAGTCCAGAAACAGAGCCACACATACATCATTAGCTGATTATGAAGAAGATCGTCTCTTCAATAAATTATTATGGGCCAATGGAATGTCATATGGAAAAAGTACTCCTCCCTCAAGTTACATACCCAAACCAATTCTAGGCGAAGTGTAAAAGGTAAAAAAAAAAAAAAAAAAAAAATATTTTAGAGGAGCAAAGGAGAACATCTTCATGACTTCAGAGTAGGCAAAGGTAGCTCACATGGGACACTAAATGCACTAACCATATTAAAAATATGATACATTAGACTACATTAAAATTATCAACTTTTGTTTATCAAAAAAGCATTAAGAGTAGGAAAAGGGGGGAGAAGATATTTGCAATATATATATATATATATATATATATATTCAAGTCCTTGGTCAATTCTTCTATTGAAGTGTCTGTCTTTTTCATATTGATTTTTTTTTAAGATTTTATTTATTTATTTGAGAGAGAGAGAATGAGAGAGAGCACGAGAGGGAAGAGGGTCAGAGGGAGAAGCAGACTCCCTGCTGAGCAGGGAGCCCGACGTGGGACTCGATCCTGGGACTCCAGGATCATGACCTGAGCTGAAGGCAGTCGCTTAACCAACTGAGCCACCCAGGCGCCCTTTCATATTGATTTGTAAGACTTCTTTGTATATTATGCACTTTGGGAGAGTTCTCGGACATATATGTCCAGAATATATATCCAAAGGACTATCTAGAATAGATAAAGAAATCATACAAACTAATAAGAAAACACAGATATCCCAACAGCAAATGTGGCAAAGGACCTGAATCAACATTTCACGAAAGAGGCGATCCAAATGGCCAAAGGGTGTGCAACCTCAGGAGTCACCAGAAAATGCAAATTCAGCTCCCAAGCAATACCACTACCGTAGTAGATTCTGTAGTGTGCTTCCCAGACTCCCCTTCAGGACTGAAGCACCCGAGCAGAGAGAGTTGACAGCTGACAGCTCTCGGGTGAGTTCCCCCTCCTGGTGATTGCTCTCAGCTGAAAAGAGCCACCTAGCCCGAAGCCACCTCCTCTCCCCAGAAGGGTGCATCTGAGGCGCAAGATTCAGTCCCCGGCCCCAATTTGGGACAATTCTGAAGGGTCTTCCTGGCTCCAGAGGTAGACTAATCAGACCGCTCATATTCTGCTGGTGCGAATGTAAATCGTACAACCACTTTGGAAAACAGGATGGCGATATTGGCAGTGTCTGCTCCAACTGAACATACATACACGACGCACCTATTCCACCAACAGAAATGCAAATGTGTGCTCACCAGTAGACATGTACACAAATGGTCATAACAGCAGTGGTCACACTGCCCAAACTGGAAACAACCCCAACATTCATCAGGTGCGGAATGAGTAAATAAACCATAACATATGCACGTACACATCTCACAAACATAATATTGAGTAAAATAAGCCAGACACAATAAAGGAAGCTCTTTATGATTCCATTTAAGAAAAGTACAAAATTAAGCAAACACTGGTAGAATTCAGCATGGTGGTTACCATTGGGGGGGGTTGGGATTAGTGATCATGAGGGCTACTGTGGGAACTTGGGGGGAGCACTAATGTTCTGTTTCTTGATCTGGTTCATGTGAAATTTATCTGGTACACACATGGTCTGAGCACTTTTCTGTGTACAGTACTTCAAGAAAACCATCTTGGGAAACATAAAGAACACATGTACATACACACACGTGTAGAAACTAGCTGAGCCACCATCCCTGAAGTGGTCTTTCAATTGTTAACATTCAGTCTTCATTCATACATGGAGCCCCATGAGCCATGGCCAGGCCAGTGTTTGAAGCGGACCATGTTTCAAGGAAGGCCAACCTCAACATTAGAGAATGCTCAGGCTCCCTCCTCTATGCACCCCGACTCCCGAGGCCTGGGCTGAACTTCGACAGTTGGGGCACCTGGCTGGCTGGGGGTTGGGAGAAATACATGAACCAAATCAGAGGTTCTTTTACTCACCTGCCTTGGCCTTTTGATGGGCAATGTTGGGGGCGGGGCGGGCATGGTTTTTGTCAGTACTGAGTGGGTGGCAGCTTGGGAGGGGAGACGATTCTCCCTGATGAGTCAGTCGAGATACAAGCTGGGCACTTGGTGTTGATGAAAATAAAAAGCCTTCTTCCTTGCCTACTGGAAAGGTTCAGCAGGTACGCTCTTTGATAAATGGTCACAGTAATGAAATTCACACTCCTTAATCACAAAGGGCTATAACTTAATTAAAAACACATCGAGGATTGATTTGGGTTGGAGAGCTCTCTCCGTTCCTGAGCTTTATTAAATTTGGTGTTTCTTTGCTCAGCCTCATATGACATGTTTAAGTACGGAAGTCGATGGCAGAGGATCTGTCACTGTCCTGATGGGGTGACCCCAGGTTTGGGTCCCGGGCAGACCAGGCTGAAGGGAGACAGGGCAGGGTACCCAGAAAAGGGGGCCCGGACTTGCAGCCACTCCCTGCCTTTGCCTGCAGCCTGTTCCAGGCAAACTAGAAGAAACCAGAGGGTTCGCTAATCTGAATCCAAGGCAAGGCTCTCCTTGAGCCTGCTGACTTAGGTCCCCTCAGGACAGACCTGATGTTGGGGGAGCCAACTGAATGCTCAGAGCCATCTTGTGTGATAAGCGCTATTGCTGTTCCCGTTGTTCCACCTGGGGAAAGCTAGGGAGAAGGAGGAGTCATGACTTGTCCAGAGGGCTGTGGGGGCAAGGACCCAGGCAGACACCATCCAGACCCCACCCCCAGGCAGACACCTCCCACAACACACACATACACACAGATGGACTCCCCTCGCCTCTACACCTGTGCAGATACACCTGGATACAGACATGTCTACACACCCATCTGCACTCCCAACACACACGCACGTACATGCACACACGTGTGTAGATAAACCCAGGTGTGGACACACATTTACACACTCAACCGCACTCCCAACACACATGCACGGAAATGCATATACCTTCGTACACGCAGTCAAACATATGTACACATACCTGTGCACATACATTTGGATACAGGCACGTGTCCATACACCCATACATATCCACACTCCCCCCACACACCACACCGTCCCCACAATCACACTTGCACAGATGCACTCAGTCACAGATATCCATCCACACACCCATACACATTCATTGCCGCCCGCACATGCATATACAAACATCAACGCCCGTGCAGATACGCAGACGTATGAACACACACATAATGTGCACCCCATACCCACACCCATGAAGATACATTTGATACAGACATGCATTCAACTACCCATACATATCCACATCACACACACGTCCACACTCAGACACGTAGATGCATCTTTTCCACACATCGCGCTCACACAGTTAACACCCAGATACACATACAAACACACATCTGCACATCCATATCCATCCACACACCCCCAGTGCACTCATTTATATACACTTACATACCCTCACACACATATTTACACCTAGGTAGATACACCCAAATACAGGCATGTACCCACACAACCATGTACGTGTGTACCCCTCACACACATACACTCATCTACTACACACACCTAAACATACACACACACACACACATACACACGTGTGCAGATCGGCTCAGACACACATCTGCACACTATAGACATCCACACTATACACACACACTGACACACAGCCATATACATATATATGCACATACCTACACACACACATTTATACACGTATATACATACTCGTGCATACACACCATGTGTAAACATCCATCACACACACACACACACACACACACGGCACACACGCACTCACACACACATACTGATACACTCAAAGATAAACACATACACACATATACACCCATGCACCCACACGTACACATGCACACAAACACACAAGTATATGTATGCGTGTGGAGGGCGTGTGTGTATATAAGCACAGTCACTCACATATCTAGACACACGTGTATAATGAACACACACATACTCACGAACATGTACACACTCACACTCCTTCACTCCCGGGGGGGCATCTGTTCATGGCACGCACTCATTGTGCTTGCGCTTTCTAGAAATCTGTGGCTGAAGGACAGTCCTGAGAAGCCAGGTCTAATTAGCATAATGCATGCTCCCTGCCCACCTCAGCCCTAGAAACCTTGCTCTTGCCCTGGCGCGACCAACTGGCTGAGGGGCCCTCTCCCCGCCCACCCGTCACACCCGCAGCGCTTCCTCCCGCAGGACCCAGGCCACCATTCCAGGGGGCCCCAGGGGCTCTCCTGGATCACTGACAGCAAGTGACAGGAGGCCACAAAACAACACTGGACAGGATGATGGCGCTGCAGTCACAGGGCCTTGTGGCCTTTGCGTTCAGAGCTGCCAGATGCCACCCAAATGTGGGAGGTAGGCGGAAGCTGCAGTCGGATTCATGCTTGGGAGGGACCCCGCTGGTGGTCCTGCGGGGAACGGTGGGAGGCATGCCGTCCGGAAGTGAAGAGGCCAGGGCAGAGGTTGGCACAGCCCTCCGGGCGGGAGAGGGGAGCTTAGGCCACAGTGGAGGTGGAGTGACAGGTGGTGAGCTGGCTTGGTCACTAGTGGGATGGGGCCCGAGGGAGGGGGGGGAGGGGGGAGGAGGGAGGGGGGGGAGGGGGGAGGGGGGAGGGGGGAGGGGGGGAGGGAGGGGTGACGTTCAGATTCCTGGGTTGGGGGACTGGCCCCTCCGGCCATGGAGATGGCCGGGGTTGGGCTTCCTCTGGGGACCCTGAGGAGCCACCGGACTGCTAGAAGCTGAGGCAGGTCTTGTGTTGCATTGGTGGACATCGGGTTACTGGGAGGGGCCGGGTGGGGGATCCAGAAAGGCGGGCAGGGCCCTCAGGAACCGTTTCCCCCAGCCCGAGCGAGAGGTAGGGCTACGGGACTAGAGCCAGCAGGGCCAGCCCTCGCCCAGCACCTCAAGGCAGCTCACCAGGGGCGGAACAGCTCTCCCAGTTCTGGAAGTGAGAAGCCCGAACCCAGGGTGTCAGCGGAGCTGGTTCCTTTGGAAGGCCGGAAGGGACTGTCCGTACCAGGCCTTTCTTCTGCCTTGAGCAGCCTCAGGAGCTCCTTGGCGTGTGGACCGTGCTCGCCTCTGTCTTCATGAAGGCTTCTGTCTCTGTGTCCCAATTCCCCCCTTTATAAGGACACCAGTCATCCTGGATTAGGGCCCACACTAATGACCTCGTCTGAACTTGATGACCTCGGTAAAGATCCTATTTCCAAATCAGGTCACATTCACAGGTACTGGGGATTAGGGTTTCAACATTTTTCTGAGGACACACAATTCAAACCATAACTCATGTAGGCTCAACGGCAAGAGGGAGCCCCTGGGGCCCACGCAGCCCCAGGACAGCGGCAGGGCGAGGGAAGCGGCGTGCTCCACCCAGGCTGGGCCTGGGAATGAGGGGGGCCCCGGGTCCCAGGAGCAATGGTCTGGGACTGCCCTTCCCCCGGGGACTGGCACCTCAACATGGGGCAGGAGGTGCAGGCGGGGAGCAGCGAGGGGAGGGGGAGCGGCTCTGGGCTCTGGGCAGGTGGGCCGGCAGGAGGGCGGGCTGAAGGCGCGGCAGCAGGATCCTCTGCGGGCTAGGAAGGGCGGTTTCTGGGCCAGTGGGCAGAGGGACGCCCAGGCCATCAGGGACCAGAGGTGCACGTGAGAGTGTGTGTGGGTCCGCAGGTCCGTGTGCGCATCACAGCACACAGAGCACCTGCGAGCGAGTCTGTGTGTGCAACGAGGGGCGCGGGTGGTCGGGGAAGGTTTGCTGCAGCTCGGCTTGGCTTTAAACCCCTCATGAAAGTATCAGGTGGCCCCCCGCGTTGGCCCTCAGCCTCCTTTAACCCTCTCCACCTGTCGCGGGCCCCCGGCCCCCGGCACTTGGTCTCCCCCAGATGCATGTCTCCGCAGGCTGCTGGGATGGCAGAAGGCCTGCTGGGCCCCCGACGGCTGGGCGTGTGGTTGCTAAGCCTTCGAAGGACACATTTCAGGCGGGCACATGCTAGCAGTTTATTTGTCATTTGTTTTCTCACTCATAATCCAGAAAGCGTCTGGCTGCTAAACTGCACATGCTCATTGGGAATAGAGGTTACCTGGGGTCTGGGCCAGATGCGGCCCGGGACAGCCGAAGCTTGCTTTCTGGGTGAGGGCAGAAGATCCGGGCGGCACGCCTGTCAGCCCAGGTCTGGGTACAGACAGTGAGAGTTCAGAGACACAAAGGCACACACACACACAGTGAGAGAGAAGATGAGCAATGAGTTGGCACCAGTGAGTTTTTGGATTCGGCCCGAAGCCTACCTTAGGGAAAATTCCTGCGAGAACCATCTACCTTTCCTCCTTTCTGGAAGCATTGAGGAAAGGCACGGGCACTAAAGCTTCTCGGATCCCCTGTCCCAGCCTCGCACTAGGGCTTTGGGAGTCTCCTAGGGATAGAGCTGTGGAAAAGCGCAAGGCCTAGAGTTAGGATTCCCTGTCTCCTGAGCATTTCCACCCTGGCCCGAGCCCCAGGACTCCTGCGGTGCCCCACATAAAATGCTAGCTCTTGAGGCCCCAAAAAAGGGCCTCTTCCTCTCTTCGGCTTTTAAGTGTTTGTAAAGGAAATTTCAATTCTGGAGAAGTAAGCATGAAGCCCAAAGAAGCAAGTTTTTATACATTTACAGCAAGGCTTGAATGTGCCCAGGGGCAAGGCCCGTCTGCCTCTCCCATCTCCTGAGTAAATGATCGCCCAGGTGCCATCTGCCTCTCTTACTGTGTCACCCGGGGCCTCCTAAAGAGGAGCTCCACTTCAAATTCCCATTTCCAAAGTCTTTATAACCTCAGCGCACTTTCCTTTTCCCAACATTGTGAAAGCCCCTTACATAGCCCCGAAGGCCAGAGAGCGGCAGCCATTTTGAATGTTTGCTGTTCCGACAGCCTGGTGTTTGGTACAGTTATTTACCAGGTTGCTAGCAAACTTGCGGCCCCGTCGCACCATTGCAAACAATTGCTTTGCTATCTCCATCTGGAAACATCTTATCTACCTTCGAACTGTGTATATGCTCCATGTGGTTCTGGGTTCTGCCTGTGTATATTTATATGCGTATGGAGAGGCAGTGAATCCATCAGCAAGGAGAGCTCTCTTGGACTGGGGTACCTTGGAAGTATCGTTTAGGGGTCCATGCTTTTTGCCCCACACTTCTCATGCCTGCCATCAGAAGTGACAGGACAGAACCACATGCTCATAGGGAATCAGGCTATACCTCTAGAGGTAAGATGGATGGGGAAGAAGCCAAACGTCAGGGTTGGGGAGTGGTCTCCCCCATCTGCAATAATAATTACCCTAGAGCAGAGATGCTCAAATATTCTAATCTCTGGATCCCCTTTACATTATATCTATTGATATTTAGTATGTCAGAAGTTAAAACCAAAATAATTTAAAAATATTTATCAATTCATTAAAAAAATTACAAAATAATAAATCCATTTGTGATGGTTGATTTTATGTGTCAACTTGACTAGACCTTTGAGTACCCAGATATCTGGTCAAACAGGATTCTGGGTGTTTCTGGGACCATGATTCTGGATGAGATGGACATTTAAATCAGCAGACTGAATCAAACAGATTGCCCACTCGAATGTAGGTGGGCCTCATCAAATCAGCTGAAGGCCTGACTAGAACAAAAGTCGAACCCTCCCCCAAGTAAGAGAATTCCTCCTGCCTGATTGCCTTCCAACCACAAGGTAGGCTTTTCCCTTCCTTCAAACTTGAACCAAAGCTGCAGTAAGCACTAGTAATAATATGTAGATATAACTACAAATTGACAAGGATGGAGGAGAGAGAGACTTGAGCAATAAAAAACAATCTAAGAGAGGGAAGAAAGAGGAAAAAAGACTTATAAGACTTCTCTATATTTTAGACACAAACCCCTAATCAGATAAATGATTTGTGAATATTTTCTCCCAGTTTGTAACTTGTCTTTACTTCTCTTAGCAGTGTCTTTTTGAAAAGTAGAACTTTTCATTTTGAGCCTGTTAGCCTTTGGACTGGAACTGTCATCATTTCTCCTGGTTCTCAAGCCTTCAGACTTGGACTGGAGCTACACCTGGGCCACCAGCTGGCCGACTCATCCCGCAGATCTTGGGACTGGTCAGCCTTCATAATCATGTGAGCCAACTCCTTGTAATAATTCTGCCTCCCTCCCTCCATATATACGTGTGTGTGTGTGTGTGTGTGTGTGTGTGTGTGTATGTGTGTCTTGTTGGTTCTTGGTTCTGTTTCTCTGGAGAACCCTAATACACATTACATGTCAACACGAATAACATTTGTTTTATGAAAAATGACTATATTCTTTTAAATCAAAAAATGTAACAAGAAGAGTGTTACTGTTTTACAATTTTGCAAAACTCTTTAATGTCCGGCTTAAGAGAAGACTGCTGGATTCTCACATCTGCTCCTGCATTCCATCTGTTGTGACATCACATGTCACGTAGCCTCTGGAAACCTCCACGTGTGAGAGGAGAGTGGCAAAGGCTACTCTCATCTTAGTGTTATTATGAAAATAGTTTGCCTCTTTCAGACCCGCTGAAAGGCTCTTGGAGACCCCAGGGGGCCCCAGACACTATAATATTCACCCTTGACTTGGGAAAGTCTAATGTTACTTTCTACCTGTATTCTCTTCCCAGGTGATGCAAGGTCCTTATGCTTTATTTTATACCCGAGCCGAAGGCAGACGTTTAACCGACTGAGCCACCCAGGTGCCCAGTCCTCATGCTTTAAGTCTACTTCCCCTCTTCCAATACATATGCCATTGTACTAGTGTATTTAAATTCTGCATCTACCGTGAGGCCCCCATAAGATAGCGCTCTTATTGTTTTCTGCAGCCTGTGTTCACTCAGATTTGCCCATAAATTTACCCTTTTATATACCTTTTCTAGCATTCCTTGAGAAGAATGATCCAGATTACCTAGTTCATGATCAGAAACAGAAATCAATAGCTCTTGGAAGCTGTTTGCCCCCTTTACTATTTATCAAAGTTGTAGCCTTCAAAGTTCTTTTGTTTGTTCCGCATTCAGAAGAGATGTACTGAGTGCCCACTATGTAGCAGGCAGTATTCGAGAGCCGTGCTGGCCAGTGGAAACTTCTGCGATGTCCAGTAGAGTAGCCATCATGCCGGCTCTTGAGCACGTGAAATGTGGCTAGTACAACAGAGGAACTGAATTCTCAACTTTGTTTAATTTTAATTAACTTTTATGTTTAAAATGGCCACATGTGACTAGTAACTTTCCCCACTGAACAGCACGGTTTTAGATACTACAGTGAAAATGACCCAAACTGGCAAAACTCCCTGTTGTCATGGCGTTGATGTCCTAGCAGAGGCAGACGACAGGGAACAAGTTCTAGTCTAAGGTTGCTGCCCTGGACCCCAGCGTGTGCAGCACCGGGGCTCAGTAGGTGCAGCTTGAACTGAATGGAGGAGGAGGTCTGATGGGAGGGTTTGAGTTGTCCACTAAGGGTATTGGAAGGAACATGGGCTTTTGAGGTTAAACCGTCGGGGTTAGAACCCAGCCTCTGGCCACTTACCTGCTCCCTGACTTCGGACGAGCGGCTGAACTGAATGCAGTGCTGGCACTCCAAAGTGGCTCAGATGTCCCTCTGCCTTCCCCTGCCCCAAGCCCATTCTGTTCCGTGGGGCTGCCCTTCTGGCCTTGTCGCTGATGCCCCGGCTGTAAACCTGCAGGCCATTAACAAACCAGGGAAATGCACACTAGCTGTTTCAAAGGCGCAGGACCAAGTCACAGAGGAGATGGGGCCCAGTGGGGACAAAGGGGTGCAAATGACAATGAGAGGAATGTAGCTTTTCCCCGGACTGAACTCTTGTCTGGGAGTGTGAAGGGCCCAGGCACTTGCCCCCTTGACCCAGTCTCCTAACGCAGCTCGGAGCACACAGAGCGAGCCAGGCGGGAAGCAATGAGGGCCCGGCTCCTTCTTGCCCACATCTGTGTGTTGGGGCGGGGGGGGGGGGTTGGGCAGGAGACACCTTTGAGTGGACACTCCTCTCCTTCTCTCTGAGCAGGTGGATTTCTAGGGAATGAAAAGTTTCAGCCTTTCCTGCGGGTACAGCCTGGGGGCCCAGAAGGTGCCTTGGGATCTAATCCCATGGGCTATGGGGGCTGGCCCTGCTCTGGCATTTTAAGAGAGCTTATGGCAGTGACCTCTTCCCACCTCTGCGATCGCCCTTCCACCCTGCCCCGCTCAGAATGCCTTGATCCCCCACCGACCCCAGCTCCCCAGTGTCTCGCTACGCCCACCCCTACCACTGCCTTGCTGGCACTCCGTTGTACCTAGACAGCCATCTGTCCCCCACCTGCCCCACGAGCTTGCCACCTGGGAATGGACAACACGTGTGCTTTCCATGGTCTCCGCCGTGAAGCCCATGCCTGGTGCCCAGCCCGACGCTGCCAAGGGCTGCATCTGGTGGCTGATGGCAAACTTTCCCCAGATATCCGCCTTCCAAAAAAGGAGGGCTGCGTGTTTTACCGCCCACCCAGACTTGGGGGAAGCACGTGCCGGGTACGAGGTGTGGAGCTCCCACCGAACGGCGGGTGCACCACCGACCTGAAGGCCTTTCAGGCTGGCGGGCAGCCCCCAAATCCCAGAATAATGTGGCAGCCACAAGCCCGGGAGCCCCTAGCCTGGAGGTGCCGTGAAGGAAGAGTCTAGATCCGCTTTACCTCCTAAGGGATCCCCAGGACAAAGGAGGACTTGGTAAGCACCTGGCAAAAGCAGGCAAAATCCCAAACGGGGGTGGGCCTCCAAGATCAGGACACCAGACTCCAACAAGGTCATGGTCACAGGAGGCCATTCGCCGCCTGACCCCACGCTGCGGCCGACTCCCTGCCCCCATTCAGCTGAAGGGCCTTGCCCTGGGAGCCACACGGGCCCGCGGCTCAGCCCCACCCAGAGGGCTTCCAGAGAGTCTCACAGCCCTGCTGCTGGCATAGGGGACTAACGGTATGCTCCGTGGGAGGGACCCAAGGCTCCGAGAGCTTAAATCCTTCATCCCTGGTCACACAACAGGGAAGTGAGGGGCTGAGATTTGAGCCTGCGTTTGGCTGACTCCAGAGCAGTGCCTCAGTCAGAGGGCAAACACAGGACCTGGAGGAAATAGTGCAGGGAGCCACACAGACTCCAAACCAGACTCAAACCCGTGCCGATGGGCCCTGCAAATGGGCAAAGGGCTTGGCAATGCTTCAAGAGGGGAGTGCAGTGCCATGGGCCATCAGAATGAAACTTCCAGTCACTTCCTGAGACAAGAAACCAAGGAATGCCATACCTCTCTTCTCTCAGGGAGGAACGAGGCCATGGGACGCGCCCCTCACCGGACTGCAGTGTACTCACGGGCGTCCAGGGCGAGATTCTGTTGGGGGCCATGCATCACGTGGGAGGCAGAAAGCTGGGGTCTAAATCCGGCTCCTCTTTCCAGCGGGGTGGCCTTGGGCAAGCTGCTCGGACTTTCAGAATATTCTTAGTCCCAGCTTTGCCCACCTCTGCTCCCTTGAGAAGGCTGAGTTCATTCTGGTAAGTTCTTGGGTGCTTTAAGAAGAAAAGAAGCTAGATCCTGCTTGCGACTACGTCAGAGAGAGGGCAAAGCAGCTCTGGGCGCCCCCCGCCAGCCGGCGCGCTTGCCTGAGACAAACTTGCCCCCACCATGCGCGAACCCACGGGCACCCACCGGGTCTGTGGTGCAGACCACAGTGGCGTTGGGTCTCTGAAGCAGGGTCGAAGGGCAGGGGCAGATCTGGCCGCAGTGTCGCAGGTGACGGCCTCGTCCAAGACAAGGATGCTGCTGACAGCAGCCTTTCCTGTGGGAGAAGACTTCTCCCCTCTCTAGCTAGGCCCCGGCCCCAAATCCTAAGAGTGTGCTGGGTAGCGTGTTGAAGAAGGGCAGAATTCACCACCCCAAAATATGCCTCTTGGGCATAGGGATTATCTTGAGCTCTTATTTTTAAGAAACAGCAGACGTAGGAGAAGCTCGGAAAATGGAGTACAAGTCACCCTTTTGTAAGAGACATTTACATGTCTAAGGGAAATCTCCATTTGTAAGGGTATTCCTCCTCGTACCAGGAAGAGGGGGGAGACTCTAATCTCTAGAAACTCTTATCAATGGAGAAGGCCTCCAATTTATCTGCATAACAACCTTACCCTTGTTTACCCTGCTTTTCTTGATAACCTCCCCTGACTGGCTCCCCCACCCCCAGCGGCTTCTGGTGTCTTCAGCGGGTGGTGGTAGTCTAGGCGGTGGCTTGGGCCATTTCGGGGAGTTGCTCAGTTTTCCTGGGTCTCTTCCTTGGCTACAGGAGGGATCCGGGTTATTCAGCTGCAGTTTGGTTTCCTCCTGTTAACCTTTTTATTACCGGAGGGTCTCAGCCAAAAACCTGGAAGCATAGAGGGAAAATGTTGTCTCCACCCCTGCGGCGTGCATGAGTGAGCAGCGAGCATCCCCCCGGGGCTTCGGTGGAAGGGCCAGGGGCCTCCCCTCCTCTCCCGGGCCGGCCCCCCCCGCTGTGCTCCCTGCCGGACCTGTCTAAAACCTAGCGCTCCTCTTTTTGCCAGGTGTTGGGGCAATCTGACTTTCCCGCCACTCCTTTGATTTGTATTGTAAACGTTTCTTTTTTTTTTTTTTGAATTTTATTATTATTATTATTTTTTAATGGAGAAGTGATACGGAGCTGGCTGGGGGGGGGGGAAGGGGGGCGTGGGCGGCTTGTAGTCCGACGTCACTAAGCAAGGGGCTGTTAATTGAAACGCGTCTGGCACATTGCACTTTCACGAGGCTTCTTCCAACTGTGGCCTGATGAGTGTGTTTGCGCAGAATTCAGCCAGCCCTGGGTGGCTTCCACTGCCTCTGGACCAATGGGGATTTCTCCAAGCAGGGCAAAGCGCTTCTTTGCCACCCTTGACTTTAATCAGTCACAGGAGGGGAAATGATTGTAGAGTGACGAATGTTAATTTACAGATGTGGTACTGATTTCTGAGATCAGATCTCCCGCTTCCTTAGCTGGCGTTGCTGCAAATAAACGGTTCCCTCTACGAGTCAGCTGGGTCCTTCTGTGGTTCGGTGGTACCCGGGGCCAAGTCAAAGTGTGGCTGTCCCATCTCCAATTTGTGCATATAGCCTCTGATGTCCCCGCAGTGTGGACACTGAGCTGACCAGGCCAGGCGCCTCATGAACTGATGAAATACCAGATACTTTTCACTTTTCGAAGGTCAATCACTTTTGAAGGAAATCACTTATAAAACTGCAGTTGTCGCCTCATCTGCTTCATACATTAAATTTGTGCTCTTGGGGCGCCTGGGGGGCTCAGTCGTTAAGCGTCTGCCTTTGGCTCAGGTCATGATCCCGGGGTCCTGGGATCGAGCCCCGCATCACATGGGCTCCCTGCTCAGCGGGAAACCTGCTTCTCCCTCTCCGTCTGCCGCTCCCCCTGCTTATGCGCGCTCTCTCTCTGTCAAATAAATAAATAAAATCTTAAAAATAAATTAGTGGGGTGCCTGGGTGGCTCAGTCATTGGGTGTCTGCCTTCGGCTCGGGTCATGGTCCCGGGGTCCTGGGATCGAGCCCCGCATCGGGCTCCCTGCTCGGCGGGAAGCCTGCTTCTCCCTGTCCCGCTCCCCCTGCTTGTGTTCCCTCTCTCGCTGTGTCTCTCTCTGTCAAATAAATAAAATCTTAAAAAAAAAAAAATTAGTGCTCTTGGTTTGCCATGGATAAGTGGTGACTGTGGGTATCTTGGGGACCCCCTTTCACCCCAGGCTTGGTGGGTAGGTGAGGTAGGGTGATGGCTCATGGGCTTTCCCGACTTTTTAACCCAAATTGGACCTCAACCAAGCCTTTCCTGAGGGGGAGGGGCCCCACCAGAGTCCAGGAAGTTTAGAAGCCTTAAGGGTGCTCTCTGCTGTGGGATTCCCAGGCAAAGTAGAGGTGGAGATATCAGATATCAGAACCCAAACCAGCCCAAACTGGGGCAGGCAGTGGATGTTCGGGACCCACCACACATGCCCAGACACCAGGGCCAACTGGGCGAACCACAAATGGGCTTTCAACACAACGGAGAAAGACAGGAGGAGCAACCCATCAACCTCGGGTGCCGGGGCATTGGGGGCATCGGAAAGGGGAGAGAAGTGGCTGCTGCAGAAGTCCAAGATGAAGCAGAGTGGCCCAGCTGATTTTGGTCTTAAATATGGCAAGAGGAGACATGGACACTGGAATGTTCTTTTGCTTTTTCATTCTAGCTTTGACTGCCAAAGGGATTTATAAAACACGTGAGAAACTAGCAACCGTAGTCAAGAGCTTTATTCTGTCTACGGAATCCAGGTCCACTTTTGGCTGGTTGTCCCCAAGTTCCCTCAGATTTCTCATGTTACCCTAGTTGAGGTCGTGGAACTGATTTACACGAGAACCTCATGGCTAGGAGCCAGAGCGCTGCCACCTCTGGAGCCCCCACTCATATTTCTGGGCATCCAACCGGTGTGTTCTGTTGGGGGACAGGTTTGGAGGATGAGGGGCAACATATGTGTGAGCAGTGCTAGAATTTTCCAAAGGAAATAAGAAGACCTTTCCAAACATTAGTGTGCTTAATTCTACAATCCATTTTCCCTGCTTTCAATATGGACTTTGACAAGAAAGATTTGTTTGTGTTCTCATGACTCAATCTCAGTAAATTAGACTTGTCAAAATGACTTTTTCAGCACAATAGAGTTTGGTGTATTTTTGACACCTGTTTTGTGGGGGTCCTGTTGTATGTAAATCGTTGGAAAAGACAATTTTAAAGCAATATGATCATTGCCGTCTTTAAGGTGGCATTTGCCTTTGTAGGCAGAGGGATTCTTGTGGGGGTTGGAGCCCGGATTTTCCCTACACCCGTTGGGACCAGCCCCACCACTCCAGTCTCCTCTCTGGTCTCCCTAGGTCCAGACTGGCGCTCAGAGAGCAAGGTTCCTTGACCCCACATCTGCCTGTGCTACTTCCCTGCCTAGAACCCTTCCATTGCTTCCCACTGTTTATGGGGTAAAGGCTGGGCCTGCCCCCGCCCCGCAGAGGGTCCTCCCTGACCCGGGTCCAACTGGCCAGTCTGGCCACACCACCCTGCTTCCTCTATGTTAACCACAGCAGAGCTGGGTCTTCCAGGTGCCTTGGTCACAACTCATAAGGCTGTCTCAACTGAGCACCACCTGTCACGGTGCACTCCACAGGGGCACTGGGACCGTGACCATTCTCCATCCCGCCCTCCAGGAAAGGGACCCGACCAGCTCACAGCAGGCCAGGAGCAAAGCTGGATGGCCTCTCTCAGCTCTTTCGGTCCCTCGATACGCCGTTGTCATTTTGCTCAGAAGTGTGCGGTGGTCCCGAGTGGTGGATATCAAAAAAAGAGTCGTGGTGTAGAAGTCAGAAGTCCCGGATTCTAGTCCCCCCTCTGCAAGTACCTCCCGGGGAGTTGGGACTGGGGGTTACTGGGACAAGTCAATGTTAATCAAGTTAATGCCTATTTCCTCACCTGCGAAATGAGAATATAGTAACAGCACTTACCTACAGGGGTGTTGGCCTCTCCTCCTCCTGGACTGGTAGGGTGAGTGATCATTGAGGCTCAGGGATTTTTTTTTCCTTCACTTTATACTATATTTTTGGAAAGGGGGAACCAGGGAACCCCAGGGAAGCCTTCACTGGTAGAATATATAATAACACAGACACACAAATGTGCATAAACACGCGCACACGCAAGCTGATGTACACGGAAGAGCACGTGCACTCATAAGCACATGCTCATATGTGCACACACTTGCACACCTATGCACTTGCACACACACATGTGTACACATGTGCACATAGACCTGCACATGCTCTCGCACACGGCCATTCTCATCTCTGTGTTTCTGGTCTCCGCGGGCTGGCAGCTACCTCTCTCCCCACCTCCCAGTCCATCATGCCCCATGGCAGCTCCCCAGTCTGCAAGGGGAGATTGGTGTGATGGCCTCCTCTGCCTCTTTGCAGGCCCAGTCCAAAAAAGCCTGGCCTTGAGTTTGAGTCTTCTCTACTTTTCCTTTGATCGTTTATATTATTCTACTTCTGCCATCAGGTGGGGCCCTGTTGGGCAGAATCAGGGGACTGCTTGGATGGTCTGATGTCATCACACAGCCATTTAGTGCCACCTTGGAGCCTGGGCCCCTGGGGCTGCTGCTGGGAAGGCTCAGGGCTGCACACCCAGCCTTGTTGCTTGCCGCCCAGGTGATCGGCTGGAAATGGTGCCTGGTTCCCTCTCACTGGTGCCTACCAAGGGAAGCCAAGGAGAGGAACCGTCCAGCCATTCCTAAACCATCATGTCACTCTTGGAAATGTAGTCAATATGCCCATTTGAACCTCTGACTCTTGGTCTTTTCCTTTGTAGCTTGGAAAAACATTTTGGGTTCCAAGCCAAACACTTCTCCCACAGCTGTCTTCGTGAAGCATACACGGGGTTGGGTTTTTTTTTTTTTTGGTTTTGTTTGGTTCGTTTGTTCTAGCTTTTTTTCCAACCTCACAGCAACCTCCTCCACTTTTGTGGGATTTTGGGGGAAGTGTCACTGGGGGCCTGAGCACCGTGAAGAGCACGGGGTTTGAATTCTGATTCTGCCACAAATCTTAAAATCCGAGGCAAGCCAGCAAACAGATGCTCAAGGCTCCCGGGGGATTGGGCGACAGGATTCAGGTGCAAGAACCATAAGTCACCACCTGGTGTGGGTTGTCGTTATTGCTCATCATAGTGCTCACTGTGTTTGGGGTCTGGTCTTCTGGGATCCATCAGGATGAGCCTTCCACCATCCGAGGCAGAGAGGGCATCATTTGGGCTGGGGAGGTAGCTCACCCCTGGCTACTGTCTCCTTTGAGTGGCCTGCCCAGACACCCTGATTTGGCTCAAATAAACATCCCGACTTCCCGAACCTGAGACCGTTTTTTGCAGGGTGCCCCGAGACACCAAGTCTTGCCCACTCCAGAAAAGGGGAGGATATTACTGTCCTCTAGGCCCAAGAGGAGGTTTGGGGGGACGGCTCTGAGGAAAGCACAGAAGTTGGACAAGGGGCTGATGCCTCAGATGGTGGGGACCTCGGTCTGTTCTTGGGGACCCGGCAGTGGCTCTGAGCAAGGGCAAAGGGCAAGAAAGAGCTCAGTCCGTGGCCAACACAAGAAGGGGCCTGTGACCAGGAGAAGGATGGCAGATGTCAGATCAAACACGGAAATTGTAGAAAATCAAAATTGGGGACTCCACCGTTTTTTGTCATGCTAAGTTTCCCAAGGTGACACTATAAAAAGAGTTTAAATGTAATCGCTTCCGATCCAAATGCTTCACACACATTTGAAGGAAAGCTCTGAACAGCTTGTTGGCTTTCCTGTGCTCTCTGGCCAGGGTGGCTGGATTTGGCTGAGATGCTCAGTGCAGCGGCTGCTGGGAAACAACCCTATGAGGCACACCATGCCAGTCAGCCTACTTTCCCAGGAGAGAAGTAGTTGTCCACAGCTTGCTAATATCAAGAGAAACCAGGACACATAACCTTGCCAAGATGGACCTGAGCACGGCTCGCCCTACTTCCTTGGGGAAAATGGCTTCTTTCTGGGACTTGAGCACTTTCTGAGTTAGGTTTTGGAAATGGTTCTTCCAAACCATTCTACAGTGGTCGAGATGACAGTGTTTTGTTTTTCTCCTTCCTGAGTAACAGAGCTGAGATGGCCTTGCTGGCAGGAATTTGATCCGAGCTCAGAAGACAAGCCAGTACTGGCTTGGCTCTCGCGCTAATGGGAGCGTTCCCCGTCCTCTCAGGGGTCGGGCTGAATTTGCTCCTTCCCTTTCACCCCCAGCCCATTCTGGCCGTTTTGCAGGGCACAGGATGAGCAAGACCCCTACACGGCACCTCGGAACCAAACCCGCAAGTGTAGTTTCTCTGTGGCAAACGTATGGCTCTGGATGGAGGCTCTAGGGGGTATCTTTGGCAAGACACCAGCTTTAGTGTGCCCTCGCATCTGGCTGAGATGGGGTGGCCCTACACCCTTCAAAGCACAAACACAAACTGCTGCACACTACAGGGGCCGGCCCAGGCCACGGCAGGGTCTGTGGTGGCAAAAGGCCCAGGTCCCTGGCTGATGTGAACACTGGCCTTGCGATCTTTGCCTTAGCCACGGAGATCTGGCTAGATCTTTAAATGTCCAGAGGCAAGTGTGGGCCAAGAAGCAGAAGTGGCGGAGGTGGACAGATGTTTCCCAGGTAGTCCAGGTGCTTTAGAGATTACAGCACGAGACTGAGAGAAATGTGCTCATTCTCCCCATTTCTAGTACCACCTGCTAGTTACGCTTGATCCTGACCAGAGTCTGGGCTTTGGCACAGCCAGTGGGATCTTCTTCTCATCATCAGTGCACCACCGGGCTCTCTCGGCTCCCAGGTTTTTCTTACAACTCGTTTTCAATGCAAGTGCTTCTGTCCTCAAGTAGGCCCACTTAGAGCCTGACCATTCTTGTCACGAGTCACAAGTGGCCCTGCCAGGAGCCACCTGCACTCCTGAGGTGGTTCACTACACTCAGCCTGTGGGACCAAACTCTCAACTTCCCGCCCAGCTGGAGCCAACCCACTGTTGAAATGGACTAGGGCAATTTGTTGCGGGCTTTGCTGTGATTGAACACGTGTATTTTGAATGAGATTTAATTAAAATTTAAACCTCATTTGTAATGTCTCGGGGAGTCAGATTTTTCCAAACTGAGGAGATCAACAAGGTAGCCGTACCCTGTGTGACAAATGGAGTCCCTGCCCTGAGCATTGCCGACTTGGTTGGGCGGGCTGTTTGTTTGTTGGAGGTGGCTGTCTCTGGATGGTTGCTTTGTTTTGTTTTAATCTGTTTTCCATAGCAGACTGGGGAGGGGTTACTTTTGACTAAAAATGTTTTTTAAGAGCAAATTGCAACCATCAGTCTACACCCTGCTTCTACCTGGTTGCTATGACAGCAGTTGGGATTCTGGAAGGGACGTTCACATACAGGGGGATCAAGAGATCCAAGTGCTCCCAGAAGATCCTCCCAGCTCTGGTGTTTCTGAACAGTATGAACCAAAGATCCGTTTGTGGGAGAAAATATTTGCAAATCGTATATTTGATAGGGGTATGTATCCAGAATATGTAAAGAATTTGACAATAAAAATATAAATAATCCAATTAAAAATGAGCAAAAGATCTGAATAGACAGTTCTCCAAAGAAGATATACCCATGACCCATGAGCACAGGAAGAGATGCTCAGTGTCACTGGTCATTAGGGAACTGCAAATCAAAACCACAGTGAAAGAACACTTCACACCCACTAGGCTGGCTCTAAGTTTTATTTAAAAAGGTAAATAAGTGGTGTGAGAATGTGGAGAAACTGGAACCCTCACATGTTGCTGGTGGGGATGTAAAATGGCGTAGTCACTTTGGAACAAGGTCTGGCAGTTCCTCAAAATTTACACAGAGTGACCACCTGACCTAGCAAGTCCACTCCAAGGTATAGCCCCAAAAGAACTGAAAACCGATGTCCATGCAAAAAAGTTGTACACAAATGTTCACAGCAGCAGGATTCATACCAGTAAAGGGTGGAAGCAACTGAGATTTCCATCAACTGATGAGTGTATAAACAAAATGTGGTTTATCTGTACTAGAGAATATGAGTCAGCCATGAAAAGAATGAAGTGCCTCAGAAGCTGAATGAGCCCCTTTATGCAAAATGTCAACCGTGGGAAAATGCTCGGAGACACAGAGCAGACGAGTGGTTGCCGGGGGCCGGGGGGAGGGGACATGGGGAGCACCTGATAGTGGGTACAGAGTTTCTTTTTGGGGTGATGGAAATATTCTGGAACGACATAGTGGAGATGGTCCCACAGCCCTGTGCATCGACTAAAAACTGTACACTTTCAAAGGGTGAATTTTACGGTATGTGAATTACATCTCGATTTTTAAAAATACAATGAACAAAGTAAAAAAAAAAAAAAAGACTAGTGTAGGAACTCCTCACTGCCTATCGAAAAAATGCATGTTTGGTATTAACCTTGGTGACATTTGGGGCTCTGCGCCCTTTGGCCTCTGTTCTTTTCCAGCTTCTAAAATTTGCTTTCTAAGGCCTCTTTGACCTTGATCTCTGCTATAATCTGGGGGCGGGGTAAGGAATAACATATAGGGCTGTGCCTCCAGATGACTGGGGTGGGACCACAGAGGGCAGTAAACCAGAGGGCTTGATTTAGGGGGTTCCAGTCCTTTCTCTGTCACTCACTAGCTGTGACCCTGGGCAATCATCTCCCCTCACTGATCCTCGGTTCCTCCTCTGTAGAACTGGATACTCATCCTGCTTTGTCACCTAGATCATCCTGATCCTGGAGCCTTTTTACTGAGGAAAAAAGGTTCTGTCTGGCTTAAGGGGAGGCGGTTTCGGTTTCAGAGAGCTGGGTTCCACAAGGCTCAAAATGGTCCCTCCTGGGCCATCATCTGCCCTCTTGTCTGGCTACTCTGTTCCAGTGGGGCCCAACCTGGCCCAAATGCCCAAGGAAGGGCGCTCTAGCCAAGCAAGCCTGCAGCCCTATGGTGTAGACCGAACTCCGTCCGCACCCCGCCACCTACTCTGTGGTGTTGGGCCTGGCCTCCGCTTTCCCGCCTGGTCAGAGAGGAGCCCGCTCCTCACCTCGCCCGCCTGCCTTCCTCCCTGGCGTGAGGAGGGCGGGCTGGGGTCCAGCCGAATCTGGGGCTCCTGTGACTTGTTTGGATTCCCAGTGGCTGATGAGAAGCCCACTTGTGCCGCTCTACTGTGAGTGCCTCCCGTTTCGCCCAGGCCCCCAAGCACTGGGCCCGCTGAAGAGTGCTTGCAGAAAAGTATGGTGGGAGTTGACCTAAATAGAAACTGATTTGCCGAGTCCCTCTTTCTTGCCTGCAAGCAGATCCAAGTGGGGCTGTCTCTTGAAAATGTTGTCTTGTGGCAAAATATACCTAACACACCATTTATCATTTTAACCACTTTAAATGTCCACTTCATGGGTATTAAGTACATTCCACGGCCGTACGATCATCTCATCATCATCTCCAGAACTCTTCATCTTCCCAAACTGAAACTCTGTCCCCGTCGAACAACAACTTCCCCTCCCCCGGCCCCTCCTCATTCTATTTTCTGTCTCCGTGAAGCTGCCCACTCCAAGTACCTCATCCAAGTAGCATCATGCAGCATTTCTTCTTTGGGAGACTGCTTATTTCACTGAGCCACTGAGCATCATGGCCTCAAGGTTCATCCACATTGTAACAGGTGTCAGCACTTCCTTCGGTTTTTCAGGCTGAATAACATTCCATTTATATAGATATATGGCATTTGGTTTATCCATTCATGTCGCAGTGGACATTTGGATGGTTTCCAAGGTGGGGTCCTTTTATAGAAAGGGCGCCACCGCGGGAGGAGAGAACACAAGGGAAAGGGTAGGAAATGGGGTGTCAGCCTATTCCAGGGCTCGTCCCCTTCCCCTGCCTCTCAGTCTCCTTGCAAACCCGGGTCTTGGCTGAGGAGGAGGGAAACCGGGGGAGCCCTTGGGAGAGAAGGATGTTGAGCTGAGACGTGAAGGGCCCTCTCATGCCTCTCCCCAGCCAGGCAGCTCCTCTGGGAGCCTTTCAGAAAGAAGCCTGCTGTGATCCCCTCCATTCTGGAGGCAATGCCACCAAAACACACCCTTCCATTCTCCATCTGGGAAACTTCGAGGAGAGTGGCCTGCCTGCCAGTCAGAGAGCGATTTGGGAGGACAAGAAAATTTCCATCTGCATCTAACTTTATGAATGTCTGTAGTGTTAACACACTGCTGGGCTGATGCTAAGGTTCACAGGATGAGAACAATGCTTCCCAGGCTGGTGGGTGTTACTACATCACAGCCGTTACACAATTTGCAATGGACTTTGAAAGCAGCCCGTTGGCCAAATCGGAAATGTCCAATTACATCCACCTTTGGTGAAGGGCAGCCTCCACTAAAACTATCGGCCCAGGATGTTGAATGTACACATAGTGGTGGTGTTGCAACGCCACGCCTTCTTCTATTTCAGCCCCCCTCCAACCCGGCACGCTGACCCCCACCTCCACATCCACAACTGATGACCTTTCTGAAGCATTTGCTGACAATTCCTGAACCGAAGGAGTCTGCCCTCGGTGGGTCAGTCCTGTGTCCTAGGGCCCCCCTTTCCCATATTCAAGAAAGATGGGGAAGTGGAGGCTCGAAGGTCTCCGCGTTGCAGCTCATGTGTTCTTAACGTGCAGTCGCTCCACCTTGGGGTATTTCAGTTCATCCGGGAAGACTTTCTATCATGGACTGTGAGTGGCATGAGCATTCTGCCTGATGGGCCCAAATCCAGACACGAGCTGCTAATTTTCTGATGAAGCCATCAGAGTTGAGAGCTCTCTTAGCTCTCTTAGTTCCTCAAGTCAATCATGCTTGAAAAAAGAGGGTTCGAGACACAAATCTGACAAATCTACATGTGGCCGGGCCTCTGGGTAAGAAAAGCAAAATGCTTCTCTTCTTTGGAGGAAATGTTTGATGGACATGCCCATCAACTGCTCCCATGGCTACTGATTCGGATGGCTCAGTCTCCTCCCTGGAAGGATCAGGAGGGGGAAGATGCACTGAAGGCCAAGTCTCAGGATCTGCTCGAGAGGAGGTGGATGGCTTAACTCAGCAACATTTCCTAAGACCCTAATGTGGGTGCAGCAGGACCAGTGGGGTTGTGGGAGACAAGACCACCACAATGGATTGGATGAAGACCGGGAAGCAGACTGGGGGATGAGCGAGTGGGGCAGGCACCCCTCTGCTCTAACTGGCCAGGGGTCTCAGAGAGCCTCAGAGAGTCCAAAGCTGGGGACAAGAGCCCTGGAGATTTGATTCAGGCTCGCCCTTTGAAGCTGGCCAGTTTTATTCTTCCTGGCCCAGTGCCGGCCCAGGACAGGGATGGGTGACATGTCAGGGCTCACTGTTGGGAGTCTCCTCCAGAGACATAACGCCCACTCCATGCCTCCCCTCTGTCTCCCCACCTCCTGCCCAAGACCTTGTTTATAGAAGCCAGAAATGAGATAGCATTAGAGAACAAGTCTACAAACTGGGAGCTTTCTCCGGGCCCCTCTCTGGGGATGCTGATGGGGCGAGGGAAGAAGAAATGCAAGTTCAATGGCCCCTCAGAGTCTTAAAAAAAAGAAGAACTATTGAGAAGTGCTGGTGAGGGGGCTAGGGGTTAAGGGAGAAGCAGGTAAGGGACCCCTAAAAGGAGTAAAAACCACCCTGTTAGGCTAAAATGTAAATGCAAGCCTTTGCATTAATAAAATATTCAATGAAATAAATAATTCAGTCTAGCCACGCCTTTTGTTTTGATCCTAAGTGGGAAGACAGTGGCAGCTCTTACCAAATGGCCCCCAGTGACTTCTTCTGTGGCCAGGACATGCCCCTAGTGGTGGACTCGGCCCCTGCCCAAACCTACTGCATCCCCAATTAACACTTTTCAAAATGAAATTTAGGGTGCTTTTTTTTCCTTCTTCCTAATGAGGTTTCTTCCTTCCCTGCTGTCTTGCTACAAAGCTTGATGCTGTCTGAGTGTGTTCATATGGTGCTCGAGTGCGTTATCTGACCTTGATTGGTGTTTGGGGAGCCAGTTAAATAGATTACATGGGGGTTACCTTGGCAACTGTCTTCGCTGATTTAGCAATGCAGTTCATTCTTGGACACAGGACTCTCAGGCAACTCTGTGATCCCACCACTGTGCGTTAATCATTAACACCGAGTTGGACATCGGCTCTGCCAGCCAGCAGCCAAGACAGGGCTAGGGAAGGGCTGCACAGTCCTTTTAGCCACGACTGAGGTGGTCACCAAGGGGGCCTTAAGTGTGGGGCCCCAGAAGAAGGAGGGGGCCAGGAGCTCTCTTTAGATCTGTCTGTCCCTTTGCCCACAGTCCTCAAGGGTGCTGAGGAAGATTGCACAGCTCGAGCCCTCGAGCTCCTCACTCATGGTATGACTTGGGGCAAGTCACCTTGCTTCCTGGAGCCTTGGTTTCCTTTTCCATATATAACGTGGGACCAAAGTAGCGCCTCCCTCCTAGCACTGGTGAGGACACATAAAGCACCTGGCACCCGACCAATGCTAGTGATCATCCGTACCTGGCTCTGTGGCTCAGAGAGTGGATATCTAGTCATTGTATGCCGAAATAATTGTAATTATTGAATCTGAGGCCAAGACTCACCCTGTGCCAAATTAATTATTATGTCTACTTTATGTATGAGGCTGAGGCTCTGAGTGGCTACCTAGTCCAGGCTGTACAGCTGGTAAGAGACAGGGCTGGAGTTAGAAATCAAGTTGGTGTGACCCCTCTGTTGGGCTCCAGAAGGGTGTCTGCCCAGGAGCAGTCAGGTTGCGGGGCCAGAGGCGCCCACTGCTCTCCTGGAGTGCGCATTAGGAAAGTGGCCCCTCCTTGAGCTGATGGTTTGAGGCCCAGGGTGGAAAGCAACTAGAGAATTAGCCCAGCAGGCCTACAACCTGTCTAAGCTGACAAACTTAGATGACAAGGGACGACATCACCACACAGCCAGATGCCCGCAGCACCCCAGACTCTGGCTTTCTGGCTGAGGGGACTGACTATTCCTTGTCTTTGTGGCACCAACGGGAAAACAAGAAGGTTATGCTCAATAAACCCACATACTTGTAACACACTTTGCGGTTTACTAAAATGTTCATGTCCACTTTTTCCTTGACCAATCCAACAGCCTAAGGAGGACACAGAGCAGGGAATCATCCTCCCATTTCATTAATGAGGGCCTGAGGGCAAGAGAAGTTACCTCTTTGTGCAATTCCCGTGAGTGCACTCACGTTTCATTGTGAGTAGCAGATGCCTCAATATTAGTGGAGCTGAAAATGGGCCTCAAAGAGGACAGACAAATCAGCAGACAAATGGCTTCCCGAGTGTTGGAGTTTGTGACTGTCTAAGCTGGGAGCATCCCTGGAGAACCCCCATCGGAGCCCCGGACCCTCTTCCTTGCTTACCGCCACGTAAGGGCCGCCGGGGAATTAAGCTCGATTGAGTGTGGTTTAGGAAAGAGCTTGCATTGCTTTGGCAAACCTCACGTGCCCACTGCCCCCCCAACCCATGTGGTACGGAGAAAGAGCAAGGGCTTTAGAGCCAAGCAGAGCTGAATTCAAACCCTGACTTTTCTCTTCACTCACTGTATTGTTTCCTCCCTGTGAATCAGTTTCCTGGATAATAGCTACTTTCCTAGGTTATTATAAAGAATGGAGGTAATGTATGCAAATTGCTTTATAATGTAGGTAATGGAATACTCTTGAACATTTTTTTCAGCAAAAGTAGCATGAGATCTGTGTTTTAAGAGCACATGAATTGCTACAAAGAGGATAGAATGGATGGGGGGGAGGGAGATTTGGAATAATCCAGGCAAAAATGACGATGGCTTGGACCAAGGCAGTAGCAGTGGGCCTGGAGAAAAGTGGGTGGTTGTATTCTGTAATTTTAGGATGTAGAATGGAAAGGACCAGATGAAAGAGGTAGAGGAGTCAACAGCAACCTGACCCACGGCACGGTCATACCAAGATAGGAAGACCCAGGGAAGAGGCGGGTTTGAGGAAGGGGAAGGGGAGGTGATGAGTTCTGTTTGGGACAAGTTGGTTTGAGGGATCTGTAGAGTGTCCAGGGGAGATGTCTAGGGAACAATTTGTTATGTAGACTCTGAGGCTTAGAGCTGTACATAAATTGTTCAGGGAGAATGGGAGCAGCAGGGAACCCCAGAAGAGTTCCAGGCCAGGGCGTCGCATGATCGTATGTGCAACTCAGAAAGGTCATGTCATGAAACGTGGAGGATGGATTGGAGGGAGAGACCGTAGGCAGGGGACCAGTCAGTAGTTTACTGTAGGCCCGCGGTGGTCCTGGCCGTGGGCCCAGGAAGGATGAGATGGTTCCCAGACACGGAGGAGTAGGGTCGACCAGACCTGGTGCCTGGTTGGCTGTGGGAAATCAGGGAGAAAGTATTCATCTTGGGTGACTGGGAAGAGGGGGGGCCATTTACTGAGATGATGAGCACTGGAGGAGGGGCAGTTCTCAGGGGGTACTGCCAGTGTGAGGGGACCCTCCTGGAGGAAATGTCCACAGCCAATACCCAGTGCCCACGAGAGGGGGCCGATGGTAGACAAGAGGGCAGCCTTCAGCATCCACATCCCCTGGGGACTTGGAGATGAGGTACCACAAAGAGAGAGGCCTGCCCATGGCAAGTGTTGGCAGCATTGAGCCCACGGGCAGGGTACCCCTCCAGTGACACAGAATGCTTTGCCATCTTGCAACCCCAGTTCTCCTTGAGGAGGAGGTGACCGTTTGTTGGGATGTCCGTGTCACTTTCTAGGCAAAACACAAGTGAATTGGTGGGTCAGTTACCAAAAGTGAGGTTGTGAGGTGCACAGTGCCCTGCTTTAGGTGATGTGGGGGGAGGCCAAAGAAGTTGAACCCCTGAGTTCTGCACCCGCCCCCCTCCAGAGGTGTCTGCTATGATCAGAAACAACTCTCCCAAACTTCCAGTGGGTTCTGGGGCCTTCATGGCCAAGCAGCTTGTGGTTGCTCCCCAGAATATCCATGTTTTAAATATTGGGGCACCCAGCAAAAGCCACAGAGGAGTTTGGCTCGCAAGGGAGTGAAGCAAGTTGTCACTGGCAAATGTGGGCAGGTTTAAGAAAGGACACAGGGATGATTAACATAACAATAAAAATTAAAAAAAAAAAAAAGAAAGGACACAGGGAGGTGTTGAGAGCACTTAGCTTGGAGGTGGGGGGAAGGCAAAAAGTCTGTCTCCTGTGCAGAGCACCCATGTTTTCTGTGCCCTTCCCTGGCCATTGGCTCTCGACATCCCAATGTCTTCGAAGCGGGCCCAGGGCAAGGATTATTTTCATCATTTGACAGCTGGGGAAACTGAGGCTCGGGTTAGAAAATGTGCATTCACAAGGATGAGTCGATGAATCCAGTCCCAGGAACGGGTCCTGGACCCAGAACTCTTACCTCTCAGCCTGGTGCAGGTTACATTTCATCATTTGGCCGCAGGTAGTGGTCAGCAGTGGTTCTCAACGATGATCAATTTTCAGAAATTTTGGAGCCAGCTGACAGGTGACATCACATTGGTAGTTTGAAATCAGCTACGATGTGAGTATTTACACCATGGGAATCAACAAATGCTACCCGCACATCAGGGCTCAGGGCTCCAGGTCACTGCAGACCCGTCTTCCAGCACCAGAGGCTGTGCCTGCCACCAGGAGCTGTGGAGTTAGGGCTCGGTAGCTGTGTGTGAAGGATGTCCACCCTGGAATTAGATGATAAAGGGATTCGGGGTCTGCACTCAGTCTTGGGCCTTACAAAGTGTTTCTAGCACCTGCCCCAGGGATACCCAACTGGTCATGCTGATTTACTACTGAGATCAATAACCAAACGCGAATTTCCATTCCCTCCGCTTGCCACACCAAGTCCTATTATGAGTCAGAGCAAAGGAGGACTCTTTAGCATGGGGTCTCATTTCACTTCCACTGTGTTATTTTGAATATTGAACACATCTGTCTTGGCCTCTTAGCCTGGCTTAGATCATTATGGAAAAGGAGAAACATGTCAACACCAAATCCCAAGGAGGAAGATTCAGGGGTGTAAGAATCCCAAGCGATGAAAGACACTATTTAAGAAGGAAATCAGAGCTCCACAAAAGTAGGTATATTATTCGCCATACATCATCTTATTTCATATGGGAAAGCAAAATGAATTGGAGGGTTTGCAGGCTCTTAGAGTAAAAAGGAGTTACAGAGAAGACAGTTTCTGCTGTTCAGCCTTAAATAAATAGCTGCTGTTCTTGCTTGTTAAAATGTAAAATTTCCAGATCTAAATGTCAGAGAATTCTAGGAAAAATTGCAAAACCATTACTTCATAAACATGTAATTGTGCTATTACTTCTAAATGCGATGACATTCTATAAATATCACAGTTCAGGCCTCATCGTCTATAAATAGACCCAGTTAATCACCGGAAATAGATTTTATTTCTTGAATTATAATGGAGTAAATTACAGAGTCTCCGTTTTCCAGTGGCAGAGTCCACTCCCAGTTTTGGTGGTATCTTCCCCTCTGCCTGGGCTCCTCCACGAGCTATAAATACTCTCCAGTGACTGTCAGGACAAAGACAATGGGAGGAGGGGGTCTGTTCCACTTGCCAGATCCCCAGTCTAGAACCCCAGGAAGTGTTTAGACTACCCTGCTGAAGCCTGTCACCCCACACCGGGACAGATGGGTGTGGGCAGGGCTGAGTGCCCAGCTCAGGGTACCATTGTTAGGGGTGCCTGTGGCTGATTAGATAAGCATGAGATGCTGTGGACTCAGAAGCGGATGGAAGGGTAATCTGGAATGCCTTCTATTCGGCACCAAGATAAGCTGGAGGATCCCAAGGGGTTGAACCTAAAGGCCCTACATCCATTGTTGATGCTTTCCCAGAATCCCCTGCTTATATCTGGCTGTTATAAACACCTCACTAGGCCACAGATTTGGCTGTTATGTAGCTTAAACCATGCCCCTACTTATGCAGTGAAGACTGATGCATGGTTCACTACAAAAAAAAAAAAAAAACAAAACACCAAACAAACGTATTCTCTCTTTCCCCCTTGCAATACACACATTAGTGCCATAATGGGGTTAGAACAAGAAGGTTGGATATGCTTTACGGTCTCTGGGATTCTGTGGCCAAGGGGAGTTATTATCAACTACTTGCTTTTTCTGGGCCTCAGTTTCCCTATTTGTCAAACCGGAGGGCAAGAAGGATGCAGTGAGATAGAAGCCGAAACTTAGTCAGGAGAGATTTATTCCAAGGCTGACTTCACCTTGGGCCATGACCTTGGACAAGTCTTCTCCCTTCTCTTGGGTTCAGTTTCCAACTGTATTATGGAAAGCAAGAGGGAGAATCTTGGCCATTTGGTTGATGCTGCAGGCCTGCACATTGGCTCAGTTAATCAGTCACTTCTTCTAAGGGAGCCCCCTGGAACCCTGTTCTTTCCCTACCCTGACTCTATAAGGGATTGGGGGTAGGGTGAGCATTGTCCAAGTTAATAAAGTAGGAACACTGAGAAAAAATAATCAGGGGAAAAAAGAAGAAACAAACCTGACATTTCCAAGCGTTAACATAATTTGGGGACTAACCATAACATTTAGCCAGGAGCTTACTGGCAGCCAGAGCAAAAAAGAAAGAAACAAAACAAAACATGTGGAACTCCAGAGTTTTCATCATCAGAAAAAAGAAAGCATATTTTTCTCCTCAGAGGGACATATTTTTCCCCAATGGCCCCAAATCTAGAAAGAAAGGATATTTTTTAAACCCGAGGATTTAGAGTTAAGATGCTCAGTGGAACACTAGTCAAGAGTTTCCAAGTAAATTCAGAAGACATTCATAAGGCTGTTTCTAAGACTAATTTTTAACCAAGCCTCAGGCTCAGGATTCAAGTAGCGTTTCGTGGATGCAGTTCTACCAGGGGCTGGTCTTTTGGGCTGGGGGTCAGATGTGTTGAGGTACGACTGTCTTTGTATGGTGCCCCCAAATAGGTAATTATTTCCCCTTAACAAATGTATCCCCTTCACTTTGGGTTGGTAACTAGTGGCGATTTGTTTCAATGACTGGAGTCAGTCTGCATTTGAAAGTGTCAGCACCTGGCCAGGTCCAATGTGCTGAGAGGGGCAAGGAGACATGGGATCAGGCCTCAAGGGGTTTGTGCTCAAGGCAAGAGAGAAGACTTCCCCCAGGGAGAAGCTGGTGTCCCATGGTGTCCCAGAGGCTCCAGCCTTATTGAGGGAAGGACCTGTCTCTCTCTGCCCAATGCTGACCAAAGCCAGAGGGGGAAAGTAAAGGTTGACAGAAGTGCATGGTACTCAGCATTCCACACAGCGTGTGGGTGAGCAAGGACTTGGAGGAGGCTCCTCCCTCATGATGGACAAGCATCCGGATGTCACAGGTTTCACTCATGCTGCCTTCGGGGTTGGCACCATCTTGCAGGGCAGGATAGTAGTCCTCTCACACAGGACGCTCATAGGGCTCAGGGAGTCCAGGTTCCAGGGGTCTGAATTTCACGTGTCTCAATGAGGTCCCCAGCCTGTTGGGCTGGAGAGGTGATATGAACAGCAGGCCTTTGGTGACGTGGTCCTGAACTGGGCTCATTGCCTGTGTCACTCAATCTGTGTCCACGCGGAAACATGGCCCCTGAGATTCATTCCACAAGGTTGTTCTGAGTGCCTAGTCCATCTCTGTGCCAGGGTCCAAGCATAAGTGAGGCCAGTCAATGCCATCAGACTTCACAGCCTAATGGGGAAGACAGCCACAGGAACAGCGTGGCAGGAAACATGAGAATCCTAAAGAAAGAGGGGCAGCCAGATGACTGGGGCGGGGGGGCGGGGGCGCCCTTGGTGGGCGGGTAGTGGCAGACCATGAGCGCCAGATCCTATAGGGCCTTGCAGGCCACTCCAAGGGACTTTGAATTTATCCCGATGACAATGGGAACCCGTGGGAGGGTTTGGAGCAAAAAAGGGACATGGTCAGGACTGTGTGCGGGATACACCTCAGCCGTGCAGGACAAGCTGGAGGAACAAGCCTTCCTGAGGAAGAATACAGAAGTGGACCCTAAGAGATTCTGCAAGTAATGTGGCTCTTCTGTTGGTTGAATGGGTAGGAAATGAGAAGGCAGCACTGGCCTTGTATGGACTTGAACCATAGTTTGCCGGATGCCCTTAGGCAGCCATTGATGGCCGTGAGATTCTTGTATCCCATGGGCACAGCCCTTATGGCTCTCTAAATGTGTCATGAGCCCCTGTCCCTCTGCTCCTTACCAAAGTCTTGGGAATTTGGCTGGGCAGAGTTCAAAGCAGAGGTCAAAGGCCCTACCAAAATCACACAGCTTATCAGGACAAGGGAAGGGATACTGGAGCCAGGGATCACTCCCAGGTTTTCAGACATCCCAGCCAGGTCTCTGGGCCATTTTGCCCTACCACTAGGTGTCAGCCCCTTCTTCACTGGGTGTGCCACTGTATGTGAACCCAGAAAAGCTGTGAAGAAATTATTTAGAAAATATTTAGAGGACAGTTCTTAAGGTCAAAGAGCGAGGTGCATCCATTCCTGACAGTGTCCTCCCTCTTTGTCCCCCCTCCTGCCCTCGCCCCAGCCTGCCTGCCCCTCTCATGCCCCACTCATGGAGGATGGTGCTGTGGGCGTGGGTCTGTTCACTTTCATCCAACCTGATGCACTTTTCAGTCAGAAAATATGAATGTCCCTGGAGGCCCAGCTGGCTCTTTGTTCTCTTTGTTTGGAAATTAGCTTAGAGCTATCAGCTAGCAGATTAAAAAGCCCATATCAGATCTGCTAGAATCTCTTCCCTTCCAGATTTCATTTCTGCTCCTTCAGGAAATTTCTGCTCTTCTTTTAGAATGATGGATTTTCTTTCTGTTCGACTCCAGGAGAAGGTGGGTCTTCTTCCAGAGAGGGTCTGGTGAGGCTCTGTGCTGGGGGTGGTGAAGGGCTGCAGCAGGACTCATCTTGCTCTCCAGGTCTGGGGCCTCAGTGGGTCTGATTTCTGAGGAGTGCAGCCCCCCACCCTCCACCTCCCTTCTCAGTTGGCTCTGCTTCCAAGCAAGGCGGTCCCTGGTAGCAGCCCCAGCCTTCCATGCTTCCTACCCCTGCCAACCCCTGTCAAGACCTCCAGGGGTGGTGCAGAGTCTCCGTGCCTTTGCCCCCGAGGATCTGAGAGGCTATCTGGACCTCTGCTGGGAGTGCCATCCATGGTGCCAGAAGTGAGAAATGGCTGGGCGTGATGCATGTTGCATGCTACTGTCTAAGCCTTTGAGCAAACTCACCTCACAATGCCCCAAGCGCTGGAGTTTCTTGCTAACTGGGCAAATGTCCTTCCTCTCAGCTGATTTCTGGGGATGGCTGTTTCTTCCATCAACTGTTCCCTCTACCCTGTGGCTCCAGCCAGGTATGGGGTTCATAGGAGGAACCCAGATGCCTTGTAGTTTGTGGTTCTCTCCAAGAACCATACTTAGATGGGCAAGGTATATTGATTGACCAAGGACCCAGAGCAAGTAAGATGCCAAGCTATGATTCACCCCCAGTCTGTTATGATTCAAAAGCAGGTCTTGTTCCATTATACCACAGCTAGACACTGGTGACCATAGGATGGGTGCCAGGGTCTGTTTGCAGACTGGGCGGGCCTTCTGAAAACTCAGCGTTGAGGAACACCTAATGCCAAGGAACAGTAAGGACCTGCAGATGAGGTCCCCTCATGGAATAGATGCATGAATCCCCCAAGAGATCAGGGGGCCAGTGGGGAGGCTGGGTGCAGAGAAGCCTAGAGTTTGTAAGGTCGCTAAGGAAGATGCTGGTGGAAACTGGTTACTTCTTCCAAGGAGTTTTGGAAGTGGGGGATAGCAGAGGTTGGGGACCTTGTGGGCAGGTGAGGCAAGGTGCCCAATGGAGAGCCGGTCAGAGGTGGGTAGGAGGTCCTATTGGGCAAGCACATAATCCAAAGGTTAGAGGTTCAACTGCATCTGGTGCATCCCTTTGTTACTGAGCAGCTTGGGCTTGCTCATCTGTAGAGTGGGACTAAAAGCCCTGCCTGGCAGGCCGTGGGAAGGTTCAGATTATGGAGAAATATACCGAACATGGGAATGCATGCTGCCGGTTTACAAGGCAACTAGCCAATCAGTCACTCAAGGAATCTATTTTTGAGTCCCGGCTACACACACTAGTCTGGGCTTTGGGGACACTTCCAGCTCTCAGTCCTCCATTCTTTCTGTAAGAGAAGATGTGCCCCTTGGCGAGAGAGGTTGAAAAATGCCAGCAGAGGTGAGAGCAGCTCATTCACTCTTTCTGAATTGAAGAGAGGCCTTTGGCTGGGACAGGGATTTGGGGTTCTTTGGAGGCTGCTTCTCCCCCTCCCTTGGAGTGACAGCATGTGAGGGATTAGCACCTAAGTGGTGCTGAATCCAGGCACACTTCTGGGCGGGCTTGGAGTTGAGTAACCTGGGCGTCCAGCCCCCAGCGAGCTTTGCAGTCCCTTTCCTCCTTTTCTTTCCAGGAATTGTGCCTTTCCTGGTGTTTGGGCCTGTTATTTCAGTAATCTGAAATTATCAGATCTAGTCTAACGTTTAATACCATGTATTCAGGAACTAAATTCTTCAGCTTATAGAAAATCGAATTTCTCAAAGCCACAGGCAAGAAGACAGGCATGCAGCTATCCACAGGACCATCTTGACCTTGCATCTGACCGGGATGCATTGTCCTTGCTTCCCATTGTCCAGGTGCATTCAGCCTAAGCACCTATGCCAGGCACTTAAGACCCTCTGTGACTTGATCTTGCTTCAACTTCTCCAACTGCATTTCCCCGTGTTCCAGCTGCTCCAGCGTGGTCTCCATTCCCTGAGTTCTTTATGTGCTTTCCAGTCTCTCTGGCTTGGCTCATACCGTTCCATCTACCTATAATTTCTTTCACTTCTTTCTCTGCCTCTAGGAATCTCACTTACCTTTTAAGGCCCAGTGCAGTGCCAAATCTTTTAGACAGCCTTCCCTGATGGCATGGCATGCAAACTGATTAATACAGTGCTTGAGCTAGAGTAGCTGCTCAAGAAATGTTTTTGCCCATCCTTGCTGACTGTTGCTCCTTCCCAAGGAATTATTCATCTCACCTTCCTCTTTGTTCCTGCTGCAATTTGCTTGTTCTTTGATCTAAGAAACCTTCTATCATGAGGTTAATGACAAGGCTCAGGAATCAGATAGCTCTGTGTCACCAACTAGCTATGTGACCTTAAGCAAGTCATTTCAACCCCAAGACTCAGTTTTCTCATCTGTCAATGAGAAAGCTAATCCTGCTCTACAGCATTGCCTATGGATGGAATGAGATAATATACAGAAAGCTTTCAGAAGACAGAATACCTGGTCTATAGTAAGCATTTGATACGGGTTTGTCATTCTTATTACTTTGATAAAATATAGAGACTTCCAGGTCCAGCAAAGATGGAATAGTCCCATTCCTCCCAGATCCTCTCTGTGACAACTAGTGAACCCTGGACATAATGCAATAAGCATCATCAGAAGACCCCAAGAAGCAGAAAGAAGGTAGAGGACTGTCTAGGGACCTCGGGACTCGAGGAATGACATGGTGGCGAGTTCCCTGGGTTTCCTTACTGCTTCCCATGTATCCCTGACAGCACACTACAGACACTTCCAACCTGAAATTGGCAACAGGCATACATGAAACGACCAAAGAGAAGTCTTCTCCCTCTAGCCAAAGAACTGGGAAAAGGTGACCCAGCGGAACAGAAACATTTTTGATGTTACCTGTCTTACTTCAGCCAAACAAGAAAGAAAAAACTACTCCCTCCCTGTGGTATCAACAAGGTCAAGTGGGGAAACAAAATTTCTGGCCCCACCCAATAACAAAGAGGTAGAATGAGACAGTGAAAGGTGGTGCTAGTTGGCCCTGAACTGTTTTAGACATGGTAGTGTTAATAGGGTCCAGCAGGAAGATGAACATCCACTTCTACCTTATGGCAACAAGACAATGCCAAGTGATATAATTTGGCATTGCACTTTTGCAGGGATGGTATTATTAGGGCCCATTGGTGAGCAGGGCAACCACCACTTGGGCCCACATACTCCACCTCAACAGGGTGACTCTCTGCAAATAAAGAAGATTAAATAGATCCAAAGTCTCACAACATGATACCCAAAATGTCTGGAATATATTTGAAAATCACTTGCCATACCTAGAACCAGGAAAATCACAACTTGAATGAGAAGAGACCATCAACCAATGTCAATGCCTAGATGACAGAGATGTTGGAATGATCTGACAAGGATTTTAGAGCAACCATAGTAAAAATGCTTCAATGAGCAGTTATGAATATTCTTGGAGCAAATGGAAAATAGAAAGTCTTAGTGAAGAAATAGAACACCAAAGAAGAACAAAATTAAAGTTTTTAAACTGCAAAATGCAATAACTGAAACAAACAAACAAACAAACAAAAAAACTCAGTGGATGGGCTTAACAGAAGAACGGAGGGGACAGATTAAAAAAACAGTGAATTTGAAGATAGAACAATAGAAATTACCTAATGCAAACAACAGAGAGAAATAGATTTCCAAACCGCCCCCCCCCACCACACACAAATGAACAAAGCCTTAGGGATATGTGAGATGACAAAAATGTAACATTTTTATCATCAAAGTCCCAGAAGGAGAGGGGAGAGAGAGAGAGAGAGTGTGTGTGAGACTGAAAAACGGGAAGAAATAATGGATGGGAAATTCCCAGATTTGACAAAAGCTATAACCCTCTAGATTTAAGGAGCTAGGCAAAACCCAAGCAAGATGAACTCAAAGAAATCCACACCAACACATCATAGCCAAACTTCGGAAAACTAAAGGCGGATGAAAAAGAACCTTAAAAATAATTAGACAAATGATTCATGACCTATAAAGGTATGTCTTACTCTGCTTGGGTTGCTATAACAGAATGCCATAGGCTGGACTGCTTAATAACAGAAATGCATTGCTCACAGTTCTGGAGTCTGGGAACTCTGAGATCAGGGTGCCAGTGTGGTCAAGTGAGGCCCTCGTCCTGGTTTACAGACGGCTGTCTTCTTGCTGTTTTCTCAAACGGGGAAGAGAGAGATCATCGCTCTCATGTCTCCTCCTTTAAGGGCACTAATCCCATTTTGGAGGGCTCCAACCTCATGACATGATTACCTCCTAAAGGCCCCACCTCCTAATACCATCACCTTGGGGATTAGGATTTCAAAGTATGAATGGGGGTGCACACAATCAGTCTGAAGCAAGATACACTGATTTATTTTCAGAAATCCTGGAGGTGAGAAGAAGGTGGCACAACATTTTTCCAGGGCTAAAAGAAAAGAACTGTCAACCGAGAATTCCATACTCAGAGAAAATAACCTCAAAGAATGAAGGCAAAAAGAACAAATTCTCAGATGAAAGAAAACTAAGAATATATCACCAGCACACTTACCATAAGAAATGGCTAAAGGAAGTTCTCCAATCAAGAAGTAAATGTTAAAAATAAGAAAGCCTGGAACTCAGGAATGAAGAACCTCAGAAAGAATAAGAGCGTTTGAGTTTTCTAAATGATGTTAGATGATTGAAGTAGAAGTTATGACATTTACTGATGGGCTTCTAAACATATATAGAGAAAATATTTAAGACATTCCTAAGTGAAAGAAGGCAAAGGGACATAAACAGTGGTGAGGTTTCTACACTTTACTCAAACTGGCGAAGTGTTGACATCAGTAGACGGCAATACAGCTACTAAGAACAGTATAAATATAAATACCCTCAATAACAGTACAGAAAAATAATCTAAAAAGACACATGACAGAGTGGATTGAAAAACATGACCCAACTATATGAGGTTTATAAGAAAAATCATTTCAATACAATGATATAGGCACACTGAAAATAAAAGGACAGAAAAACCATAACATGCGAACATTTATCAAAAGAAAGCAAGAGTGACTATGTTAATATCAGATAAAGTAGACTTCAGAGCAAAGAAAATTACCAGAGACAGAAAAGAACATTATATAATAATAAAAGGGTTAACCCAACAAAAAGACATCTCAATCCTAAATGTGTACACACCAAACAATAGCACTTCAAAATATGTGAAGCAAAAACTAATAGAACTGAGAAGAGAAATAGACAAATCCACAATTATAGTTGAAGACCTCAAGAGCTCTCTCTCAATGATTGATAGAATGCCTAAACACAAAATCAACAAGGGTCTAGGAGAACTCAACAACACCATTGTGTAGCAGGATCTAATTGACAGTTATAGAACACTTCACCCAACAGTGGCAGAACAGACATTCTTTTCAAGTGCCTACAGAATATTCACCAACATAGACCATATTCTGAGCTATAAAACAAACCTAAACAAATTTAAAAGAATCAAAAATATACAGAAGGTGTCCTGTGACCACAAGGGTATCCAAGTAGTAATCAAAATAAAACATCTTGAAATTTGTGAGACACAGCTAAATCAGTGCCCAGAAGGAAATTTATAGCACTAAATGCATACCTTAGACAAAAGGAAGAGTCTCAAATAAACAGTCTAAGTTCCTACTTTAAAAGCCTAGAAAAGAAGAACAAAATAAACCCAAAGCAAGCAGAAGGGAGAAATAATAAAAAACAGAAATCAATGAAATTGAAAACAGCAAACAAGACAAAAATCAATGAAACAAGAAGCTAGTTTTCTGAGAAGATCACTCAGGTTGACAAACATCTGGCGATACTGACAAAGAAAAAGAGAAGAAATAGGGAATATCACTGCAAGTCCCACAAGCATCAAAAGAATAACAAGGGAATGATGTGAACAACTCCACACATGTACTTTTGACAACTTAAATATAATGGACCGAGTCTTTATAAAGCACAAACTACCAAAGGTCACCCAATATGAAAAAGAGAGCGTGAATACACATGTGACCATTAAAGAGATTGAATGCATAGTTTAAAAAAAAAAAACTCCTGAGAAAGAGATCTCCAATCCCAGATGGTTTAATTGGCACATTCTACCAAAGGTTTAAAGAAGAATCAACACCAATTTTACACAGTCTCTTCTAGAAAATAAAAGAGGAAAGATACTCCAAACTCATTTTATGAGGTTGGTCTTATCTTGATACCAAAGCCAGATAAAGATAGTACAAAAAAATGAAAACCACACACTGATACCTCTCATGAAAGTAGAGACAAACATTCTTGAAACATATATTAGCAATAGAATTCAGCAGTATATGAAAATAATTAGGGTACCACGACCAAGTGGGGTTTATTACACATATGTAAAGCTGGCTCAGTATTTGCAATCAGTGTAATCCATTTTATCATCTAAAGAAGAAAAGTCGCATTGAGCATGCAAAAACATGTGGCAAAATCCAACAGTCGCTCATGGTTTAAAAAAAAAAAAAGCCCACAGCAATTTAGGAATAGAGGATATTATGGACAGAGAATTATGTCTTCTTAAAATTTCTGTGTTGAAATCCTAACCACCAATGTGACTGTATTTGGAGATGGGGCTTTTAAAGAGATAATTGAAGTTAAATGAGGTCATAAGAGTGGGACCCTAATTCAATAGGACTGGTGTCCTCATAATAAGAGAGACACCAGAGCTCTCTCTCTGTCTGTCTCTCTGTCTCCCTACCCTGCATGTGAATGGAAGAAAGTCCATGTGAGGACACATTAAGAAGGTGGCATCTGCAGCCCAAGGAGAGAGCTCTCACTAGACACCAACCCTGCTGGCACCTAGACCTTGGACTTTCCATCTCCAAAACTGTGAGAAAATAAATTTCTGTTGGTTGAGCCATTCAGCCTATGGTGTTCTGTTATGGCTGCCCAAGCACACTAATACAGAGGGGAACTTTCTCAACTTGATAAAGAATATCTAGGAAAAACCTATCGTACTTAAAGGTGAAGCAATGAATATTTTCTCTCTAAGATCAGGAACAATTAAACTTTTATTCAACATAGTACTGGAAGGCCTAGCCAGCTCAATAAGGCAAGAAAAGGAAGGACCAGGAATATAGGTTGGAAAGGAAGAAATAGAACTGTCCCTATTTGCAGATGGCGTGATTGTCTACACACAAAAAATCCTAAGGCATTGTTGCAGGATATAAGAACAAGACACAAAAATTAATCCTAGCTTTATATATTAGCACCAAGCATGTGGAAACTATAATTAAAAACACAATACCATTTACAGTTACTCCTAAAAAAGAAAGAAATACTTAGCTATAAACCCAACAGCATAAGTACAGTACTTTTATGCTGAAAACTAAGAAGATCTAAATAAACGGAGAGACATACCATGTTCAGAGACTAAAAGACTCAACATAATAAAGATGTCAATTCTTCCCAAATTGATATGCAGGTTAAATGCGAGTCCAATCAAAAGATCAGCAGGACTTTTTTGGTCAATATAGGCAATATTATCCTTAAATTTATATGGAAAAACAAAGGAACTAAAATAGTTAAAACAATTTTGAAAAAGAAGAATAAAGTAGAAGGAATTGCTCTGCTTGTTATTAAGCCCTGTTGTATAACTGCAGTAATCAGCACAGTGTGGTTTGGGCAGAGGAATAGACACATAGATCAGTGGAACAGAAAAGAGAACCCAGAAATAGACCCACACAAATATGTCCAACAGATTTTTGACAAAGTTGCAAAAGCAATTCAACAGAGAAAGGATAGTCTTTAAAAAAAAAAAAAAATGGTGCTGGAGCAATTGGACATCCATGGGCAAAAAAAAAAAAAAAAAAAGTAAGAAAAGAAATCTAGATATAATCTGCATAACTTGTACAAAAATGAACTCAAAATGGATCACAGACTTAAATGTAAAATATATAACAATGTAAAACGTTCAGAAGAGAAGATAGAAGAAAATCTTCAGGACCTAAGGCTTGGTGAAGAATACCATGCTGTACATACTGGAACCACGATCCATAAAAGAAAAAACAGATTAATTGAATTGCATCAAAATGAAATACTTTCCTTGTGAAAGACCCTGTTAAGAGGATGCAAAGACACATTACAGAGTGGGAAAAACATTTCCAAACCACATATTTAACAAAAGACTTTTATCTAGAGTATATAAAGAGCTTGGAAATACCAACCAACCACTCCCATTAGAAAAGAGTCAAAATATGTGAAGGGGGATTTCATGGAAGAGAATCCGTAGAAGGCCAACAAGCCCATAAACAAATGCTCAGTATCATTAGGTATCAGGAAGTCCTAATTAAAACCACAATAACATATCTTTGTACGCCTATCAGAATAGCTAAAACAAAAAATAGCGGTAACATCAAGTGCTGGAGATGATCCTGAGAAAGTGGATCACTCATACATTCTTGGTGAGAATGCAGAATGGAACGGCCATTCTGGCAAATAGTTTGGCAGTTCCTTATAAAACTAAACAAGAAACTACTGCATGACTCATTTGGCCATTTATCCCCGAGAAATGAAAACTTATTTCACACACAAAAAATCTATACACAAATATTCAGAGCAGCTTTGATTCTTTTTAAGATTTTATTCTTAAGTAATCTCCGTGCCTAACATGGGACTCAAACTTACAACCCTGAGATCAAGAGTCGCACGCTTTACCGACTGAGTCAGCCAGGCGCCCCATAGCAGCTTTATTTGTAATAGCCTCAAACTGGAAACAACCTAGCTATCCTTCGGTGGGTGAATGGTTAAACAAACTGTGGTCCATCCATACCAGGGGTTGCTGGTCAGCAAGAAGCAGAAGTGAACTAATGATACACACAGCAACGTGGAGGGGTCTCAAGGGCATTACAGTGAAAAAACTCAATCTATTTACATAAAGTTCTCAAAATGAAAAAATTATGGAGGTGAGGAATAGATCAGTGGTCAGGGATGGTGGGATGGAGAAGGAGAGAAAGAGAGAGAGAGCATGTGTGCATGCGTGTGTGTGTGCACGCGCACGTGTGAGTGAAGGAGTAGCACAAGGGAGATCTTTGTAGGGAGAAATAGCTCTGTGTCGGGACTGCAGTGGTAGGTATAGGAGTCTACATGTGTGACCCGCTGACACCAAACTGTACACAAGCTGTACCAACATCAACTTCCTGACTTTGTTACTGTGCTGGAATTACACGAAATGTAACAACAATGGGGGAAATGGGGTAAAAGTCCACAGGACCTCTCTGTAGGTAGGATCTCTGCAGCTTCCTGTGAATCCATAGTTATTGCAAAATGCAAAGTGAAAAAGAAAAAAAGTAGGCTCCAATGTGTGCTACTGTGGGAAGTGCATGGGCTTTGAAGTTAGCCAAGCCTGGGTTTGAAGCCTGCCTGGAGTTCTTACAAGCTAGCTGTGAACTTGAGACCGGTACTTCATTTCTCCAAGCCTTGCTTCCCTACTCTGCAAAATGGGGCTAATAATAGGGCCCACCCCACAGGATTTTTGAGAGGATCCCGGTGGATGTGAAAGGACTTGGCTCGGGGCCTGACCCTAATGGTAGCCTGATTGATGGTGACTCGCACTTGTTTCGTTTGTCTTGGGATGAAAGAGATTGGGTGTCTGGGCCAGCTCTTGCCAGCAGACCCAAAGCACCTTAGATGTTGAGCGGGCGCCATTTGGTTTTATGTGCTGCCACCCAGGCTGTCGCCCAGTCCCTGTCCCCGGGCACATGCATCAGGGACCCCACTCCTGCTGCGGCAACGAGTGCGGAGCCCTGGAGCCGGAGGCTTGGCCCGCTCGCAGACACAGGCAGGGCCTGGTGTGCCATGTCCGCTTCCACAGGTTCCCTGGGGATCAGCACCCCAGGACTCTCTCGGGCCCATGAATCGTGGCAGGGTTTCAAATTGCTTGTCTGGAAATGCACAGTGATAACAGATGTTATCAAAATGTTTTCGTGCAGGATGGTGGGGAGTGGAAAATAATCCCCCTGTTTGCTTACTCTGGTGATGTTGCTCCCCCCCCACACCCACTTTTGCTCAAAAATGTCACTCCCCCCCACCCCTGGACGACCTCTTGTCCCGGGCCTTGGCCTTGCACGTCTTCTCCATGGAGGCACCAGCCTACCTGCCTCTGTCTGTCATCACGCCCCTCCCAGGCCTACTCTCCACTCCGGCGGACAGCGAGTGCTCCTTGCCCCACAGCGTCGTCATCCTCCAGGCCTTTGCCGGAGCTGTTCCCTTGCCCTGGATTGCTTTTCCCCCTGCTCCCACCCTGTTCTGCGCCTGTCCTGTCACTCCTGGCCCCGCCCAGCCCTTCTCCCCTCCCACAGCAGCCCCCCCCCCCCCCAGCTTCCCCCGGGCCGAGCAAGTTGTGCTTCTGGAAGCTCACGCGTCCCCAGGCTCCCCTCCCCTCAAGCTGATAAGCTCCTGGGCACCTAGTGGCTTCTCAGGAAATGTTTGTGGGGCAGGGGCCCAATGCCCACAGCTTGCATACAGTGAAGAGTGGCCCGAGCCCTGCCAGCCGGCACCTATGCCTGCAGGGTCCCCACTTACGCCGTGGAAGATGCAGACTTTCCAGTCAGTGTGAAGGGGGAGCAAGGCCGGGGAGTGTGAACTCGGTCATTGGCTTGGCAGTTACCCAGCATGCCCCTGGCCAGGAGGTGGCTGGGCAACCCTGGGCTCACAGACGGCCATTGAGCAAGCCTCATAAAGGGGGTCTGTGTCCACAGGCCTGACACATCTGGACCGGGTAGTTGCAAAGCCAGTTGATATGCTGCATGGCACAGGCAGTTTCCTGTGAGTCGTTACGGCCAAAGCCCTATAGCCGTACCCGCCGCCCCCCCCCCCCCCCGCCGCCCGCCCCCGCAAGCTTCAGGCAGCTCGCAGCGGAGAAGGAGCACTAGATGGAGAGTCGGGATGCAGCTCGCACTTTTTAGAAGCCATGTGTAGTTCGTTTCTGTGGGTGCTATACCGCTGAGCCGTTGCACCCTGGGGCATTCCCCTCCCCCGCCCCGCCCAGGAGCAAAAACTGGCCTTCCTGCTTGTCCTCTGCGGCTGCATTTGTAACAACCAAAGCCTGGAGTATCCCTCAGTGGGGACGGTTAAACAGGCTGGGGGACATCCACCCCTATCATGGAATACTACTGAGCAACAAAGAGAAACAAACAACTGGTACACAACTGAGAGGCCTCCCTGGGGAATGACAGGGCGGGAGAAGCTCCCCAGGCTGGGCCGTGGATCCCAGGCTCCGGTTCTGCCCCAGGGACGGAAGCCTTAAGCATGAGCCGCCAGGAGCCCTGGCCCCGTGGCCCGTCCTCTGGGATGACCTGCTCAGTGTCAGACACTCTGCAAGTGGAGAAGTCGAAAGCTGTCCGGGGCTTTGCCCCCAGGGTTCCCTGTTCTTTAGCTGGGCGAAAGAATACCAAATAATACCAGAAGGTATTATATATCCTAAAAAGTATTCTCTTCCCTCCCACAGGGACTGCGCATGTAGGTGTGGAGCTGTAGTCAGGGAAATTAAAATATGCAAATGAAAAATGCAAATGGAAAAAGCTAGGCATGGCTCGCCCTGGTGTTCCCAGGGTTTTCTTGAATAGCAACAAATTAAAGAAATGCTATGTAATCAAAGTTTATATCAGGCCTTAAGAAAGAAAAATTCCATTATCTCTAAATATAGCGACATGTTTCAGTGTGTGCCTTTGCGTCTTGAAATTGTGTACGCCTCGCCTCGCTGAGCCAGTGCACACACAGCATTGGGTTTCGGGGAGTATTGGGGGTGGGGAGCCTCCCCCTTTTCTACTCTTTTTTGAATGTAATTAACAGATAACAATTAGCAGAGAAATGTAATTTGCACTACAAACCCTTTTTGGCCCAGATTTGGTCCCAGTTTTTCTCCTGTGCAACTGGGTTTGCCAATTCCCACTCGAAAATTCCAATCTAAGGGAGGGGCTGCAGCAGGAGCAGGGAGAGGGGGTTCCCCACGAGTTTGCGCCCCTCTACTTGGTCCTTGCTTGGCAGGAGTGGGTCTCAGTGCCACCCTCCTGGGGCCACCTACCTGGGCCCGGGGATTTGCACATTGTCGCGTTGGTTTGGAATTTGCAGGTGTTACACCGAACAAGCCTTGCATTTCACTTCACACCATGGAGCCAAGTTAACCAAGATTTTCACCTCCAATATCTTGATAAGAGATGGAGCTCTTATCAGGGAAGTTGGGCCCCAGAGGCCAAGCAGCAGCATAGCTCAGCCTCGAGTTCACCCTGCTTCCCTCGAGGTGAGCATGTGCTTTGGGCATTTGATGACGCCTGGTATAAACAAGGTTTATATGTTTTGACTAGGGCTTGAATGCTGCACGGTCAGGAGTAGCTTTGGGCACAAGAGATGGAGAAGGACCCAAAGCTTCAGAGGCCGGAAAAGGTGGCAATGTCCCTGCTTCTAAAGCAAGGGAAGGTTGAACAACACGGCCATTTCCAAGCATCTTTCCACTTTCCCTAAAGAGACAACACAGCCCCTCTGGAAGCGTTTATACAGCTTTCTGATGGTCAGACCAAACTCGGGGGATCTGTCTGTCGATCAGAAAGCAGGTAGGTTTTTTGCGGTTTTGTTTTGTTTTTGTTTTTGCTGCCTCTGCAAACCCAACATGAAATCCTCAACTCATTTATATTTTACGTAACCCACGCTCACATAGCATTTCAGTGTGTGCAGTACTCTTCTAAAACATTTCCGAGTATTAACTCATTTAATCCTCACGACAACCCTACGAGGTGAGCGCTGTCGTCACCTAAACCGTACCTGCCCTATGATTCCATCTCTGTCACACTCTTGATGTGGCATATGAGTGGTTGCCAGGGGTGAAGGATGGGGGAGCAGGGGAAGTAGGGGTGGCAATGAGAGCATCCTTGCGATGGTGAATGGTGGAACCGCTCTGTGTCTTGGCTGCACAGGTGTTGCTCTCCTGGTGGGAATGTTGTCCTGCCCTTGGGTAAGATGCTGCCGTTGTGGCAGACTAGGTAAAGGGCACCCAGGATCTCTCTTCTAACTGCATGTGAGTCTACAATGATCTCAAAATAAAAAGTTTACTCTAAAAATTCATCCCACGTGTTGTCTCTTCCATAAATCTTATCTGTGAATGCTTGGCCCACCTTCGCCCCTTACTTAACCCTTACTTGGCCCCTCTGTGCCTCAATGGCCAGATCTGCAAAATGGGGATATTAGTAGGATCCACCTCAGAGGAATGGCTGTGAGGCCCTGTGGGATAGGGCTTCTTCCTTGAGTGCTTAAGAGCTAGGGATAGGGCTGTGCTCACACAGGGGTGAGTTGAGAGCAAAGACCTGCTCTGTTGCCCTTCTAACCTTTGCTGGAGTACACTCATGATGGGACCATGCACAAACCCCTTCCTCTCTCTGGGCCACAGAGTCTTCCTCTGTAACAGGAACACAAGGGCACTGGGTGAGTCAGTGGCATGGAGAGGAAGCCGTTTTGCACAGAGCAGTGCTGTCCAGCGCTCATACGAGCAGTCCCCTCGCTCTACCCTCTTGCCAGAAGACTACTCCCTGGCACTGAAGGGTTGGCTAAGTCTAGGTACTTGAATTGTTCATCTGGCTCAAGTGACCCTTATGGAGATTACTTATGTTTTTATTTTTACCAAGGCAATACTTGTAAATGGTTTAAAAAGCCAAATAAATCACCAGGTTTATATAAAAAAATGGCACGCCTTGCCCTGCCCCTCCTCACGCACAATTCCTACTCCACAGAGGCAGCCACTCCTAACTCTTGTAGCTCTTCAGCTTCTAGTGCGTACTTCAGTAGCTCTGCATAACATGTTGACACTGCAGTCTCTTGATTTTACCATTTTAGAAAATTATTTGACTTCCTACTGTGGAAAATAAGGATTTATCCCTCTTGGGTCATCCCTACACACTCTACCTTTTCCTACCCCAAACTCCCAGTATAAGCATATCACCATTCTTACTGAAGTCAGAGTTTGGTGTTTCCATCATTGAGCTGGCCAGTTCCCCCAACCTGGCTGTTGGCATTCCAGAGTCCAAGCAGGGAAGAAAGCTGGGGGTCTTCCTACCACCAGTTACACGGCTTCTGACTAATCTCTGTTCTCAGTAAGCTACCTCACCTTGTGTGCTGAACGTTGTGCCTCCCCAACAAGTCAGCCTCCTGTCCTCCATCAGAGTGGTCGTGCCCCGGTTCAGGGAGGAGATTCGAGGGCTAGCTACTCTTGATACACATTTTCATCCAGTCTTCTCCTCCTCGGCCCTATGCCATGCTCCTCGTTTAAGAAGACCCTGACGCCTCCAATGCTTGCGTTCTCACTCTCCTCACGCTGCAAATTCACCCACTACTCATCCATTCACTTTCGAGATGCATCTCCGGCTCATAGTTGCCTCCGTTCCCCCTTTTCCGCCCCTGTGGGTGTAGGGTGTAGGCCCCTCTTTCTTTCCCGTCATCTGAGTGGGCTTCGGGGAGGGAAAGAGATAAATGTGGGTTTTGAGGCTCTTGAGTCCAAGAGTTTGACTAGAAAGAGGAACATTTTACCTTTTGGCCTCAACAGCTGCTCCTGCCTCCACACGGCACCCCCACCAGGCCCAACACCGGCATCCCCTCTTGGGGACTGGTCACTTGGTCTTTGCAGCATTCTAGGCCACAAACCTGGCTGATCACAGCAGAATCACCAGGCTAGGGACCAGCAGGGGCAGCCACTGAGAGGCTTTCGATCAGGAAAAACAATGGTTTCAATCAAGGGATAATGACCCTCTTTCAATTCTAAGTAACTTTGACCTCAGTTGCTACAGAAGACAGAGGCCACAGGGGGATGCGGGAAGAGGCATCTTATTGTGATAACTCAGTTTTCTTCCCTGCAGAAAAATGCCAGTCCTCTTGCCTGGTGTCACTATGCCTTTGGGGCCCAGAGCCACTGCTACCATAGCAATGAAAACACAGACCCATCTGGCATTTTTGGAAGCAGAGATTGCTGGTAAACACCTGTCTCCCATGTTCTTCCACCACAGAATGAATATGGCTTGGGAAGTGGTACTGGGGCGGGGTGGGGGGCTGAGGCAGCCTGGCCTGAGAAAGCCAATGAGATTTTTAAGCAAAACCTGTACCATCCTCCTCTCTTCCCTCCTGCACATCCTTATGATCTCCCCTGACCAGGGATGGCAAGAACCCTAAACGCATGTCATCACCTCCTTCCTGCTGATATGGCAGACATTGTTAATCAATCATGGTGTTCATCTCACTGAGCCTGGACCCAGTCACTTCCAGTCTGTCAATGTTGGAACACAAGCAGAAACCCATGTGCCATTCTTGTCCTGGAGTCTAAAGGTCTTAGTCGCCGAGAGGACCTGCTCCAGTTGGCAGGTGAAACACCTCCCGAGGGTGTGGGGGCTGCAGATGTCTGCCACGTGGTCTGTCTGCCCCACACTCCTTCAAGGGTGAGCCACACCGGGACCAGATCATTGTTGAGGTCAAATGGGAGTGGAATCCTCTATCATTTCAGCCTCCTGGACATCATGGGCCCCGAACCCCCAAATCTGTGGGGTGGAATGACAGAACACACTCTCCGACACCTGCTCTATACCCTTAAGAAGTTAAGAGGTAAGTTAGGGATACACACCACGTCTAGATAAAAAGACCCATCTGTGCCCTGACCAAGCTTGTCAATCTCTGGGGGGGCATTCTTTGTCAAGAGTACAGCCAAGACTTCTCCATGTCACTGTGTGGCCCTAAGAGAGTCACCAGCTATTCCCCAGGCTGGTGTGGTGGTTTTCTTTCTTTCTTTCTTTCTTTTCTTTCTTTCTTTCTTTCTTTCTTTCTTTCTTTCTTTCTTTCTTTCTTTCTTTCTTTCTTTCTTTTCTTTCTTTCTTTCTTTCTTTCTTTCTTTCTTTCTTTCTTTCTTTCTTTCTTTCTTTCTTTCTTTTATATTTATTTATTCATTGCAGAGAGAGAGTGCATGTCCTCAAGCTGGGGGTGGGGGGCAGAGGGAGAGGGAGAGAGAGAGAGAAGCAGACTGCCACTGAGCGTGGAGCCCGATGTGGGGCTCGACCCCACAGCCCCCGAGATCATCTCCTGAGCCAAAACCAAGAGTCGGATGCCTAACCGACTGAGCCACCCCGGCGCCCCAGTGGGTTCCTTCTGAAACAAAAGTCCAACCCCTGAGTCCCAGGTGGTGTTGCTGCCTGGGTGGGCGTTTGTTGTTTTTCTTCTGAGAGATAAGCAAGCACTTACCTGGCAAGGATGAGAGGGCTCCTAGTTGGAGGACCAAGGCTAGAAATAAGATGAGAAGAGTGGCATCTTGCTTCCCACATTCTGTCTCATCCTCTCTGCTTCCCAGGGCGCCCTGAATGCAGGTGCATGGAGGAATCCTGCAGCACTGGGCACGTGCCTGCCTCTCCACAGACAGCGGGCTCCGGCAGGCAGGGGCCCCAGGGACCAGGAGGCCTGGCCCGTGTCACAGCTGCAGGCACCAGGCCAGCAGCACAAAACTGCCAGCCAGTGAGTCGGCCCCACGCCAGGGGGCATTAGCAAGCTGGCCAGCCAGGCCACCCAAGCTTCCCCCTGTCTCAGGAGCCAGAGACAGAGCCCGACAGAGCTCAGGGCTGGCAAATGGGCACCCAACGGCCAGACACAGACCAAGAGCTAGCCTAGAGCCCTGAGGTTTCATTGGTGGCATGGCTTCTCGGCCTGGTCTCCAGCTCCTCACAGGCACCCATCCCTGATCCAAGGCCCCAGCTGTGAGAAGACCCCCGGTGGGTCTGTGGCTCCTGTCCTCCAGTGTGAGCCCATGCCCAACACAGGGCTGGGCACAGGAGAAGCCCCACGCTCCTCAAGGCTCCTTATCCAGAGCAGGCCTTGCCCCCGTGGTTTGGCCAAGACTGGCAAGGGAGCTGGGGTTGGCTGGACAGCTGGGGCTCCGTGTCCTCTGCAATCCTGTCAGTTTAGCCTCATTTTGACAAAGCAGAGTCAGGCCCAAAAAGGAAAGAAACGGTTAGCTGGTCAGGCAGGGCTCAGCATCGGAAAAGTAAGGCGGGGCAGAAGCTCCAATTTCTTTTCCATTTCCTGTATATTCTGCACTGCTTTCAGTGTTTTAATTGATTACATCAACTGTGCTCATTTCCCTGGACAAATTGGTCTTTACACAGAAGAGGCAATTACCTGGGCTTGTTCCATCCCAATCAGCAGAGCAGGCGGGAGCCTCTTTGGGGCCCCACAAAATTATATTATCTGAAAAGACTCTGAGATTCAAAATGAGGGCAATTATTTCAGCCTTATAACCTTTTTTTTTTTTTTTTTTGTTTACCTAAAAATATCTGCTGCTGGTGTGGGTCTTACTGGGCAGGTAGAACAGTGGCCTAGGTCTACCTGAAGGCCCTGAGCTCAAGAGGCTTTGCCTAGTGGCTATAGGCAGTGTGAGCAAATGGCAGATCTGGGAAGGGGAGGGATGGAGGATGAAGAAAATGGGCAGAGTGAAGGGCTGGGTTCACTTTGCCACTCTGACACCTGTAGGCCGGTGTGGCCTTGGACCAGCTGCTGACCCTCTCTGAGCCTCACCTCCCTAATCTAGGACAGCTTGTTAAGATTCTCTGTCTTGAGATCATGGGTGTCAATGTGTTTTGTCAACTCCCAGTGCTCTGCCCTGGGGAGGGTAGCCCAGGCACCCAGAGGCATCTGTGGGAGCAGGAGGCCCCATGTCTGATGGAGGAACCCTCAGAACCAACATGGAAGCCACTGGCACTTGGGTCTGGGATGGGGCTAAAGAGGCTTCACCTCAGGGTTGCACGAGTACAGGGTCAGCACCCAAGTGTAGGTGCCTCAAGAAACTTTGCACTCCACACACCTCATTGGCCTCACCTTGCTCCCAGTCTTGTATGAGGCCTTCCCTTTCAGTCATCTCAGCCAGCCAGGGCTTGAGCTGAGGCAGATATGAACCATTTGCTTTGGATCCTGATTGATTTTTACTTTTTTTTTTTTAAAGATTTATTTATTTATTTATTTATTTATTTATTTATTTATTTGAGAGAGAGAGAGAGAGAGAGAGAGAGAGTGGACGGAGGGGCAGAGGGAGAGAATCTTCAAGCAGACTTCCTGCTGAGCATGGAGCCCGACGTGGGGCTCAATCTCACGACCCTGAGATCATGACCTGAGTTGAAATCAAGAGTTGGACACTCAACAGACTGAGCCACCCAGGTGCCCCAAGATCCTGATTGTTCTAGAAAGACTCGTGGGGGTCTATCACTGCTTCTCTAGTAAGCAGATATGACCCTTGGGAAATGAGCCGGGGCTAGCAAGGATGCAGAGCAAGCACTGGGCTGGGAGGAGGAGGCAGGCTTCCGGGTCATGTTGTCCCACCGGTTCACACCATAACCATGGCCAAGTGCACACCTCTGGGACCCAACGAACCCATTGCACTGTGAGAAGCCTGGCCGGGCTCATCTCTAAGACCAGTTTTAGCTCTGACATTCTCTAAAATGATGACCTTGAGGGTTGCAAAAAATCCCAACTCCTTAGGCCATGGCCCCAGTCTGATGCAGGTTAACAGGTGGGCACAGTGTGCCTCACACCCCTTCTCTGACCACCGGCTGTGCATCTCTGGGGAAAATGCTGTGCCCAGGCCCAGGTGGGATTGATTGCTTTGTTCTGACCAAGTGGAGTCCAAAACAGATGCTGAGTTTGGGGTCTGGATTTTCAGATTCTCAAAAGAAACAGGGCCACCTTATGTATGAATCATTGCCCAATTTTCTTTTCAAAAATGAAAGCTTTTTTATAAAAAAAAAAAAAAACCGAGATACTATTTAATGCAGATGAACATGTCGAACCTGGGAATGATTTTATGGAGTTCGTTTTTTTTTATATTTCTTTTTTTTTTAAGATTTTATTCATTTATTTGAGAGAGAGAATGAGAGATAGCACGAGAGGGGGGAGAGTCAGCGGGAGAAGCAGACTCCCTGCTGAGCAGGGAGCCGGATATGGGACTCGATCCTGGGACTCCAGGATCATGGCCTGAGCCAAAGGCAGTCGCTTAACCAACTGAGCCACCCAGGCGCCCTATGGAGTTCGTTTTTAAAAAGTGCTTGTGGCCAAACCAATGTGTTACAAGTCAGGGCTCTTTGAACCAAGTTTCATGTAAAAGTTAGAAATCTTAGCAAAGCAAGGTCTCTAAAGAAAGTGCCAACTCAGGCTTCACATGGAGCCCCAGGCCCCCATGCTCTCTCAAAGGGGACCTTTCATGAGAACCCACTCCAGCTCTCTGGGTCCTGAGCTCACAATACAAGTGCTCTGGGGCAGTAGTGACTTGGAACCCAAACACCTGTGCCCATCTGAAGGCCTTTGGTTGGTCCCTTTGTGCTATCTCCCTGCCATGGCTTCTGGTCGAGTCTTCACCATTCCTTGCCCAGACAATAGCCACGTCTTCCTACTTATTTCCTGCTTCCCCACTTACTCCTTCAAATGCACTTCCCTTCCTGAAACTCCGGTGGATGTCTTAATCCTTGAATCTGACCCCGGCACACCTCTGTTTATAATCCTTCCATGGCTTCCCCATTGCCCTCAGGATCATGTCAAAGCTTCTAACGGTGGCCAGCAAGGCTTGCCCTGCTTCTCTAGCCTCCTGCCCCGCTGCTCCCATCCTTAGCCCACACGTGGCCACCCTCGACCCCTCAAGGCTCTGTTGGCACTTCAGCCCCATCATGCCTGTAGGCCTTCGCTAAAGCTGGCTCTTCCTTCAAAGCCCAGCTCCATCTGGCCATGCTTTGGAGCCTCCACTGGTCAATTAGTGTCATCCTCCCAGCTCTAGGAACATCTGAACCCAGAGCTAACATAATACACCCAGCTGAGCTCTTGGTGGCAGTGCCTGGGTCTATCTCCCCCATTAGATTGTGATGAACACTGTGCAGATCACAGGTCTGGTTCATCTGTGAGCTGCCAGCCATGGCTATGTCACTGGCCCAGAGTCTCAGCTCAATGGTTGATGGTACTTGGGAGGACCCAACCACAACTGTCTTTAACCCTGGGCCTGACCCCAAGGAAACAATGAATGCCAGCCACTGTCCTCGTGAAATCTTAGGAACCACGGAACGAGGGCTGCTTGTCTACTTCATAGATGAGAAAACAAGCCCAAAGAGGTGAAGTTGCCTGTCCAAGGTCACTGTCTTAGTCTGCCCAAGCCACTATAGCACAATAGCATAGACCAGGAGGCTTGCACAACAGACTGTATTTCCCACAGCTCTAGAGGCTGGGAGTCTGAGATCAGGATGCCCGCATGGCTGGCTCCAGAGGGAGTGCACTTCCGGCTTGTGGAGGGCCTTCTGCGTGCTCTGTTCTCACGTGGCAAAGAGCAGAGCTCCCACAGACTCTCGCGTCTCTTCTTCGAGGGGCACTAATCCCATTCATGGGGGCTCCACCCTCATGACCTAATCGCCTCTCAGGGACCCTCCCAAATACCATCATCTTGAGGGATTAGGTTTCAACCTAGGCATCTGGGGCGACACAAACGTTCATGCCCACCCTGTGAGCCTCCCGCCTCCTGCCCAGGGTTCCCTATGGGTCCAGAAGTATGACTCACTGTGGGACCTTGTCTAGCATCCACTCACGTGCAGCCCAGAAATGGAGGGGGGCATTTAAAGGCCCTATGGGGCGAGCCCCTGACCGGTAGGAACTGGGGGTCCATAGATGCACTCTTTGCCTCTCTGCTCTGGACCACGTAGCCCCGAGATGCCAGTCACACAGGGTTCAGGGGTGGCCACAAGCGGCAGCAAGTGCCCACGTCTGATCACTGGTCTCGGGGAAGCCCAGAGGAAGGCGCTTTGGCATCTGGCACAGAGCCCAGCACAGTGCAGGCGCTCACTAAACGTCGGGAGGAGGTCAGGTGTACCAGGAAGGTGACCTTGCAGAAAGCCCTCCCTGGGGTCCCCATGTACACGTGGTCGACGGTCAGCCCGAGAACTGGGCAGCCTTCCTCACAAGGTATGGGACTGGTCGTGGCCCCCGTGCCATGTGGGATCCGCTCACTTGGCAGCAGCTGGGAGCGCCCTGACCTCAGGCCTCTTGGGGTTCAGACCAGAAAGATGGGGGCGGTTCCTCAGAGATAGGCAGCCTGCAAAATGCAGCAAGTGTGCAAACGGAGAGCTCCCCTGGAGCTGCTGCTTTCTTCCGAGTGCACATCCCCTTCCGGTCGGCCTGCTTTGGGCGGCTCTCCGGTGCCTGCAGGTATGTGTTTTGGTTCGGTCTGCTTTTGTCCAGAATCTAGAATTGTCTTCTGCAGGACAGTTGGTACCAAAGGAGCTACTAGAGGTAGAACCCTCCCAGCCCCTGGATGGATTGGATTCTGTCCTCTCTGGGCCCAGGCCCAAGGCAGGATGGGGAATCGTTCCCATGAGGAAGGCAGGACCAATAGAGGCTCTGCGCCAGGGACTCCATCTGACAGATTGCCCTGGGTACCTCTCCCCCTGATTGGTTGGTTCACAACTGACAGTGCCACCCATACCCTGTGCTGCCCTAGCCAGGGCCAGGAAGCCAAGCGCCCCCGGCCTCCGGTCCCTTTTTGGTGAGTGCTTCTGGCCACTCAGCTGACCACTAGCTCGCTGCAGTCCCCGAGGTGTGGAGAGCACTCTTGGCCCATCTTCCCTTGGAGATCATTGGCACTGATCAGCATCAGTCTTCTTCCGGTTTCTAGAAATCCTGCTATGGGTGCACTGCCCCCTTCCCCTCGGCTCTGCACCCCTTTTGGGGGGATAGTTCTCTCCTCCTAGGTCCTTGAGCTATAAACAGAGTGGGGAGGGATGGGAATGGGTGGCAGAAGACGCCCAGTCACAGGGTGGAGGCAGGGCTGGAAGACTGTCCTGCACCAGGTGGGGACAACTCGGGGCGAGGCCGAGGCAGGTGCTGGCAGGGGACAGGGTCTGACACTGTCTCAGGAGAAAGGGGCAGGTCGGGCCAGTGCCAGAGGGCAGGATGGACGTGGGGCTATGCCTTAGTTTCCTGGGGCTGTGGTAACAAATTGCCACAGCCTGGGTGGCGTCAAACAGTGCACATCTGCCCTCTCACGGGTCCGGAGGTCCGAAGTCTAAAACCAAGGTGTCAGCAGGGCTGGTTCCTTCTGGAGGCTCTAGGGGACCATCTGTTTTCTTATCTCTTTCAACTTCTAGAAGCTCATGGCCCTTCCTCCATCTTCAAAGCCAGCAGTGGAGGGTCTTCAAATCCCTCTTTGCTGCTGCCTTCTTTGTCTTGTAAGGACCTTGGGATCACATCGAGCCGCCTCAGTTCCTGCAGGATGATCTTCCCATGTCAGGATCCTTAACTGAATCGCCCCTGCAATGTCTCTTCTGCCATGGAAGGTAGCATTCACAGACTTCAGGGATCAGGATGCGGACATCTCTGGGGGAGAGGAGTATGATTCAGTCTACCACAGGTGGGGAGAGGCTGGGGCCATAGAGCTGGTAGGCCCCTGTCTTCGTCTTCTTGGGCTGCCAGAACAAAACAACCCAGATTGGGTGGTTTAAACAACAGAACTTTATTCCTCACAGATCTGGAGGCTGGAACTCTGAGATCAAGGTGCCAGCATGGTCAGGTTCTGGTGAAAGCTCTCTTTCTAGCTCAGATGGCCAACTTCTTCCTGCATCTGCACAGGGCAGAGAACTAGAGGAAGCTCTCTGTGCCTCTTCTTATAAGGACACTAATCCCATGACGGGGTGGGGGGGGGGGGCGCCCTCAGGACCTCATCTAACCTGAATTACCTCCCAAAGGTTTCAAGTGCAAATACCATCACATTGGGGGGTAGGACTTCAACACAGGAATTTGAGGGGGAAGACATATTCAGTTCACAGCAGCCCCCAAGCAAGCCACCTGCAGCCCCAAGCAGGCCCAGCAGGGTAGGAGCAGAAGCTGAGCCCATTGCAACAGGTAGCTAAACAGAGGCCAGCAGTAGCTCATAAGCAGGTCACACACTGGGGTCTGGACATCAGTCAGCAGGGCCAGGGCTCCAGTACCTGGGCCAAGATAGCATGAGCTGGGCTGGGCTTTAGATAGACTCCAGGCCCTGTGGAGACTCACAGGTTCCTGGGGCTGAGCCTGTAGGTCAAGGCCAAGCTGCCCCAGAAGTGGGGAGAGGAAGGAAATGGGCCGGGAGCCAGGCAGGGCCTGAGCCCAAGCCTCATCCTCATTCCAAGAGAGCTGCAGCTGTGTCTAATTGGGGCCTGATTCGATTTGAGAAAGGTCACTCTATCCCTCAGTCAAGTCCATTTTGCCATCCCTTATTGAATACCTGCTGCATTCTAGGCCCCAAGCTGGCTGGAGGGCAACGCAGGGAGGAGCAAGGCTTGGTCTCTGTCCCTCAAGCCTGCAGGAGAACCAACACACGTGCATGCATGCGTGCATACACACACACACACACACACACACACACACTAAATAACCATGCAGGGGTAATTTGCTAGAGGGTCAAAATGAATTAAAAACAAGTTCTAAAGCAATCAGGAAAGGCTTCCTGGATAAGGCAGCTCTCAGAAAAACAGGAGAGATTTGACTCAGCAGAGAAGAAGGCATCCCATGTGAGAGGACATCAGGCACAAAGGCTCCGAGGCGGGGCGAGCACAGCATTGTCTAGAAGACTTTGAACTGCTAGTCTGGCCGGTGTGGAAGATTGGGGTGTGGGTGAATCCAGGAAAATCAGACTGATTAGCTGTGGCAGGCAGGGAGCCCCCGCCCCCAACCATAGAGCTTTCAGTTCCTCTGCAAGGATTCAGGACTGTGTCCTTCACCCAATGCCTCCCCAGTGGTGCCCTGAGTGGCTGTGGGTAGAGCCAGTGGCCAACTGGTATATCAGCCCAGCCTTGCCAGCCGGTGCCCCATTTGGTCGGTCAGACACTCCTCCTGGTCTGAGTAACCTCAGCTGCTGCCAGCTACAGTCACTATCTAGATGACCCACATGTATAAAAGGTTGAGAAGGACCCCTTTTCACAATGAAGAACTGTCGAGACTCTGATAGCAAAGAAATAAGCTACAAGTCTGCTGGTAGTGGGCAGGGGGTCTGGAAACCCAACAGGAGGGTCTCCTACTGATCCAGGGTAAGGAGTGAGGATGAGAGTTCAGAGCAGCCGGCTTGGGAAGGGAGGGAAAGACAAGACCACAGAGTCTTGATTCCTTGTCTGCATAATGGGACAGAGAGTCCTACAGGAGGCAAGCCCCTGTAGGCCAAGTTCAATGCCATCTATACCTGAAGAGTTGCATAAGTTCACGTGCTGTGTGGACTATTCTTATGGCCTCCAGTTCTTGGGAGTGATGCTTGGGGGGCAGCACTCAGAATGCCTTGTCTCTTCTGCTGCTGTATCACATTGCAGCCGTGGTGCATTCTCTCTTGCTTTTAGAGCTTACGTGTCCATTAATAAACTCATGTTCTTTTCCAGCCTTGGGCCAGTTGTCATTTAACGACAGACAGTCGCTAATGCATGCCTCTCGGACAGACAATCCTCCTCTTGACTACACTGGACCTACACCGCATCTCATCCTGGCCCATCCAGCTGACAGCCCAGCGGATGCCAACCAGCCCACAGCAGTGTCATGCTCTAGCCTCCGTTTGTAAAGCAGATGGGGTGGTGGTAGGCCCATTCTGGAAGCTGTGAACGTGGAAAGTGGAACCAGGGCTTTCCCTGGCATAGTGCCAGGGTCTGGGGCCACTAGGAGATTCCAGAGCTGTGTAGTGGGTTGAATGTTGGCCTCCAAAACATGCCCAAGTACTAATCACCAGAACTTGTAAATATTGTGTTCTATGGCAAAAGATGTGATTTAGTTAAGGAATTTGAGATGAAAAGATTAACCTGAATGACCTGGGTGGACCCTAAATGTAATCACATGTGTCTTTATAAAACAGACACACAAAGGAACACAGCCACTGGACAGAGGCAGAGTCCAGTGTGACGGGGCCATAAGCCAGGGAAACCTGGGGCCACCTGAAGCTGGAAGAGGCAAGGAAAGATCCTGCCCTGGAGCCTCCGGAGGGAGCGCAGTCCCATCCACGCCTTGATTTCACATTTCCGGCCTCCAGGACTGTGAGAGACTAATACACTTCTGTTATTCTAAGCTCCCTAGTTTGTAGTGCTGTGGTACAGAAGCCACAGGAAATGAATAAAGTGTGGGAAGCTCATGCCAACGGGATACAGACCTCTCCCTGGTCCCAGAACAAGATTCCCTGGGACAAAACCCCACCTTAACCCAATCTTGACCAAAAGTCTTTTCACTCAGACAACTAGAAAATTTCTTTTTTTCCTATAGAAAAAACAGAATGGTGATCAGTGAAAGAAAGCACATGGCTCTGGAGAGGTGCACAGGGCAGGAGGTTGTCTTGGGACTCTTGTCGTTGTGGCAGGGAGTGGGACCCTACTGCTGAGGAAGAGAGAGCAAATGTGAGTGTCAACTATGGGCAACACCAAGGTCAAAGGGGCAACCAACGTATCCAACCCTAGCTCCAGGGGCCCCAAGGGGTCTGGACAATTTGAACAAAGTCATAGGGACAATCTCGAGGCCATAAACCATGGGCGCCAGAATGTGGCGAAGGAAGTGGGCCTTGGCCACAGGGAAATGGGACAGCCAGACAAGCCGTGCTATGCGTTAAAGAGATGAAGCCTCCAGAATAAAGAAGGTGAAAGTCTAATACCCCTTGGCCTCTTGGCTCAGCTCACTCTGGGTCCCCTGCTGTAGGAGGCCTGGGGACAAACACCCGTGTTTTGGGGGAACAGAGCCCAGATGAGAAGGAGACGTGAACCCCCACAGCAGCTCAAGTGGGCATGGGAGTCGTGAGTGATGTCCTAGGCTCTCTAGAGGGCTGGCCTGGGGGACTCGGGGCCCAGGGTTGTACCATGAGGTTTCAGAGGCTAGAACAGCTGTGGAAGGCCCCAGAAGCAGATCAGCACTCCCCACGAGGAAGCACTTGATGGCAGCAGTTACCAAAAGGTGAAAAGTTTTGCCATCTCGTGAGTCATTTTTGAGGCCAGGTGGAGCATGGCGTTTAATCATAATTTGGTGCTTTAAAAGGTAGAAAGCAACACCTTGGGAGACCAACCTGGCCTCTCTAGAGCAATGAGTGGGTCACCCATGGAGGCCTCCTCGAGGAGGCTGGGTGTCAGGCGACAGAGTGTCCTTTGAACATTTAGAGGCCTCAGCTGAAGGTTTCCAAAGTAGGTTGGTGAGAGTTTGCACGTGAGGACAACGTGAAGGTCACCTTCATTTTTCAGGGTCTAGGCTTTGTTTTGCTAGAGATCTACGTGTTAAAATCCCAAGAGGCGGGATGCGAATCCTTAAGAGGACAGTTGGTATCCTGCTTAGGAAATGGCATTTATTTTTAAATGAGCTGTGGTACCTTCCTATCTATTCTTGGGGATAAATATAGAAAGCCCTGGTGCCAGTGTGATGGTGGCTGTGGGGGCCATGCTGGGGACCAGGTGGCCAGACCAAGGTGTAGGTGAAGCAGCGTGTTAACACGTCCAGCTCTGGACCGCCACCGCCTCCCCCCCCCCCCGCCCCGCCCACGTCCGCTGTCTGCTGAAGGCCCACTGCTCTGGAGCTGGGTAAGCCTCTCTGTGGCAAGGGCGCAGACGGACAGCCAGCCAGCCTGGGGCTGTACCCGGGGCAGATCTAGAAAGACTACAGCCTACAAAATGTGAGGCTGGCCTCGGCAGAGACTCAGGAGCGTTACACACTCCTTGAGGCTGCAGATAGGAGCCATCTTCTGTATATTTGGTGTTAATTCTGGTGTTATTGAAGCGTCTTCTTGTGTGAGGAAGAGGTTGCCTGTGAGCAAGACACATCGCCCGGGGCGCGGGGAGCGCTGGGCAACCCCGAGTCAGGCAGAAAGAAGTCTGGAGCCTGAGGGAGTGAGTGAGCCCTGCCCCGGGGAGCTGGAGGCCGGAACCAGAGAGGCCAGAAGAGCTCTGAGGCCCAGGAGGACAAAAGCTCCAGAGAGACTAATGGTGGGGAAGCCCCAGGCAGAGGGAGGCTCCCTGGAGAGAGGAAAGGATCAGAGAAAGAAAAGGTGGAAAGCAAAATCTCTTGAGAGGAACAAGGGGCAGGCGACATGCCCACCCCCAGGAGGCAGGAGACTGGAGTCGGCCTCAGCCAGCCACCACCACCTCACCATGCCAAGGCCCTTCCTCTCTTGGGCGCGGCCTCAGTTTCCCCATCATCCAGCAGCCTGATCCAGATGATTGCTCTACTCCCTTCGAGCATGGCCAATTCATGATCTTTCCTCCTTTTCCCAAAAAAGGGTCCTAACATCAGCCGACCTGTGCTAGTTTCCTAGGGCTACCATAACAAAGAACCATAAACTTGGGGCTTAAAATGACAGAAATGCATTCTCTCACGGTTCTGGAGGCCAGAAGTTCAAAACCAGTATCGCTGGGCTGAAATCAAGGTGTCAGCAAAGTCACCCTCCCTCCAGAGGCTCTAGGGGAGGTTCTGGGCCTTGCCTCTTCCAGCCTCTGCCACGGTCTTCACCCGGCCTTCTCCTCGGCGTCTGCGCCAAATCTCCCTCTGCTTGTCTCCTTGAAGGACGTTTGTGGCCTATATTCATGGCACACCTGACTAATCCAAGGCAATCTCTCATCTCATGATTCTTAATCCTTTCGACAAAGTCCTTTTCCTGTCATATAAGGTAACACCCACAGGTTCAAGGGATTGTGACTTGGTTCTTTCAGAGGACATTTTTCAACCTACCGTATCACCATTTCGGCCTTTCTTGGTTATTTCTATAGCCTTCCCTTGTTGACTCAAATGTTTTCATAAGATTTACTTGTTCTCAGCTGTCAAAGTCAGTGGAAAAACACCCAGAACTTCCTCTATCCAACACTTAGCCCTGTCCTGGTATATTAAGACGAAAGTCTCCTGTGGCCCGCTTCAGACCTCGCCCTTCAGCTGGAACCCAGCTGCACCTGTCACAGAATCCAAGTCCAAACACTCTGAGGGCCTCCAAACACTCTTTATAGCATTTGGCAAGGCTCTGTGTGTGTGTGTGTGTGTGTGTGTGTGTGTGTGAGCAATGAACTGCAGAGAAAGTTTTGAAAACTCTGAGGTTCTAGATGTCCTTTGGCCTCTTGATCTGCAAGGAGTCCTTCACATCCTAGGTCGGGGACCTAAGGCTGACACATTCTGAAGCCAGGCGACACCGTATCACGTGGCTGCAGCAGGGAAAGTCTGCAGTGGATCTGCACGAAAGGGAGGGGATCCATCCAACACGCGTTACCTGACAGCAGGAGGCCGAGAGATGTTGGACAGTGCCTCCCGGCTTCAGGGGCAAAAGGCTGTTGCCGGAGAGGAAGCATGGAGAGCCTAAGAGCCCAGCTCCCTTGCCTGCCTGCTCTGTGCCCCACCTCCCACCATCTGGGAAAGCACGCTCAGGAAGATGGAGTTTAAAGTGTGAATGGGAACTCACCCTCCAGCTTCTGCCCACCCTGTGATGAGGTGACTTGAGGACCACCGAAGATACTGTGACACTCTCACTTCAGAAAAGCAACACCCAGGCTCCTGGGAACTTGCTTCTCTGATCCTAAAGTTGGTCCTGACCGGAGGTTGAGGGCAGCTGGGAACATCGCAGAGCAGCCGAAAACAAGCTGTGGGTGAGGGTTAATTATATGTGTCAACTTGGCCATGGTGCCCAGTTGTTTGGTCAAACACCAGATTAGATATCGCCGTGGAGGTATTTTTAAGATGTGATTAACATTTAAATCAACTGACTTTGAGGAAAGCAGATTATCCTCTAGAGTGTGGGTGGGTCTCATCTAATCAGTTGAAGGCCTTAAGAACAAAGACAGAGGTTTCCTAAAGAGAAAGGAAATCAGCCTCTAGACTGCAATGTAGAAACCCTGCCTGAGTCTGCAGCCTTCGGGCCCGAGACAGCAACATCAACTCCTACCTCAGGGTCCAGCTCCCAGCCTGCCCCACAGATTTCAGACTTGCCAGCCCTCACAATCGTGTGAGACAATTTCTTAAAACAGATAGATTAGCTAGATGATGGGGGGGGGTGGCGACGGGGAGAGAGAGATGAGAGATAGATAATCTCCTATTGCTTCTGTTCCTCTGGAGAACCCTGCCTAACACAATGCCCGTGTGGTCCTGAAAGGCTTCTGAATTCTGAGGGGGGAGTGAGTGGGTCCTGGACACACCTCCGCAGCCCACCCCGTAGGGAAAGGAGGTGTCCTCGGGGCCCTTCTCCCTCCCGGCCGTGCGAGCAGCCCATCCGCTCCCTGCCTCAGCCCCACCTTGTGAATACATCTGTCCTTCCCTCCAAGACTCCCTCCCCAGGGCAGGCTCACACCCATGCCGGGACATGCCCTCCACCGCCAGCTCCAAAGTTCTCCCTGGTGGGCCCAGTCCTGAGGAGCTCAGCCTCTCGGCTCATTTCCAAGAGCTGGAGTTCATGTTCTAGCCACGCCCAGATCACTTCCCACGGAGGAGGCCAGGAGGGCCCTGCATTCCCTGCTAGCCATGAACTCAACTGGTTCTCACAATAACCCTATAAGGTGGGGACCATTCTTCCCACATGTTCAGACAAGGAATATGGGGGCTCAGAGGTTACGTATGGAGGTCGCACGGAGGTGGCTGAGAGCCAAGCGCCTTTCGACTACCTCCACCACCCATGATTGCCGTTCTCTCTACAGGCAGCGTAGAAATAAGGCAGACTCATAGAGAGGCTGTTCCAGAAACAAGCTGCCTTCAAAGTCACATGGGGGCTGAGGCTCCACAAGGGGTGTAACTGATCAGCAGCGGTCACCTATGCGTGGCTGAAGGATGTGGCTGTCGGGAGTTTGAGGCTCTTGAAACACAGAAATCACTTCAGAAGTGGATTCTGCCAGCAGGAGTGACAAATTACCACCGCTCGTCTGACCAAGTTGGGGAGGAGTCTAAACAGAATGGAGCATCTGAGGAAGAGAGAGAGAGTTTCTTCCACTGACAGTGTTGTCATTGAGCTTGAATTTCAATAGAGGTGGTGAGGGGGAAGAAAAGCCCGAATTCAGCTGCAGCCAGGACAGCAGCCATGCTGGAGGGAACAATCGAGAGAGGACTCCCCACCCGGGTGGCGGGGGGACGCACAGAAGCCTGGCTGGCGAGGGGGAATGGCGCGCCCGTGAAGCTGGGCCCCGGGCCGCGTGGAGAGAGGAGGCCGGCTGCCCAGCTGGCATCTGATCTGATCGCCGTCCTCCCCAGGCTGGTGAGCGGAGCTGAAGAGACTGTTGATTGTACTTCCAAAGGCATTTCGGCTCTGAATCAGAATCAACAAGCAGAGCACAGGAGAAACATTGGATGGAGGGAAGACTGACCTTGGCTGGGGGAGAAAGCACTCCAGGAGAAACGCAGCTGTCCAGATGATGGGGGCATGCAGACAGATAGGATGGGGGGCTCAGGGCCTGTTGGTGGGTCCCATCGGCCCTCCATTTGTCCATTGATCCACGCATCCTTCTGTCTAGCCTCCATTCCATGCCTCCCTCCAAGCCCGTCTGAACACTGGTTGTGGGTCAGGCCCGGGGCTGAGCTCTTTGGTGGGAAGCACGGACAGGAGTTGGACACGCAGATAGGACAGCTCTAACGTGCCTCTAGCTAGAAGCCATTCTCCCCGACCCCCACCCCTGCCCCCAGAGAACTGGCAGGTGGAAAATGGTGCCCAAAGATATCAGGCCCTAATCCTCAGAACCTGCGGATGTTCCTTTATCTGGCTCCAAAAAAAAAAAACAACAATTATTTAGGAGCTTGAGATGGGGGAAATGATTCTGGATCATCCAGATGGGCCATAAATGTAATGACAAGGGTCTTTATAAGAGGGGGATTTGACCTTTGACATACACAAAAGACAAGGTGACGTGTCCATGGAGGCAGAGGTGGGAGTGATGTGGCCACAAGCCGGGGAGCCACCAGAAGCTGGAAGGGGCAAGGAATGGATTTCTCCGCCGGAGCTTTGGAGGGAATGAGCCCCTTTTGACACCTTGATTCAGCCCCAGTAATGATGGTCTCGGAATTCTGGCCTCAAAAGACTTGAGAGAAGAAATTTCTCTTGTCTTAAGCCACCGAGTTTGTGGTCATTTGTTAGAGGAAACCGATACAGCCCGGCAGTTCGGTTTGTATGGGTTCACGAAGAGCCTGTGTTCATGTGCACGCTCTGGCATGTGGTATTTGCTCCGTGAATGGCCACTTCATTGAGCATTAACAGAACATGCCAGTCCAAGGGGTTACACAGTAAAAATCCAGTTGAGAATTGTCAACTCTCCAGCCTCCACGGGCCTGCTTTTACATGGAAATCCTCACGGTTCTCTGAGGAGAATTAAGAAACACTGTTGATTTGATTCATAAGTAGACTTTCTTCTATCTAAGTACACCTTTGCCACCAAGCCTAATAATGTCTCAGGGTTCGGAAAGTAACAGTTCCGGATTTGGATCACATATGGTGATCCATATGGATCACATCCTTGGGGAGGTTCCTCCCAGGATATAGCGAGGCTGCATTGGAAAGACAGTGGACAGGAGGCGATGCAGATTTGGGTCACCAGGGCCCTGCTGTCATCACAGAGCCAGCCCCACCCCCACAGACTTCCCACCACAGAGGATCCCAAAGCAAGGGGCTCTCTGAACCCACAAGCCTGTAGTCCTGGCCAGTTCACCCCAACCTGCCAGGTGGCAAGCCCAGAGCATCAGGGCGAGTAGGCTGAGAAGATAGTCTCGGTCTCCTATGAGGCCGGGCCAGCCTAGCTAGCCCCCAGAGCACAGTGCCTCCCAGGCCCTGCTTCTGGAGCCCTGACCCTGGTAGCTGGAGTGCAAAGAGAGAAGGAGGGCTTTGTCCTCCCTGGGGCTCAGGCCAGGTTAGCAGGCTTTGGTCACTGGGAAGCACCTGCCAGAGCCTGTTTCACTCAAGACAAGCCTCAATAACCACTCACTGAGGACGCCCCCTTCCCTCCATGTGGCAGCACTCACCAAACCAAGCCACATGAGCCTCATCACCACACAGCCACTCTATGATGCAGCAAAATAGCTCCCGTCTTGCCTGATCACAGAAAAAAGTACGTCAGAGAGCTGGTGTGTGTGTGTGTGGCCGTGCACAACAAATTGCTGGGGTTATGAGATGCTACCAAGAGCCTCATTGTGGAGAAGCCAGATGAATTTTCTTCCCCAGTCTCCTAAGCAGCTTCCTGCTCAGTCTAAGCAGCAGTTTATTACGAATCTTATCCGATAGCAATATTTCTATTTAGCAGCACATATATAAGCTCGGCTTGGTCCAAAAAGATGTAACATGAGATATGTCTGCTCAGCCACTGTCTGGGGCCTTGTAATTGAAGCCTTATAATTAGCATGAAGTCACCAGCTTGGTCCTGCTCAAAGGGCTTAGCGTGGGGTGTAAAAGGCGGATTGCTAAGGGCCCATCCACAGGAAGCATTTTCTAAACACTAGAGAGAAGGCAGCCAAAGAGCCCCCCCGCCCATTACCCATGGACCCCGCTGCTATGCCAGCCATTCCCCTTTTGGCTAATACCAAGCCGTGGGTCATCCACGCCCTGGTCCCTCTGGAATGGGAGGCCAGGTGTCAACAAGCCGCAAGGTCAGATGGGCTGGTAAGAACAGGCTGTCCCCTTATTTTTGCCTTCTGCCCACACCCACAGCCAGGCTTTCTGCACATGAGTGAGAGTTGGAACTGCCTAGTGGGTGCCAACCCCCAACTGGACCCTATCCACAACTGAATCAGGGTAGGAGGGAATGAAAGAAAGTTCTAGGTCATCTCGGTGCCTCCAGATGCTTGTGACTCATCTGTATCAGGTAGAGCATCCCCACTCAAGGGGCTTCTCAATCATAGGGGAGCCAGATGCACAAGCGTTTAGAAGCTACAGAACTTTTAGCAAGTCATTTCACCTCTCTGGGCCTCAGTGCCCTCGCCTGTAGACTGGGGCTAATACGAGTAACAAATTTGAGTTTCTGAGGGGAAAAGACAAGGGCAAGTACTTCCAAGACCATAAAGAGGTGGTGAGTGTTATAGCAAGCCCATGGCCCACCATGCCCACCATGCCCGCCATGTCCAAGGAGCAAGAGGAGGGTCTGGGAATGTTGCCACACATCTGGTTCTTAGAAATCCCTGTAGGGCTTTGGCTTGGTTTTCAACCAGATGTCCTCATGGCCTGTTCATCTCTGTCCTTCTGAACCAGGACTTTCTGCCACATTGTCCACAAATGTGGGCATGAGGGAGGCTCCCATTCCCTACCCTGAGAAGGCACGGGAAAGCAGGGCCATTGCCTCATCCAAATCGGCACCAGAATCCACCATGTCTTGTGTCATAGAATTAACTCTCACCCGGGAGTTCACAGCCCTGGGTGACCTCCTTGGGCCTCACTTGCCTCGTCTGTAAAATGGAAATAAATTAGTACCTGCCTCACAATGTTGTTATGAGGATTAAGAGAGAGAAATTGCCACTGGAACATGATGGTGGAGACATATTTGTCCTTAATTCCTCTCACTAAATATGGCAAACCTCCCAAGCATTACATCTAAAACAAAAAGAAGAAGACTCTGAAAGGTGAAAGAAGCAGACCAGCTGGGGACCAGGGGACCCAGGGAATGACACGGTAGGGAGGTCCCTGGGGTTTCTTTTTGCCTCATATGTCCCAGACCTGGAGTTGAAGGAGCGGAGTGTGAACCCCATACTTCTACCCTCACCAGCTACAAGGAGGCGTCCCCACCTCCCCCCACTTCAGGAGAGTATCGACAAAGGCCAAGTAGGGAGCCGAGATCTTCATTCCCGCCAGCACTAAGGTGATCTCCACTCTTTGTGCCATGGAGGCCACATGGGGAGCGGTAAGAAGCTATCCCCCCACCCCGTTCAGCCAGCCAGGTGGCACTGCAGGCCCAAAGGACAACAAAGCCTCCCTTCCTCCCCACCCCCAGGGCGTCAAAGGAGTCTGAGGGCAGAAGCTGGACTTCCAACGCCACCAGGCAATAACAAGGCAGCTCTCTCCTCCACCCACTGGACAGTGTCAGGCAAGGCCGGCTGTAACAGATTTCAGTCAAAGCCAGAGCCCCACAGCTAAATACCTAAAACACTCAGGATCTGATCAAGATCACTTGTCGTACCAGGAACCAGGAAAGCCACAAGTCTAATGACAAGAGACAATCAACAGACACCAACACTGAGACAAATCAGTTGTTGGAATTATCCGACAAGAATTTTGATGCAGTTGTCATAAAAATGCTTCAGCACTCAATTACAAAGATGCCTGAAACAAACAAGAATACAAAAACCTTAGCAAAGAAATAGAAGATACAAAAAAAGAGCTAAATGAAATTTGAGATCTGAAAAATGTAATAACCGAAGTGAACATCTGTTCTCTCTGGATGGACTCAGTAGTAGATTGGAGATGACAGAGGATCATCAGTGAACTGGAAGCTAGAACAATAGAGTTTACTCAATCTGAACAACAGAGAAAATTGACTGGAAGAAAAATGAACAGAGCCTGAGGGACCTGTGAGACTATGATGAAAGATCATTAAAGATTCATGTCATTGAAGTCCCAGGAGGAGAGGAAAAAGAGCGTGTGCGTGGGTCTGAAAAAGTATTAGAAGAAGTAACAACTGAAAATGTCCCAAATTTGTCAAAAGACACAAACCTACAGATTCAAGAAGCTGAGTGAAACCCAAATGGAATAAATTCAAAGAAATGTATGCCAAGACACACCACAGTGCTAAAAAAAAAAAAAAAAAAAAAAGGAAAAGGAAAAATTTTGAATGAAGTGAAGGAGACGCTCCTTCCCTCTAGGAGAAATCATTTGAACGATGGGCAGATTGCTCCTCAGAAACCACGGAGGCCAGAAGAAAGTGATACCACATTTTTTTCAAGAGCTGTCAGTCCAGAAATCTAAATTCAGAATACATATCATTCTGAGGGAAAACTAAGAGAATTTGTCACCAATAGATCTGCTCCCAAAGAATGGCTGAAAGATGGTCTCTAAATAGAGAACAAATGATAAAAGGAGTCTTGGAACATCAGGAAGAAAGGACGACAGGAGGAGTAAAACCATGGGCAAATACATACAATTTCCTTCCTCTTGAGTTTTCTGAGTTATGTTGATGAGTGCAGCAAAATTTGTAACATGAGGAGGGCTCTGCTTAGGGTACCCAGACAAGTGGCAAATGAATCAAGCAGGATACTAATGTGTACATACAGCAAGGAGACTATGTACGGGAATATAACTGGAAAGAAATACGGCAAAATCTTAATAGCGGTTGTTCCTGGGAGAGGGAATTATGGATGGGTTTCCCCCTTTGGCGTTTTTTTCTCTTGATGCTTTTCTATTTTTGCCTGAATTGTCTCCATAAGCATGCTTGGCTAATCAGAAAAAGAGAAAGCAAACGATAGAATGACTGATAAAAGCACATTGCTCCTGGAGACTAGAGAGGAGAGTGATTCATTACCCTTGGGAGAATTTAAGAGGACTTCACGGAAGAGGTGGCATTTGATTTGCCACCTGGAAGGATGCATGGGGTGGAGAGGGCTGAAGAAGACATGCCAAGCTGGAGAAATAGCATGAGGAAAATCACAAAAATGAGAAAGTTAGAGGACATGTCCACAAGGCTGGAGTGGTCCAGTGTGACCAGCCTGTAGGGCTTAGGCAGGACACAGGTGAATCACTGCAATTCCTGAAAGGGGGCCCAGAAGGGAATTCTGTCCTTGGCAGGCGCCAGAGTGAAAGGCAAAGCCTGTACTCAGCTTGTGGCCTGGGAAGCCTTAGGACCAGGGGCTTCTGGTAAGTATGGGTGCCTGCCACTTGGGCCCGCGCTTGATGCTCACGTAACCTGCCTTCTTTCCCAAAGGAAACACGGAGGCTTGGTCCCAGCCTGTGCATTTCCTTCTTCCTTCCTTCCTCTTCTCCTGAGAGTGTCACTTCCCTCTGGGGGGGATGAAAAACAACTCAATTGTTCTCCCCATCTCCCCCCCCACAACCGAACACACATCTTCTCTTCTCCCCCCTCCCCCCCACATTCTTGCACACTCTTCCCCTCACAAACTTGTGACGCAGGCACACTCATTCTCAAATCTCTCAGTCCTCTTCTCTCAATCCGTGTGTGTGTGTGTGTGTGTGTGTGCGCGCGCGTGTGCACTTGCACATGCGTGCTCTCCTCTCTCTGTCTCTCTCTGTCTCTGTCTCTGTCTCTCTCTCTCAATTTCTAGATCCACAGCTAAATCAGGTTCGGGCCTCACAGCATAATGAATGCCATTTTTCTTCAGGTGCTGAGGTTTCGAGTGTTGTCACCCCCGACTAATCCTTCTCTGCCGGCAGAATTCGGGTCCCAAAGCCAGGTTGAGGCCGTCAGTGGTGGTGACATGGGCAAGGCCCCTAGGAGGGGCAACCCTGACCCCAGCCTCCCTCCAGCCTCCGGGACAACCAGGGCCTTGCTCCCAAGTGATCCCTCGGGAGACTTGGGGGCTTCCCAAGCGCGAAGCCCAGCCTCTTCCTTCTCCAATGGGCTTCAGGGGAACCGGCTTCCCTGGCCATCAATCTTCCCAAACTTGCTGCTGAAGTGCTCATCTTGGGGATCTAGGCAGGGTTTCCTGTTTCCAGCCAGTGTCAGGGGCTCTGGAGGCTGAATGAGATGAGGAGCTGGCTCTTCTGTCTTCCTACTCCCCCAGCCGCAGTGCTGCCAGTCGCCCAGGTCCCGAGGAGCTGGGAGGTGGGGCTCTCCCCCCAGTAAGTCACCCCTCACCCTCGTCCACCCTGTTATCAACTTGGCAATTTGTATACTTAATAGTATGACTAAGTGACAATTACATAACGCGCCTGCCTGAAGTCGAGATAGAAAATGTTGTGGCTGAGGTATTTTTGTTTCTTACATTCCAAGCTTGCCAGGACGTCCACATGTAAGAGCGCTCACTCTATTTCGGGTCGGTGCTTCATGAATAAAACAGGAGATCCTGCCAGATTCAGAACACACCTTTTATCATGCCCCAGGAGGTCGGGTGGACTTGCCGGTCCCCTCCCGACCTCCCGAATCGGCAGGAAGTCCCTGCGCTACCCGGCTTGCTTCATGGCTCCCAAATTTCCCTGAAGCCAGGGCACAGAACACACTTCCTTCGATGACAAGCGACCTGGATGCCGATAACAGGGGCTTCCTGCCCGCTTGGCTTCCAGGCTCCTCCTTGGGCGCCGAGTGTGGAGCGGAGCCTGGGCGGCGGGGTGGTGCCCACAGCCCCTGCTGGCTCGTTCCTTTGCCCTCTCCTGTGGCCAAGGGCGCCAAACCAGGGGCTCCTCTTCCTTCTGACACACCGTGTTTCTAAGAACCTGGGGTGGCTCTGCCACGAGGTAGTTGGGTGACTTTAGACAAAATCCTCCATCTGCTCTCTGTGAAGGGGAGGAGACACCTACCTCACAGGCTCCTGCAGAATAACAAAGAGACGCACTGGGCACAGGGACCCCGACCTGCGTCTGTTGGCTCCAAATCGGAATGCTTCGTCCAAACCCAGAGCTGAGATGTAAGCTTTCTTGTCTGCAAAGGTCGCCCCTTGCTGGGGTTCCTACCTTGTGTTTTTCTGCCTCGGGAGGTTGGGTGTCATTACCCACGTCCATCTGGATTTGCCAAGTCTGGGCCCCAGCAAAAGTCCTTTGCCAAATACGCTTTCCCTCAGCTTGGGAAACAGGCAAGACCCGGCTCCTCCCTAAGGAGCTGACATGGAGGCTACCACGTGGGGCAGGGCGCTTACAGCTTCAATCCTGGCCCCCTTCCTTTGTTGGTAGAAAGTCTCAGGCTTCCCCCCGAAACACTGAGCTCTGTCATGAGGATGGATTTTGGTTCGAGAAGTAGGCTGTATTTTTCCTGGCTGCAGGCTGAAGGGTACAAGGTGCGGTTAAGTGCTACGGCGGGTATGGGTGAGAACAGAAAAGAAGACTAGATGTTTCTGTAGAGAGGTAAATATGTCTATGAAACCTCAGCACAGAATAAATTAGAGGTTTATTAAGGGGTGCTGTCAAGAGGAGGTTTGAATAATTCATTCTTAGGGAGCTCAGAGATGGTTCCAGTCCTTGAGTCCACAGAAGGCAGGTGTGGGCCAGAAGACCTCTGTCCCCTTCCACCTCCCCCAGGTCTCCGCACATGTCTCTTCAGCAGCATCCTCCTAAGACCCACACTGCTTTGCTTGCTGCCCTGCAGAGAGACCTCAAGGCTCCCACGACCTTCAGAGGCCCATACCAAGAGTCAAGAGAAAAGTCAACAGGAATTCACAGATAAAGGAGTTCTGAGGTTGCAAAACAGTTGCAAAACTCTGCATATTCTATCCCCATCTTGGAAGATCCTAACGCATATAACACAGAAAAGGCCCTGGGGCGTCCTGGGGTTTCACTTTGAAGAAGGTAGCATTTCTCAAACGTATTTGAGTTAAGACATTTTGGCGTGAGACCCCTAGTAACAAAGGGTCCATGGAATGTGCCACAGGAAGCAGGGGTGGACACCACTTGCAGGAGCACCGGAACTAGCACCGAGCTAGGAGTCAAGAGATTTCGAGTTTAGTCCTGGCCTCATCACTGGCTTGCGCGGTGCACTTGAGTGAGTGCTCACCTGTCTGGGCCTCTCTTGGACCTCAGGGCTCTGAGAGTCTCTGCTAAGGAGGGAAAGGAAGGAGATATTCAGCCATGGAGCAGCCATGGAGGTCCAGAGTACCTGGTCCCAGGCCTGTCACTTCCTTGTTCTCTGACCTCAGGCAAGCCCTTTGCCTTCTTTGGGCCTCAGCTTCGTCTCTGGAAAATAAGGGGCTGAGCTATCAGGGCTCGAATCTGCGCTCCTCTGGTCTTGCTGGGGGTTGTGCACTGGAGGGGACCTATGCTGGCCATGGTAGGGCCTCCTGTGTGGCCGATGGCCCCATTGTTAGGGACTGAATTTTGTCCCCTCCAAAGTCCTAATCACCAGTACCTTGGGGTGTGGCTTCATGTAGAGACTGTGTCTTTGCAGGTGTAACTAGTTAATATGAGGTCATACAGGACCAAGGTGTGCTCGTCACCCAATGTGGTGTTCTTATATAAAGAAGACATTTGGAGATGGACACACATACAGGAGATGCCATGTGAACATGAAGGCAGAGATCAGGGTGATGCTTCTGTGAGCCAAGGAGCACCAAAGATGGCCAGCAAACAAACAAACAAACAACCAAACAAACAAAAAGCTAGGAGAAAGGCGGGGAACAGATTCTCCCTTACAGCCCCAGAAGGAACCCACCCCACCAACACCTTAACCTCAGACTTCCAGCCTCTAGAACTGTGGGACAACACATATCTCTTGCGTGAGCCCTTCAGTGTGTGGCACTTTCGAGGGTGTGAGAACTGTGTCCAGGCCATGCTTCCTACACCTTTAAGCCACGAGAGGCTTTCCATCGGTCAGGGGCAGCCGGCCTGACCCGCCAGAAGCTGACCTGGCCTCCTTTAGACAGCACAGGATTAAGAGCTCTGGAAATGCTCAACATTTTGACCCATGAAGTCTATCTCTGGGAGTCTGTCCTGGGAAATCCACCTGTGTGCAGAAAAGTTTCCCACCCAGAGAGATCCACCTTGGTGTAAAATGGAGGAAAACTGGGAGCCAACGGGAAGTGCCCCCGAATGAGAGTGGTTAAGACAACAGTGCTCCATCCACTTGATTGGAAGAGTGTTATCTTAGCTTGTGTTGGCCCCAAAAGGAGAGTCTGATGGTTTCTTCTGAGAAGTGGTCCCAGGGAATAGGAGAGAGGGGCCTGGAAGGAATGAAACAGCTATGTTTTCAATGGGCCACTGCTGTGGGCAACTGGAGCTCAGACCCACTGAGGGCACTCTGAAGACCCAATAGGGTGTGCTTTGACCTGTCTGTGAGTGTTGACTCCAAGTGTTCAGATTTGCACACGTGTGGAGAACGGTGAAGCAGACCACTCCAGTAAGAGAGCTGCAGGCAGAAAGTAGGCATGCCACCACCATTGAGGGGTCCATTAGGGATGATGGGACCCCAGGTGGGAGGCGGGGGTCCGAAGCTACGGGCCAGCTGACACGGGTGGGGAGCTGTGACAGGTGACACGTCCAACAAAGATATGGTCACGTGGACAATGCTTGTGATGTAGCACGTTAAGGAAGAGAATGCTTAGCGGCATCCCATATATATGTGAAGATCCAGAAGCTGCACCTAGAAAGAAGGCAGGAAGCGATGCGAAGAGTTTACGGTTGATTGTCTCTGGGTATCGAGATCATTGTGGTTCTTTCTTTTTAATTTTTTTCTTTGCATCTTACTGTATTTCCTACAGTTTCTCTAGCTAGTAGGTATTATTTTTAAAATGAAAACGCGTTAGAACAGTGGTTCTCAGGTGAGCAGGCATCGGAACCACTTGAAGGATTTGGGGAAAGAGAGTCCATGGGCCAAAGGCCAACTTCATGGGTGTGTGACCCGGGCGGTGGCCAAGGGCCCCAGGTTCAGAAAGGCCCCGTGCTTGCTTTAATGAGCTGCTGTCATCGTCCTGAAATTCTGAAGAAATTTTGAAGAAGGGATCCAGCATTTTCATCTTACACTGAGCCCTACAAATTATGTAGCCAGTCCTGGCTGGGCTCTACACCCAGAGTGTCTGCCTGGATCAGGGACAGGGCCCGAGAATGTGCATTTCTAAGAAGCTCCAGGTGATACTCTTACTACTGGTTTGTGAACCGCACTTTGGGAACCACTGACGAAATAGCTCCCAGGTGCATTTAAGAGTATTTACAGACCATTAACTACTTTGGAATAGAGAAAGTTCACTAAAGATCAACCAGAAATGAAGATATGGTAGCTCCCCAATGAGAGCGCAAGTCAATGAGAAATCGTAAAATGTGGTTCAGGGACGATGGGACCCCTGGACACACGTGACCTGTCCAGCACGTGGCCTGGCACTGATTTTGATCCACTCCCTGTGGGTTCCTATCTGTGGTCAGCTCCTTTCCCAGCAGCAGCAGTGGGCGGGCCGCTTAACTGGGCTTGGTCTTAGATCCTTTGTGAAGTGGGATAACAAGATGTGCTTCACAGTTTTGGGTGGTGGTTGAGGCCTTGAGTCCCTAACTTATGATTCTTAGGGACACATAGCCTTGGGGGGGTGGACCTTGGCTCCCCTGTCTCTCCTCCACCAGACTGTGAGTTTTCCCTGGGGGTGGGACCGCCGGTCTGACCTTCTGGGGTCTGCTGGTCTGGGTTGCTCAGAGGCTCCTGAGGACAGAGCTAGGATCTTGGAGGGGAGGTGGGGTTGGAGGTGCAGAACTACTTCGCACAACACCAGGGCTTCCTATAGTTAGAATCTGCAGGAGACCCTATGGAGTCCTCAATGAGCCAGAGCCAAGAAAAAGGGACCACTCCCATCTTCTTGTGTTACTGTCCCAAATGGTGCTATAAGTCTGCCTCTGGCATTGCCCAAAAGGGGGGTCCTGGCAGCAAGGGGAAAGGACAGGACACAGATGTGGGAAGGTCTGTCCAACATCCCACTTCCTGGTCTGCTCCCCCATCGCCCCGACTCCAGTCTGGTGAGATGGGAGCCCACGCATCACTCCTCTGCTCTGGCTTTCATCCCCACGGGGGAGTCACGCAAAGGTGAAATGCCACGGTCAGCCTCCCAGCCACTGCTGTTGTCAAATGCTGCACAGTCGTCAGTGCTAATTCAGGCAACCGGGAAGTGATGCTTCTTTGATCGATGTTTATACCTTCTTGGGCTATTCAGACAGGTCCTGCAAGGGCCAGTGAAGAAATTCACTTTGCCACGCCAGCTACCACAGCAGCGGGCTGATTGCTCACTGCTTGCGTCTGCCATTGAATCAGGCCTCTTCGGCCCATAAGTCAGGGCCAATGATCTCACACAACAGAAAGAGTGAGTGCTGGCAGTCAGGAGCTTCGGGCTCTGCCACCATCTGACGCTGACCCAGTTGGGTGACTTGGCAAAGGCCCTGTCCCTCTCCGAGGCTCCGTGTCCAGCCTGCCGGAGCACAGGTGGTCAAGACCCCATTGGTTTCCAGGCATGTGATGGGGCAGAGAGGTGGCTCAGTCAGTACCGAGGCGTGGGTGCTAGAAAGGGCATCACTTCTGGGGCTGGAGGCCACCAGAAGACCCTGATGACCAGCCGGCCACAGGCTTCCAGAAGGCAAGTCTGGAAGGACCCAGAATAGCTCCTTTCTTCTCCAGCGCTGGAATGACTGCTTGTCAATCTACCTCCTTCTCGGCGGTTCCTTCCCCGCCAGAGGCAGTTGGAGAGCAGAGGGCGCAGAGCCCAGCAGGCCCGGGGCCAGTCCTTGTGCTACCACCTCTCCACTGGGTGAGCATGGGCCAGCCACTCCCCCATGAGCCCCATCGGTAAAATGGGTGTTACAGTGAGAGCTTCTCGTACTCACAGGGACCGTTCTATAGAGCAAATGACACAATCAGCGCGAGCATATGACACAATCAGCGTGAAACCCTGAACACAGCGCCGGGCACATGGCGAGGGCTTAGGAGCCAACTCATTTCCATATGGATTTCCTGTGGCTGCGGTGACAAATTTCCCAACTTGGTGGCTTCAAACAACACACATTTATGCTCTTTCTCTTCTGGAGGTCAGAAGTCTGAGATGGGTGTCACGGGGCTGAGCTCAGGGTGTCGGGAGGCTACGTTCCTTTTGGAGCCTCTAGGGGAGAATCTGTTTCCTTGCCTTTTCCAGTTTCCAGAGAGTGCTACATGCCTGGCTCATGGCCTTTCCTCACATCGCTCCACATCTTGCTTCCATAGTCACATGTCCTACGACTGACTCTCACCCTTTTATACGGACCCTTGTGGTTACATTTAGGGTCCACCAGAATAATCCAGGAATTCTCCCTAGCTCAAGGCCCTTGATTTAATTCCACCTGCAAAGTCCCCTTTGCCATGGAAAGTAACATAACCCCAGGTTGTGAGAATTAGTGTGTTGAGTGTTGACCATCTTTGGGGGAGGCATTGTTCTGCCGACCACATCTTCCCGTTCCTGACCAGGCCACTTAGGAGCCAGCTCAGGGGCCTCAGAGCTGGGGGTGGGGGTTGCGGGGCGGGGGGCCTTAGAGACCACCCATTGCATCCAGCTGTGTCTATTCCAGCTCCCTGGCTGGAATGTCAACCCCTGAAGGCAGAGCACACCTGGTCATGTTCACTGACAAACATGACCCCCGAACGTGTTCTCTGCCCCAGTAGGGGCTCTGGCCCTCACGAAGTTGGCCCTTGATTCATCTGTGCCAATTGCATGTTGTGGAATGAACTTGTAGACACTACATAGATGTGTCTTGATTCTCATAATTCACTTTCCCCCTTCTAACAAGGGTAGCAACTGGCTTACCTATTTCTTTTTTTTTTTTTTTAAGATTTTATTTATTTATTTGCTGGAGAGAGAGCACGAGAGAGAGCGAGTGAGAGTACAAGCAGGGGGAGCAGAGGGAGGAAGCACCCTGGAATCACGACCTGAGCCGAAGGCGGATGCTTAACCGACTGAGCCACCCAGGCGCCCCTACTTATTTCTTTTTAACAAGTTCTTAGGATGGGGAAACTGAGGCCCAGAGCCACACAGGGATGGGGCTGGCATTCAACTGGGCATGCAGCATTCCAGGCCCAGCTGTGCTTCCCGCGACTGTGACCCACGGAGGTGCCAGGACATTATTACTCGTCTGGGCTGCTCATACCCATCCTGCCGCGCCCACATCAGCACGGGCCCAGGTGGCAGGTGTCCGCGGCTTGGCATTTCTAAGGGGGCCAAGCAAGCGCTGCCACCGGCGGTTCCCACGTTCACACGCATGCACACTGGTACACACTCACGTGCACACACTGACCTCTCTTGCGGGCCAGGCTTCAGGCTGCCCTCCCCCCACCCTAGAACGGCAGCCTCTGCCTCCCTAGCCCCCACGGGCCCCCAACACGGTGCCCCTTTCCCAGCGCTGCAGGGATGGTGACAGTGGGGGCGGGGAAGCGCAAGCAGAGACAGAAGAAGGGACTTTGATCCAGCCCCTTTTGGAGCTGCTGTCCCATCCAGGAGTCCTGCGACAGGATTCTCCATGCCTTTCTGAAAGGGCCACTCAGAGTCTCAGCCTGTGCAATGAATGGGACACTGAGGGTCTGTTCCAGATTTGGCTCCCATTCACAGAGCCGAGCCTATTAACTGGATGCCCAAGCGCAGAGAGGTCTGGGGAACTGTGGAAAGGGGGCGGTCAATGTGCATATGCTGTGTGCACGAATGTGTGGGCATGTGCCTGTGCGGGGGGGGGGGGGGAGGGGGCGTGCCTTTGAGCATGCTTCTGGAAGCAAGTACACCTCTGCGGGGAGACAAGTGAACGTTTCTCTGGGTGTGCGTGCGCACATGTGTGCGTGCCCAGCTGTAGGTTGTGTGCACGTGTGTGTGTGTGCCCATGTGTGTGCACGTGTGTACGTGCTTGTGTCTATGTCTGGGCCTGTGTTACTCAGCTCGGGCCACTCTAACAACATATCACAGGCTGGGCAGCTTCAACCACTGACATTTATTTGTCACAGTTCTGGAGGCTGAAAGTATTAAGATCAAGGTGCTCTCGGATTTGGTTCCTGGTCCTCAGCTCTCTTCCTGCCTAACAGACACCTTCTCACTGTGTCCTTTCATGGTGGAGAGAGAACACTCTGGTCTCTCTTCTTATTATTAAAAGGACACTAATCCCATAATGGAAGCTCTCCCTTCATGACCTCATCTAAACCCGAGCACCCCCAAGGGCCCCACTCCCAGTGTCACCACAGTGGGAGCCGGGGCTTCAGCACAGGGATCTGGGGGGGCACAAACATTCGCTCCATAATGGTGCCCGTGCGTCCATGCCTGACTGTGTGTGCATACGTGCCCGTGCATGTGTGCATATGTGTGTGCTCCACCAGGCTCCTGCCACCGTTGTCCCCTCCAGATCTCCCGAGTGTGATGGCCTCCTGCCTTCTCCACACAGGTGTCTGCAGCTCTGCACTTGTCCAACCCAAGCACAGCCTGACAATCACCCCTCTGGCGGGGCTGTGGGGATGGAAAACGGACACAAGGCCCAAGGCACCGCAGAACCCAGTGGGGGCTTCCATGCCCTTCCAGCATCCCTGCCCATCATTCTCTTTGCATCTCCTCCTGGCCATCCCTGAAAGCCGGGTCCCATGCCCCCTGCCCAGGAAGCCTCGCTTGTCTGGCAGCTTGCACCCCAGAAGGCTTAGTCACTCCCTCGCCTGAATTCCCACAGTGCCTTGCATGCAGCCCTCTTACAGCACTTGCCAAGTGGTACTTTAGATATTTCTGTCTCCACAGCTACCGAGGCAGCACCTGGCGCCAGCTCGCCTTGTCATACTCAGCACCCATTTGTCGGGTGACTGAGAGCAGTGCCTACTATTGGCCCATGGAGACCCTGGGGCCGTGCCCAGGGGGACACAGCTCTCTGGCCAGACCCTCTCACTGGTTATGGAGCCCTGGCGAGGCTGACCCGTGGGGGGCAGGACTGGTCAGGAAACACTGTGCTGTGGTTTCTGTCTCCATCAAGGCCAGCCTGCCCCACTGGCAGCACAGGGCATGGAGGTCATCTGTGCAGGGGTGGAGGGTGGGCGCCCTCCAGGCCTTCCCAAACAGAGCCTGTCCACACCCTGGCCAGGAGGCCCAGAGACTGCTGTCCCTCCCAGGGTTGATGGGGACGCCGAGGCCCAGGGGGGCAAGACCTGACTAGAGTGTCTGAGCTGGGTTGTGACAGAGCTGGGCCTCAAAGTCAGGGTTAACCCACACCTTGTGTGGCATAAGAAATGCCAGGGAGCCAAGGCTGCAGGCACTTCCTTTCCTGCCAGACACGTGGGCAGCAAATGGACAAGGCAGCCAGGTCTGAGGTTCTGAAAGGGCCATGGCAGCTCCGGGCACAGCAACCCTCCAAGGAGATGAGGCTGAGAGCCCCGGATTTCTCTGAATGGAATCCTAAAGATTGAGCTGCGTACTACCCATCACCAGCTGTGTCCCCTGTCACCTTGCCGAGCCTTCAAACTGCCAATTGCAGCAAATATCGGGACTTCCAAATCTCCACAGCTGGACAGGGAAAGAACCCCCAATGGTCCCACCTGAGCTTGCGGGCCAGGGAGCCCAGCCCAGGTGGCCTGACCAGAAATGGCAGGGCAGGGGTGGGGGGGAAGGGGTCTTGAGAGGTTTTATTCCTTTTGCTTTTAGATGACTGGCTTCAAGCCCACACATTTCTTGAATACATAATAGGGAGTTGGGCGAGACCGCAGGAATAAATGTTATTAACACACAATCACTGCAGTCCCAGACAGGGCCTTCTTTCTCCAGGTCGGGTCAATTAGCAGAATAATGCCAGGCGACTTTTCGTTTTAAAGGGTTTAATTAAAGTTTGGGTACAATGAACATGCAAGCCACCAATCTGTCTTTCAAGGCATGTATTATATGGAAATTGATTGTAACTTATGCTCATTTCTAAAAGTGTAATTCCCTGGGAGACGTTGAAGGCATCCCCCCCCCCCCGCCCCTGTCCTCCTCCCCCCGCCCCACCTGCCCTGTCCCTCCCTCCATAACTCAGTCAGCAGTACCCAGTCTTGCGTGGGCTTCAGTGGGTTCAGTGTTCCTTTTGGGAAGGAGTGCAGCCCTTGGGATCTAAAGTGTACTTGGGTTCATGCTAGGAACCCACCCTGGCTTCTTCCCTCACTCACAGAGCTGCAGGCCACTGAGCCAGCTCTGCTTGCCCTGTGACAACAGAGGTTACCAAGCGCTCCTCCAACCAGCCCCTGTTGCCTGGGGCAACAGGCTCAGGGCTGAGTGCTGGGATGGCAAGGGACAGCCTATTTGCAGAAACAGCTTTCCCTTGCTGCAGGCCCTCTGGGTCAGGACAGGCCTGGACAGGGTACTGGCCCTGTTTAGCTGGCTGGGTACCTCCTTTAGCCAGGTGATCATTCCAAAAATGCCAACTGGGTGTCTCCTTTGTGTGTGGCGTGGTACTGGGCATTGAGTGGGGTGAGGGTTGGACAGGGTCTCAGCTCCCAGGAAGCAGTAGTCTAGAGGCTCTGGGGTCATTCAAGCCTGTGTTGGGATTCCAGCTCATGGAGCCACCTCTGCTGGGCACTGTGTGGCTTTGGACCACCATTTCCTCAACAGTAGGATGGAGACCGCAAGAAACTGCCTCCCAGGGTGGTTGTATGGACTCCAGGGAATGATGACTGGGGTGAACCTCAGCCTAAGCCTGGAAGAGTCCTATCCGATTTTGTCTCTGCTGCCCCTTTCACATCTGTAGCTTTGGGTCACCATCCCCATCAGAACTCAGGGTGCCCCATGAAGACCTCCAGGATCAGCCCTATTCAAAGTGGGGAGGATGGTTCTATAGAGCGGAGGGAGCACCCTGTCCCCGGAGTGGTGACGGGACTGGAGGGGTGGAGGCAGAGGGGCCCAAGGCTGGCGTGGCCTCCCATCCCTGTGCATCACTCAGGCAGCCAGAGCGGACCCAGCGTGGCTCAGGGGGCCCTGACAGGCCTGGAGGCCAGAGCCCTGAGCCGGCCAGGCCCTGAGAGCCTGTGGGAGGGACGGGGCAGCCAGGTCTCCGGCCCACGCTGCGGGACAGGTGGGAAGAGCGGGCCCCCAGGGGGCAGGGTCGGTGGCCAAGGGCGCAGGCACGTCAGGGCCAGCCCGGGGTCCCTGTGTCCTTGGCCAGGACTCTCGCAGAGTCTCCCCAGGGGCCTGTGGTCTCCAGAGGACCCAGAAGCCCCACCCAAGACCACCAGGAGCAACCGGTCCGAGGCCTGGGCCGCTGGGGGAGATTTGCTTGTTGAGGACCCAGTTGGCCTCGTCTGCTGACCCCGGTCACCTGCCGAAGGGGGCATCTGTCGAGCACACGGCCCCTGGGAACACGAGCTGGCCCTGGTGCCGGCCGATGGGGCTTTGCCAATGGGCGCCCATGGCTTTCCCTCCTTCCCTCTTTCCCTGCCCCCCTTCCTTCCCAGCCTGTCAGAGGGATGCGGGGACGGGGCCTCAGCTCCGGGTCCCCTTCACGTCCCACGTGAATGTCTGTCTGTCTCCCACGGCCCTTGAGTAGCAGGCTGCTCCACACGAGCTGTAGGCACTGGCTTTCCCAGCCTCCCCCCGACCCCAACCCCGGTGCTGGGCCTCTCAGCAAAGGACAGCAGGCCACATGGGTGTCTGACCCACAGGCAGGTCCCGGCCCCGGGGGAGGCACACACGGGGCTTTCGATGCACCCGGTGGCTCTAGGGGCAGAACCCTGCCCGTCAGCGCGGACAGGGCCCGAGTCCCCGGTGTGGCGGGAATGCACGGAGGAGAGAGCCACGGGCTGCAGTCCGGGCTCCCCCCTCCCCGCCGAGCCCTGCCCTGGTCCTCCTCAGAGGGCCAACAGGGGCAGGTCCCACTGGGCAGAGGACCAGCCCTAGAGACTGAGACCTCCGCAGGACGGGCCTGGGCTGCAGGCACGGGGGCAGGAAGAGACCCGCCTGCCAAGGGGCCCTTGGGCCCCACTCGGGGCAGGCAGCTGAGCCCCACAGGACCCCACCCCTGGGGCAGCGCGGGGGCCCGAAGCCCCAGACACAGCGCTCCGGGGCTCCAGAGGGCTTTGGTTGAACCGGAAACCAGCTGGAGGACCTGGGGGCCGAGGTGACCAAGGAGGAGGCTGAGGGTGGGCGAGGGGCCGTCGTCCCCGGGGCTCCCGGGGCGGGCTCACAGGCCCTCCCTCTCCCCCCAGGGCCAGAGTTGGGGCTAAGGATACAGTTTCATAGCTACTGCTCCTTCCTTCCTCCACCCCGCAAAAGAGAAAGGTGGAATCTGAGAGCCTAAAGAATTCCTGAGATTCCTCCCCTTCCACATTTAGCCCTGGAATGAGCTGGACGCCTCCTGATGGAGCTGCTCAGATGTTCCGTGTCATGACGAGGGTCCAGACTATCAGGTTTATTGCAGGAAGGTAGGCCTGTGCACTGAGGGTCTGGGGCCTGCCCTGTCGCGGTGGGTGGTGAGCCACAGGGTGAACCACTGGCAGAATGGTATCTGGGTGGCAGTGTTTCAGTGTGACGGGGGGCTGTCATAGAATTCCAGATTCTTCTGTGAAATTTCAGGAACGTGGGGCTTAACTAGCATGAGCCAAGCCCCCACCCTACAGAAAGGCACCGCCACGGACACTTCAATATGGGTCAGAGAGCCACAAGAACCAAACTGGGGGGCGAAGTGGCCTTGGGCATGTCTCTTCCACTCTGTGCCTCTGGGTTTTCTGTTGTCAAGTGGGACTGCCAGCTGGACTCCCCACACAGGGGAGGTGTCAGGATGACCTCAGGCGATTGGGCAAGCACTGAGCACAGAATTGGACAGAGGTATGATGCCAGCTCTTGAAAAGCCTTGACTGCCATCTCAAAACCTAAGGCAAACGTGCGGCAAGAGGAGAGGTCATGGGCACCCAGCCTGGAGGACCCTGCCGGCAATCCCTCAGAACAGAGCTACCTAAGCCGGGGCTGGAAGAGCACGTGCCACCCCACCAGCCTTCCCTCCTGCTCCTTTCTGATATTCTGATGCCCTCCAGACTCCGTTATGCCGGGGCCGGTCAATATTGGGTCCTCTTCACTTCAAAACCCTCCACAGCAGTACATCAAAATAGACCCTGGAGGCCTAGGGTCTGGGGCCTGGATCCCAGCCTTGTCACTTACTAGCCCAGTGACATTGGACAAGTCACACCCCTCCCCATTCTAAGCCTCAGCTTCCGTACCTGTCAAGTGCAGGCTTAAGGCACAGAGGAGGGGCCTCTACGTGCTAAACACAGCCACACCCTCAGCATCCCTCACCAAGTGGGTCACTGTCTCCCCAGGCCCAGCCCCCACTTCAGGTCCCTGTCACCCTGGCCCACCCCCAGGTGTCAGGAGCCCCAGGGCTGAGCCTTGGGTTTATCACCAAGTTTGGCAAGAGGCAACCAGTGCAGGACCTTGTCAGTGGCTAAGCTCACTGGATGACAGTGAACGACAATCCAATTGGCAGCAGCTGGGAGTGGACGGAAGAACTAAGGGAGGGTGGTGAGGAGATGTAGAGGAAGCCGCAGGCTGGGAGGTAGGACCCCTGGCATCGAATGCCCCTGCCTTGTTCCAACTGCCCAGTCTTGAGCGTGGTTTTCCCTGCCCCCTTTCAGAGCTGCAATAGACTCCCTCCCTGTAGCCTTTGGAACAATTCTTTGTTCCTTGCCTATCTTGCCTGCCAGATGGCAGGCATCAGGAGGGCAGTGATGAGGTAGATCTCAGCCACCACTCTGCCTCCCATGCTAGTCCTCGACAAGCACCTGATCCATATGTAGTGGGCAACAGGATCAGCAGCTGAATGGATGAACGGAACGGACAGGAAGCTAAGGGAGTCCTCTTATGGAAGCCCAGTGGGCCAAAGGCAGGGACGAGAACTCAGGCTTCCAGGCTTTTCTTCCTGAGACAGCCCAGCAAAGGGTGACTCCTGGAGTGCCTTCCCTCTGATCAGGGCTGAGCCCCAAGCATCAGCCACACGAGCGCCCAGAAGGAAAGAGAGGCCGGAGCCTGCGGCACATGCATCTGTGGTCGCCTTCTGTGAGGCTCTGAGGCTCCAAGGCCAGCACACATTTGTACGACTTCCCAGAACCCTGGCATTTTTCTTTCGGAGTCATGGGGGAGTGTGTGTTAAACGTGAGGGGTGGCGGGGGAAGAAAGCTGCAGCTCGCCCCTCCCCCCAGGATGCAAGCGTGCCTACTGTCCCTGCTCAGTGGTTGGGGCTGACCTGTGCCCGGGGTTGGGTGACAGTGCGGAAGGGACGGAGGGAGGGAGAGAAGAGGGAGGGGAGGGCGTAATCATCAAGGCTGCATCTCCTAAAATTCCTGATTCCTCCCAAGTTTTATTTGTCTCAACTGTCATCCCTCGCCCCTAGGATGGTGTTCCCTACTAGAGGGTTTTGGGGTTTGTTTGTTTTATGCAAGTGTGCGAATGAGCACTGCCGAGCCATTAGCCTGCTCCTGAGACCCAACTCTAGAAGAGTCCTCGACAGAGCCCTCTCGGAAGTGGCTTCAAACTCTGGCAGTTTTGAGGCAGAGAGCTCACTAAGGATCTTTCTGGTCTTCCCCTCTCATCATACAGATGGGATTGCCAAGGCCAGAGGGGGGAGGGCCTCTCCCAGTCACCATGCCAAGCCCAGTCCAAGGGACAGTACCTTCACCAGCCTCCCCCGCCCCCCCCCCCCCCCCGCCGACTCCAGACTCATCTGAGCTCCCACCCTCGCCAGACAGGAGGCCTGCAGTGTAGCCCTCTGGCCAGCATGGGAGGCGCTTCCAGACATTTCATGGAAGCCGGCCCATTTGGGAAGTTTGTTGCGCACGGTCCTGGCTTGGGGTACTAGCTGGGCATGCCCTGGGGCACGAGCCTGCAGTTTCAGACTTTGGGGCAGCTCCTGAGCAGCGCTCAAAGGACAGAGACGTCGAGCTCCACCGGCCGACCAGGCGGCAAGTCCGCCCTCCCCGCCCCCGCAGGCCTGAGCACACGTGCCCGGGAAACACAAGCCAGAGACACTTCCAAACAAACACGCAGGCAAATAAAGCCCAGACAGGGGCCAAGTTTCTGCCGCCTTTGTGGGAACGTCTCCCGTCAGCGGAAAATCTTGGGGACGGGGTGCGTAACAGCCCCCTTGGCCCAAGACCACGGCTGGCCTTGAGCCTCGGCCCCCAAAGCCTGACCCGGAGCCAGGGGGCCGCTGCCCTGAGAAACTGACTCGCGGTGGCCAGGCTGCTCTGCCCGCTGTGGTGGGCAGAGCGCCCTCTGAAATCGGGCTCCCTGTGTTCTGATCCTGCCTTTGTCACTGCCCTCATCAGCCGAAAGCCCTGACGAACAAAAGCGTGGTTTACGGAGGAGGAGGAAATTCTGCCTCGACATGGCAACATCAGCTCCTGCCTGAGCTTCCAGCCCGCTGGCCTGCCCTGCGGATTTTGGACTTGCCAGCCCCCACAATCGCCTGAGCCAACTCCTTAATCTATTCCTTATATATTTATATCCTACTGGCCCAGTTTCCCTGGCGAACCTTGCCTGCTACAGTGAGTAACTGTAAAGTGCTTGGGCTGGCATCTGGGACATAAGGAAGCGCTACACAAGAGATCGTGGAACAGGCACAGACACTTGGCAGCTTGGGGCAAGGGCGGGGGTGGGGAGTGACAGTGCGGGCGGTGCCTGGGCACTCACATTTGCCCCCAGCGTTCACTCGTCCCCAAGGAAGCTCATGTGCCCAGCGGACTTCTCCAGTGAAGTAGGGGGTGAAGGGCACTTCCCAAAACTCATGAAACAGCTTCCCACCCAAACCAGGTTAGTAGCAGACTGTTCCGCTACCAGATCCTCTGTGAAGGAGCCACACAGCCCTTTAACTCCAGTTGGGAGATGCTCTAGCTCCCTCCTGAAAATCCAAAGCCTCCATGACCTAATGTAGACTCCTGTTAGTCTGACTGGAAAGAGCACAATTTCATGTTGTTTAGCCCAGGATCCCCCAAACTTTTCTGATCTCAGAATCCTTTTTTTTTTTTTCCCTTAGAACAGCTATTCTTGTTCACATCTGGCCAAACTCTTGGTCTAGCTCCGCGAGGTTAGGATCTTCTAAACTTCCACAAGACCCATAAAGCTGGTTGGATCTCTACTAATTGTCATCCATTCGTTGGGATGTTGGGGATGTCATGGCTGAGTGCAAATATCCGTGGCCACAACACCCTCGGCAGGGCCCAGAGGCTCGGGAGCAGCGAGCATTTGACTGTCTGGATCTTACACTCTGCAGATGAGTTGCGCAGCGCAGCATAGGCCCAAGGCACAGTGTGTCCACCAAGAAAGGTCCACAGCCATGCTTCCGGGCTGTTAGAGTTTATAGATCTTTTTGAGGGGCTGAGAAAAGTTATGGAAGTTCTCTCTAGAAAAACGCACAGAATCTCATACATGTGCGTACACCATATTCTGCATCCACATCCAAGGGTCTCGTCAGTGACCTCCATGGACTTCCTACAGGTGCCTGGACTTGGCTTGGGAGCCCCTGGAATGGTCCTCGGGCTCCTGGACGGGGCTCGCCTCCAGAGCTGGCATTCTAACAAGGGTCCTGAGATAGGTGCTCATCATCCCCTGGCCCTGGCTAAATTCGGAAAGCAACAGGAATTATAGGAGTGCATGGGACGAGAGGGCCAGTCTGGGGTTTCTGCTGAGGGGTTCGAGAATGGTTGGTATTAATCACAAAGATAGCTGCTTAGAGGTGGGGCTTTGAGCTGCGATTTGAAGAATGTGGGTTGTGGCTTGGGGGGATCTAAGACCAGTTGTTGCTTGCATGAGGGACAACTCAGGCAAAGGCTTGGGGATGGGAACGGGGGTGCATTAGAGAGAGTGGGGGTGGCAGTAAGAAGGAGAACCAAGCATGGGTCAAATGGAGGGTAAACATGAACTCACAGCAATTTCGGCCACAAATGGCAAACCCACCCTACATTCAGCAAACATCCCAAGGCCCTCCTCTATGCGAAGTTCTGTCTGCCTGGCAAGCAGGTAGGGCAGGAGGCACTCGCTCCGTCAACTCAATCCCTCTGGAATTCCCCACAGCAGCTGTGCGGAGCCTCGCCACCAGCCTCCTCCAGCCCTGGCCCCACCCTGGCTCCACCAGCAGCAGGCTCAGCTCAGGCTTTGCAGAAAAGACCGGAGTCATCCAACCGGAAGCTTCCATTGTCCTCTCCACCTCAGAACCACTCAGAACACCTCCCTTCCCTCTCTTCTTTCTACTCAGTCTCAAAGGAAAAAGTGTGGCTCCTTCCCCTGTGGATGGCTGACCCATTCCCCTGGGTCCTGGACCCCATCCTCTCCTAGCTCCCCTGGGGCCTCACTTCTTCTAGAAAGAGTACTCCACTCTGGCTGGCCCCATATCCCCCACACCCGCATAACCACCACTGCTTCCAAGGCTGAAACAGCCAGCAATCTCTGATGCAACCTGTCCTCCCCTTATCCTTTTGCAAAAACACTTCTCCCCCAAAAGCACTGGCTCACACCTCTTTTTCCTGACGAACCTTCTACTCATGGTTCATATATCAGCTAAACCATCACAATTTAAGGATGCCCTCCTGAGCACCTCCCCCCAGATTACTTAGGGCTCCCATGATCTCTCACACTCCTGCGGCACTGGGCACAGCCCCCGTGTGAGGCACGTTACGAGACCAGGTATATAAATGTCCTGTATTTGTCTCTGCAACCAGTCTGGAAATTTAGTGAGGACAGGCATGAGCCTTCTCTCTTACTGTGCACTCTCCAGAAAGTTGAATCTGAGTCAAAGACGTGTGCGAATATTATTCAGGGGAGAGTGACCCCAAGGAGCAGAAGTGAGGGGCAGGGGGAGCAATGGAGGGAAGGAAAGAAAGTCAACACAAGGGGTGCCTGGGTGGCTCAGTTGGTTAACCCTCTGCCCTCGGCTCAGGTCATGATCTTGGGGTCCTGGGATCGAACCCCACGCCAGGCTCCCTGCTTAGCAGGGAATCTGTTTCTCCCTCACCCTCTGCCCACCGCCCCCCCCCCGCTCCTGCTCTCTCTCTCTCAAATAAATAAATAAAATCTTTTAAAAATTTTTAAAAAATTTAGAAAGTCGACACAAGAACACGTTTATCAAGCTGGATGTGTGAAAGGCAACTGGCTCCTTGAATTTATGGGACCCTCTAAGTAACCATATGAAATGCATCTCAAGATCATCCATGATGGAAGAAAAAAGAAAGCAGTTATTTCATGGGGTGTTAATAACCCCGGATGCCTGGGTGCACATGCTTGGGTGCTGCGTGAGTTCCTAGAATTCCATTCCTTGGCACCAGAGAACCACAAGGTATGAGAGGAGAAGCACCCACCGTAGGCACTGCAAGGAACTGGCAGGTTGCACCAGCGTGAAGGTGGTCAGAATGTCCACAGAACTGGTCACCAGAATAGTGGCTAGAACAAAAGATGGGTGAGGCCGAGAGAATCTGAGATGTCTGACAGGAGCCACTGAGCCTCTCAACGAGATGAGTCCAGTCCTTGTGCCACTCAGATTTGCTTGTGCTTTCCATTATGCTCAACTCCATATTACAATGTGGGGCCTCCATTTTTGAGAACATAAAATGCTCTCAATTTTTCTTGAGACACACGAAGTCCAAGACCAATCCATCCCAGAGGTCCCTTCAAGGTGATGCCGGCTGTAATCTTTGCAAAGACTTAAGGCAAGAGGGTTGGCAAAAAAGTGACAGTCCCAGGTGCCCCAGCTGATCCCTAGGTCATAATTTTTTTAAAGATTTTATTTATTTATGAGAGAGAGAGAGCACAAGCAGGGGGAGTGGCAGGCAGAGGGAGAAGCAGGGTCCCTGCTGAGCAGGGAGCCCAATGTGGGGGTTGATCCCAGGACTCTGAGATCATGACCTGAACCGAAAGTGGACGCTTAACCGACTGAGCCATCCGGGTATCCCACCCTAGGTCATAATCAATATTCATCATCTTCCTCCTCCACCCTCTCTTCTAGAAATGTTCCTCCCTGGGCTAGCACTTTGACTGGTCTGTGTTGCTTGCCTCGTGAGGTGACTCAGGCCTATATTCTCAAAGACTCTAAATTTTTAGCTGCCTTGCTCTTGTTGGGCCATGATTCCTGCAATTGCCCATTCACCTCTATTACTGGATGTAGAAGCATCAAGAAAAATGGCCCCGTTGAATTCCCTGGGCTCTAAGCACATTCCTCCCTGCCACCACTGTATGGCAGCAACCCTAACCCCTCCTTTCTTTTCCTGCTGGTTTGCTGGCATAAGAAACAGGAACTGACCAGGTGGTCATTGCAGCTTCAAGTTCAAGGGAATCCTTTCTGTGACCCTTGGGAGGAACATTCTGTCCCATCAAACCAGAACTTCCAATCGGGCAGAGACTAAAGCTTCAGGGACAGGAAGCACGAATTTGACAAACGGGTCTCTGGGAATGATGGTGATAAGATCCACTCGGATATCCATCTCTTGGTTTCCAAATCTGTGGGTTCTAACTGTTGGGGACCATATATCAGCCATTGGATCCAGGTACATACTGCATCCTGAAGGATAGTGACTCAACCGCATAGTGTGTTGTTCCTGAGCTGGCATCTTAGATAAGCCTTTACTAGGCTGTTCTACGACTGCTGCCACTACTGAGGGACTGGGTACATGGTAATCCCAGTGAATCCTATGCCCATCATTCCTCCTCCTTTGCCATGAACATGGTTTTCCAAGCATGTTCTTTCCAGGCCCCTAGCCAGCTAATGTATTAATTTTGCTAGGCTTGCCAGAACAAAGTACCACAAAGTGGGTGGCTTGAAGAACAGAAATGTATTGTCTCCCTGTTCTGGAGGCTAGAAGTGCAAAATCAAGGCGTAAGCAGGGTTGGTTCTTTCCGAGGGCTGGGAGGGAGGCCTCTCCCCGTGGCTCTTCACGCGCTCCTCCCTGTGTGTGTCCGTGTTCTGATCTCCTCTCCTTATAAGGACATCGGTCATTTTAGATTAGGGGCCCACCCTACTCCACTATAACCTCATCTTAACTAATTCCATCTGCAATAACCCTATTTCCAAATAAGGCCCCAATCTGAGGTACCAGGATTAGTTAGGACTGTAACATATGAATTTGGAAGGTGGACAAAATTGAACCCATGACAACTAGCTAAGCCAACTGCCACTACCCAGTGGTTCATCCCTCCACACCAAGCTGATGACCAACTCTACCACTTGCAACTCCACCCACTAGGAATATTTCCTGTTGCCACTGTTCTTTACGTCCTTTCTGAGTGGGGTGGGAAAGTAGCAACAGCCCATTTCTTTTTCAGCTCTCGCCAATACTTTGTACCAACCCCTCTGAGAACCAGGCCTAAATTACATTATCCTCCATCAGTTGGTCGCAGGGAAACTCCATAAAGCCACAGGCATGAGCTGAGGGGAAGGTGTGGTCAATGCAACTGATGCAGATGACACAAAACCTGGACCATCTATTTGTGTAATTTAGTTGAGTCCGTGGACCTTCTTGGATCCAAAGTCAAATTACTCTTTTCATCATATAAAGGATGTGCTTGCCTGGCCTTATAAGGTAATGAATCTAATAATACTTAGCTCATGGTGGACAACTACAGTCTTATAGTTACTAGGGGTTCCATGGTCAAGCGCTAATCTCTACCAAAGCCCAGTAGCACTCCAAGAGCTGTTTTCTAAAAGAACAATTCTCTGCCACAGAAGGCATGACCTTGCTCTAAAACCTTGGGAGTCCGCACCGTGACTCTGCTATTAGAGCTTGCTGAAGCCTGTGCACAGCATTCTCATCTACCGCAGACAAATCTAGCACCATTGGATCTGATGAGTCATTAGGCTCAAGAGGTAAAGTAGCATGTACTTCAGCCTGGGCCCACTGCAGAGTCTTCTCTTGTTCTAAAACCCACTCAAAACTGGCAATCTCTGAGCAACCCAATAAATATCTTGGAGAAAAATTCCCAGCTACATTCTAAGCTGCCTCCAAAATCCAAAAAAGGCCCACCAAGTTCTATGTCTCTTTCTTAGTGACAGTCAATTTAAGGAAAAATAATTTATTCTTTTTCTCAAAGGAGATGTCAAGGCATGTTTCGATCATTAGACCCCCACCAATTTCACTGACATGGCAGCTTATGCATCTTCTTGGGGCCTATCTCCCACCCTCTTAATTCATGTGTCCTACAAGGACATCTGATGTACTTGCCACTTGATGCTTGCCAGATCCAACTAGCATGATGTCAGCAGTTTCATCAATATGATGAACCGGCGTTGTGTTCTACAAAACGTCAAGAAGACCAAGACCCCCACGGACTACATTATGAGAGAGCTGAAAGCAGAGAATTCACCTCTCCCGGGGGTGACAAGCTGAATATGTACTGCTAGCCTGCTCGTATAAAGGCAAACTGCTTTTAATCCCACTTATTGATGGGGATTAAGATAATGCATTCTCCAGACCTAGAGCCACAATGCCAAGTGCCACAGGATGCTCTGGTCTGCTTTAGCAAAGATAGCACAGGCAGTGCTGTAACCACCTGGTGAAGTTTGCAGGAAGCGGTTGCCACCACCTTGCCACAATCCATCTGGTTTTTGCTGGAGCCATACAGGTGAAGTGGATAAAGATATGATGGGAGACATCACCCTTGCATCCTTTAAGTCTTTGAAAGTGGAGCTAATCTTTGCAATTCTTCCTGGTGTTGCTTCTGATTTCCTATCTTGTCTGAGGGAGCTGAGGGAGCAAATGGTTTCAGTGCTTTTCACTTGCTTCTTCCTAACTTACTCCACAAATCAGGGTACTGATACGAGGGTTCTTCTAGCTGCTAAAAAATATCTATCCCAATTATATACTTGGGATTCAGGGAAATGACCACAGGATGAGTCCACAGATCCATCAAACCCCTGGGCCAGAACTCCATGTATCTGCTGACTTTCATAAGTCCCATGGTGGGATCTTGGGTTTCCTGACGCTCGTGTATGCTCAGACTCTCTCTCCAACAGTTCTTGAAAAGTATAAGTGGTTCCCTTTCCTTTGCACAGTTACCTTCACAAACGTCCTTAGTTCTCTTTGGGGAGGGTTGGGAGAATGTTTGTCATATGTAACTGTGGTGACACTATAGGGTTCTTCCACAAGGAGGCCAGTCTCCCCTTCCATCTGGGCTCTGGGCTTGGGAAGTGATGTAGATCTGGAAACTGGGTAAGGAACTCAATTTTTCATTGTGGTGGCTAACATGTATCCTCTGCTCGTAAGGTTCAGATATTTTTTTTAGTTATACTAATCAAGGGACAGCCCAGCTATCTCTCCATCTATCTGTCTTAGGTACACAAGGGTTTGTTGGTTATCATACAGATCCCTGCAGGTATGGCACCCTGGTTGCTACTCTGACCTTGTTCCCCACTACAATAATGGCTAAGTGTTGCCATTTTAGAATCTCACCATATCTACTGATATCAGGGAACCCACTTCCGTGGTGGCATCTCATACTGTCAAACTCAACCGAGAGAGGACAGCTACCTACCAAACTTCTCAAATATGTTAGTGCCCCTCTTCCCCATTGCCTCTGTAAAGGAAATGTTCTTTGTCCCTTGTAAGGAACACAGTCAAATGGTAGGTTTTCTGGTGCCACATAATAAATCTGTTCTAACACCCCTCTGGACATGATGCTTCCATCCTCAATACTATACCATCTAAGTTATAGCAGCCCCATCTCATTTATTATAGGCTATTGTCACGTCCAAGTTTCAGGGAGCCATCCCAACAGAATATTAGCACCCATTCCCAATGATTTTGAACACTGAATGCCTAGGTACAAGCGAATGCCACTAGGTTACTAAATTCTCCCCGGTCGACTCCCTGGGTCCAGCACCTTCGATACCCAACTCCCATGAGCACTCTCGCAGCTCTTGCCGGCACATCTTAGCCAGTCTCCGCAGTTCTTCTGGCATGCAAGCTATTTTCTGTCAGAACGAGAACTGTACTTCCAAGCTTGGGCTATACTGAGATCTGACCCTGGCTCTCAGCCCAGAGGCCACGAGAGATAGTGGAGGTCAGTCTTGAAAAGGAAAAGCATCATCTTGCAAAGCACCTACATCAAGTGAGGTCATTGCAGGGTCTCCACACAGCGGGGGGCTACTCTCCTCTGACCAAAAAAAAAAAAAAAAAAAAAAAAAAAGAGGCTGCCAGCGTGGAGGGTTCTGGAGAATACGGGGTTCGAGATTCTCAGGCTTATTCGACCAGATGTCTCTATCCCAGGTCTCAAGGCCCCACTGTTTTTTCCTTTGTGACACTGCTCTTAAAATTTGATGTCAGGGTTTTGGAGTTGATGGTCGGCTGACCCAAGCCTGTCATTGTCTTTATTGCAAGTTTCTCAAAGTAACAAGAGACAGACAACCCCCAGGAGTGAGAACTGGGGGGCGGCAGGGGAAAGACAGGGAAGAGGGAGGGAGGAGTCCAAACAAGGCTATATGATATCTGATTCTGCACCATCATGAGTGACTGCTTCCCTGATGTCGGAATGGCCCTCTGCGAAGCCAAATGAAACATGTCCCAGAACCAGGGAGAGAGGGGGGCAGAAGTCATCCTTCATCTCCTTTCCCCACGGGGCCAAAGTTTCCCTCCATGGAGCTTGCTCCCCTGCACGTGTGCACCCCGAACGAGTTCCCCAGTATTCCATGCCACGGTGTCAAGAGAGAAGGCCCAGGATGGAGACATACGGTGTAAGCCTGAGGCGAGGTGCTATCAAGCTGTACCCACGTGAAGTTTCTTGGATCCCACGTGGAAAGAACTGGTTGCTTCACAGGTGGTCGGAATAAGAGACAGGTGAAGCTAAGCGGATCTGATATGGTAGCTCAGAGGCGCCGGTAGGCCTCCGTTGTTTTTACAGATCTTTCTTCCAGGACCAGTGTGGTAGTGGACAAGGTACTCAGAAGACACTTGGAAGGGAGTGTTGAGCGCCTGCTCCTTCTCAGGCTGGAGGTTGGGGCTCGGAGTCACAGGCAAGGTCAGGGAAGGAGCTGGGCTACCTGGCTTAGGATTCTTTCCAGGCCCAAGACTGGTGGTAGGAAGGACCAAGGCCACAGGCAACAGAGACTACTGGCCCGGAGGCATCTGCTTCCTTTCTGCCAGGTGATGGAGGCCACCATTTCCCCAACTGAGGGACAATGGACCATTCCAAAGAAGTAGGAATCCTTTAAGAGGGAGGCCTCTGAGGAACAAGGGGGCAGCGTTGGGTTCTGGGAAGGGGGAACAGGATCCAGTTGGAGCCATGAAAAAAAAAATCATAAAACTGTCCACTTAAAGTCCTGTCTGCTTCCATCTGTAGCTGGGGCCTTAGAGGAAGTGAGATGGAGGGCTCTTCAGGAGACAGTGCGTGGGAACTGAGCATCAGGAAGCAGCACCGGCTGCCTCTCTGGGTGCCTTTGGTGAAAGATGAGCTGCTTGCATCTCTGGGTGCTTTTGGCGAGGGATAAGCTGCTTGCATCTGAGCCCATGGCCTCAAGCAACTAGATGGACATCCACAGGCAGGATGCCTTCGATTTGTACCATCCCACAGTCCCAGGAAACCGCAACTGAAAATCAATAATCACTAATAAATCGCTAAGTAATGTTACACTGGCAAAATGGCCATTTCATTAGCAAGAACAAGCCTGAGTGGAGAGCAAGAGGAGTTGGCATGGAGTTTGGCAGGGGACAGCTAGTTCTGGCCTCCGACAGGGGCAGGAAATAGTCTCCGCTTGCTGTTCATCCAACTATAGAGAAACATAGTCCCTCGTGGCTATAGCTTTTTGAGGGCTACAGAAGTTTCTGGGGGCTTCTGCTCTGGCTCCCCCCAGCCTCCCTGAGCCCATGGAGAGGCATGGCGGGTGGTGCGCAGGAGGTGGTGCACTTCAGGAGCAAGGGGCCAGTGCGCGGCTGTGGCTTCACAGACAGGGCCAGGACTCTGGAATGGACGATGATGCATCTTGGGAAGGAGGGTTTCTGTGGGACGGGGTTCGTGAAGGGCGCAAGATGGGGAGGAAGCTCACTCCTACATGGCCACCTGTAGGAAGTTTCTAGATAGATACCTGTTTGCGAGGGTCAGGGTGGTACCATGTCGCCAAGCTTGCTTAGGCGAACGCTCTAAAGTGGGGCACCATGGCCCTCCTAGCCAGTTGGGCATCTGCCACCAGGTCCGAGCATTTGCTTACGGAAAGCTGGTTGTTTTGCCACTGATGCAACCTGACTCCGGCCCGTACTATCTGGCTCTGGGCATCACGCTGCCGGCACACAGCAATAAGATGGAAATTTGGCTGCTGCAAAAGGCACCGATGTTGCCTTCTTCTCTGAATCTCCTTTCTCTGAACAGCAGGGACATTTCAGTCCCATGTAAAGCACACATTCTTCCTCCTGGCAAATTCCCAGTACCGTAAGTCCCTATATAGTGCCACCTTGGAAGTACCTTGGGCAGCGTCTCAGGGGCAAGAAGACTGTGCCGCATCGTAGGTCCTGAGACACTGTGAGAAGAATGAGGCACCCAGGGAGAAGGCACTTGGGGAGCAAGGCATCTTCTTGGCCTCACCTGCCTCTGTGCTCAGGAGAAAGGGCCAAGGAGACGAATGGCCCAGCTCGGAGGGAAGAGCGGCAAGCCACTTCCTGGCCCTTTGGTTTCATTACTCAGTTGTACCAGATGCCATCCATACTCATTCCTCAAGGCAACAGGGCTTCCCTGCTGGCAGACGTGCTCTGCGGCCGGAAGGCGGGTCGGTGGTGGCATCAGCTCCGGCACAGCCAGTGGCCACCTGCAGCCCAGGACTGGCCTCTCGGTCACCAGGGTAGGTGAGGTGGGGCCGGGGCGGGGGTGCTTCCTGGAAAATGCTGCCGGTGGGAGGTCCAAGCCCAGGCAAGAGCCAGACACTAGAGCCCAGAGAGGGAAAGGAGCTTACCCCGGGTCCCATGCTGAGCCAGTCACAAGACTGAGCCAAGCCCCCACCCCCACCCCGCTTTTGCCTCCCAGGTCAGCCTCTTATCACTTGAAGGAGATGCCCCCACAAGATACCCGGCCTCAGTGGCTCTTTAGGGGACTGCCCCCTCCCCACATTGATTTGTCTATGTTGCCTATTGGTTGCACTAAAGTCATTTCGCATATAGGACGGAGGTCCTGTTCCTGAGAGCTGGAGGGGTCCTTGGGACTCGCTGGCGCAGCTCTGTCACTGGGCATTGCCCATGCTTTGCAGCAGCAGGTAGGCACTGGCTCTACATGAATAACAGCTAATATCTGATAGACATTAACTCACTAATCCTCACTCCAACCATGCGTAAACCCAGTTTACAGATGAAGAAATAGAGGCACAGAGAGAGTAAGCAAGCTGCCCAAAGTCACACAGCTGGTGAGTGGCAGAGCCTGGGTTGCAATCAGGCTGACTCCTGGTTGCTTGCTTTTATACTCCACTATCTAATCTCTCATGGGATCAGTGTGAGGGTCCAATGAGTCAGTACGTGTCAGGTATCAGCACCTGCTGCCAAGGGCCCTTCTGTCTCTCAAGGTACATCTGTTGTCTCTAATGAATGTGAGATGATTTGTCCTTGCCCCCCACCTCCCGCCAAGAGTGTACAGCCCAAGTCCAGCACTCTGCACACAGTAGGTGTTCGGAAAAGGCTCCTTTGTGCAATCAATCACTCAGACGCGCAGGCACTTGTGATTTGCACACCAGCTCTGTGCCCGCCCCTGCTCTGGGAAGACATGATACATCAGAGCTGGTGCCTGAAAACAAGCCGTACTTAGTCTACGGCAGAGACAGGTGGATCCACAGTCACAGGCCAGGGCGGCCAAGAGGGTGCTAGACACAACTCAGCCACCAGTGGCGCTTTTTGTAAAGGGACAGCTCCTTCTTCTGGGCCTCGGGGAGGAGGTGGGTCAACAAGGCTGCGCAGAAGAGAACTAAGGCTTCAGCAGAGGCCTGGTGGCTGCAGAGGAGTGCCCCAAGTGTGCCCCGAGTCAGCTGGGAAAGGAGGGTTCTCGGCTGCTGCAGGGAACGCCATGTGCACAGCATGGAGGTGTGAAAGGACAATGTGTTTTGCAGCAACCAGTTGTTTGCTGCGTCCGCCACACGCGTCGTCTTTGAGGAGACTGGGGGGCACACCCGGAGGACAGACCATTGAGCCAGAGGATTATTCTCAAGCATTAAAGTCGAATGGAATCTGCCCTGCTAATTCAGACTTTCTCGGGCTCCGTGATCCCTTTCTTCCTCCTGATTTCTCCCTTTTGGAATGGGAATGTCTACCCTGTGCCTGCCCCACTGTGTTAGTCGGGGTTCTCCAGAGAAACAGAGCAACAGGATATCAATATCGGTTGATAGATAGAGAGGAGATTTATGTGGGAGTTGGCTCACACGAACAGAGGCCGAGAAGTCCCACGATCTACTGCCTGCAAGGTGAAGACCTGGGAAAGGCAGTGGTGCAATTCAGTCTTGAGAGCAAAGGCCTGAGAACCAGAGGGCCACTGGTGTAACTCTGGGGGTCTGAGAACAAGGAGTTCCAAAGCCTCAGGGCAGGAAAAGATGGATGCCCCAGCTCAAGAGGAAAAGGGAATTCGCCCTTCCTTTGCCTTTCTATTCCATCTGGGCTCCCAACAGATTGGATGGTGTTTGCCCACGTTGGAGAAGGTGGTTCTCTTTACTCAAGCTATTGATTCTTGCATGAACCTCCTCACAGACACACCCACCAATGAGGCTTTTTACCAGCTAGCTGAGCATTTCTGAACCCAGTCAAGCTGACACATAAAAACAGCCATTATGGCCATCATTACATTTTGGAAGCAATTTGTTACCGGGCTCCACCAGCTCACAAACGGTGGGGAATTTTGGCCCAAGATGAATTATATCCCGAGTCTCACCCATATCTGATTTTGATGACATTTGGATAAGACTTTGAACTGAGAGTTAGTGCTGGAATGGATTAAGGCTTTGGGGGAGGTTGGGATGGAATGTTGAATGTGTTTTGCATATTGAAAAAAAAGCACATGAACTTTCGGGGGCCAAAGGGCAGACCGTGACGGGTTGAATTGGGTCCCCCCGCCTCTGCTAAATTTGTATGTTGACATTCTAACCACCAGCACCTCAGAATGGGACCTTATTTGGAACTAGGATCATGGTAGATGTCATTAATTATGTTCAGGTGTGATGACACTGGTGTAAGGTGGGACCCTAATCTGATACCACCGGTGAACTTATAAAATGGAGGGAATTTGGACACAGAGGCATGTTTTGAAAGAAGACAATGTGAAGAGACACAGGGAGCAGACGGCCACCTACAAACCAAGGAGAGAGGCCCGGAAGAGACCCTTCCCTCATAGCCCGCAGAAGGAACCAGTCTTACTGACCCCGGGATCTCAGACTTCGGCCTCCAGAACTGGGAGGCAGTACATTTCTGTTGTTGAAGCCCCCCAGCTTCTGGTCTTTTGTTCATGGTAACCTGAGCAGGCTGAGGAATTTTAGTATTTTGGAGCAGAGACTTTTCCCTGAGGGTGATAGGGAGCCATGGATATATTTTAAGCAGCGGAAGAATGAGGTAAGCTCTGTATTCTAGAAATTTCCCCGAGCAGCTGTGAGGAAGATGCATTGGATGGGGCAAGACAGGAGGCAGAGAGACTAGTTGGGACATGTTGCTTGATGACTCTAGATGACATGGCTCCGGATGAAAGTGGATAGCTGCCCAATATAATACTAGTAATAATAGTAATAATAATTAGTCGTGGGCACACTCATGTTTACAGCTGACACTGGCTGATCACTTGCACTATGCTAGGTGCTTCACAGGGAATATTATATTCAATACTTGCAACAACCCGAAGAGGTGGGCACTGTTGCTATGTCCATTTTGCAGGCTAGAAAACTCGCCCCAGGCCACACGGTAAGTGGCGGGGTGGGGGGGGAGCCGGATTTGAACCAGGCAGTCCAGCTGTAGCACCTGCATGCAACGGTCTATTGGTAACTGTTTCACAACCAGCCCTGATTTGCAGCATTTGCCCATTTCCGCTGCCGTGTAGGTGCTCCTGCCACAGCCAAGTCCAAGCTACCAATGAGTCATCAACAGGTTCACAACATTTCTGAAAATGTAGCAATCCTTTCTTATGAGCCGGTGCAAGGCCAGGCACAGAGCTAGTAAGCCGGGGAAGCACAGGTTCCCTCCCTCCTCCCTGGTGAGCTTTATCTTTTTTTTTTTTTTTAAGATTTTATTTATTTATTTATTTATTTATTTATTTATTTATTTATTTGAGAGAGCGAGAATGAGAGAGAGAGAGCGCACATGAGAGGGGGGAGGGTCAGAGGCAGAAGCAGACTCCCCACTGAGCAGCAGGGAGCCCGATGCGGGGCTCGATCCCAGGACTCCAGGATCATGACCTGAGCCGAAGGCAGTCGCTTAACCAACTGAGCCACCCAGGCGCCCAGGACACTTTTATCTTAAAGGGATTCTGTGGAGGCTGCTGAGCCCCAGGCTGCCCAGGACACTCAGATCTTGGTTCTACCAGTGAGTAACTGCGTGATCGCAGAAGAGGTGCTGAACCTCTCTGAGCCTGTTTGCTCAGCTCTGAAATTAATTTTTATAGGGCTTCACGGAGCTCACGATATGAAGTGTAAGGGCCTGGTGCGTAGTAGGTGTGCCCCAAGCTTTAGCTGATTTTATTGTTAACATGACTGTGTTTTCCAAAACCAGAACAGCGGGAGCACATTGTCTCATTTTTCTCCAAACGTCTGCCTAGACAGTGCGCCTGCCCAAAGCTGGGCCCTGGCTGGTTCCCTGGCGTTAGGGCATATTAACCTTCTGAATGGTCGTGGTGCTGGTGCAGCAGCAGCCTAGCTGTTTGCTAGGACAGCCACAGGCCAGGGTTTTGTTGTATGTGTGCGGTTTCTTTTTTAATCACAAAATTGCAAAGGGTCCGAAGGGTCCTAGAACAGTGGATGGAGCCTCTTCCCATGTGGGGCCTGAGTTGCGCCTCTGCCGTTGTAAAAAAATGTCATTGCATAAAGAGTAATAATTAGCAAGCCATCTGCATACTTTTTTCTATATAAAAGCTTTGACAATGTCTTTCAGCTGTATGTACGGTGCAAGAGGAAACCTGGCAGCCATCTGGATTTACGTTAATTCCCTACATTATTTATCCATTTCTGTTTAAATAACCATTGCCCGTCCTTATCTGTGCTTTGATGGTATTACCTATGCCATTCTGCAAGTGGCATTCGTGGTAAGCAAAGAGCTGGGAGGGAGGAATTGACTTGTAGCCACAGTTTTTTGGTTTCACAGTAAAATCGATGCAAGCCATTCTACCGCCCCTTAATTAACTGCTCACTTGCTAATGAGGGCCTTTTTTCTTAAAGGTTCCTATTTTTTTAAACCAGTGAAGTTGCCAGGAAATTAAAATCAATGTTTTAACAATTTCCCATTTGTTTCCATTGAGATTTTTTAAAAAATGCTTACCACCACCGACATCCCTGAAAAAATTAAAATTGTTTAAGAACAAGGTAAGGAGAAATGGTTCACCTCATTTCCCAGGGGCTCTCCTTGACCCCACACCCCACCTGTCCTCTGCAAGTGCCCCAATCTGGCTTCCTTACCTGGCGGAGACTCACCTTGTGCCAGGCATATCAAAATGCTCCCAGTTTGCCCAATATCATATGGTGTTGGGACCTGTGGCTGGGGCCTGAGCTTTCATCCTACTGGGTGTCATCTTAGATTCAACACCTGCCTCCTGTCTTTGGGGGTATGGGGACAATAATCATCAGGGCAGCTTCCTCTCTGAGAACTAATGACCTACAGGCCAGCCACCCTACCAAGGGTGGTCCCCTGCACAGAGGCCACAGCCCTGACTCCACTGCATTAAAGCAAGTACTACCGCGACCCCCATTTTTCTAAGGAGACAGCCGGGGCTGCGTCTACACCTGTGCCTCCAGCCTCCCAGATGACCTTGCACTTCCTCTGCATGGGGCCATCACTACTGTGGGCCTCCCTAAGGGCGTTTGTCTGTCCTGGTTCCTGTCGGTTGTGGTCTCCAGTCTGCTGTGGTCACGAGGGATAGGAGTGTCAGGAGGAGTCAACAAGCCCTGAGTCGATGCTTCCTAGAACTCAGAGCCTGGGCTTGGGGCATGGCCTCTGCGTGGGCAGGGGGGGGAGTGTGGCCACAGGGGCCTGGGAGCCAGGGGAGAGGCAGGGGAGCAGGGGGAAGGGGTGACCTCCAGGTGGGCACAGCCAACAACCTCTATGGTGGGGGGCTGGCGGGAGGGAGACGCCATATCCATTACCTCTCTTCTCCCCTCTGGACCTGGATTCTCTCATCCAGAGGGCACCCTGAACCCCCTCTAGCCATGAGTTCATCAGAGAGGCTTTGGGGAAATCCCCAAAGTCTCTGGTAAAACAGTGAAATGGGAGGAGCCCGAGGGCAAGGGCCTGCAGAATCACAGAGATCAGACAGGGCTGTGGATGGCCAAGGGTGGGATTTTGAATTCTAGGTGGGGGCGGTGCATGGGCCAAGGTGCAGAGGTGGGAAGAACTAGGAATTGTTTGGTGTCCAATGAACAGCCCAGCCAGGCAGGAGGCCCAGCGGCATGTGTGAAAGCAACGGGTGATGGATCTCGAACCGGAGGCCGGGGCCCACACAATAGAGGGCATTGAATGCCAGGCTGAGGAGCTGGGATTCAGGGCCACCAGCAGTAGGGAGCCACAGGATGCTTTGGAGCAGAGGAGTAATGAAGAATAGAGCAAGCGGATGTGTGTTTCTTATCTGCAGTCAGCATGCCTGTTTTCTAAATTCTAGAGGCTGCCCAGTTAAGCCCCCAGCATTTGTCACAAGAACTTGGGAAAACTTAGCATGTGTCATAGGAATAGGACAATGAATGACAGATGACCACTGATGGCTTTCATGCCCCTTGAGCTCCAGGCTTGGGTCAGACCAAAGGCAGGGCCCGCATCAGCCTTGGCATGATGCCCCTGGACCCGCATAGCCCAAGCTATGCCAGTCTCCTGACAGCCTCTCAGCAGCAAGGCCAGAAGATTCCCCCAGGAGAAGAGCAGCCCCTCAAGAGCTCTGTGGGATTCCTTTCCTCGCCTAGAGCCGGGGCTGTACACATTAAATGTGAATGGCCACATGGCAGGGAGAAGCAGCCTGAGCTTTGAGGCCCAGTTGTTTTCTGCTCTGCAACTCTCAAGCTGTGTGACCCTGGACATGTCCCTTCACCTCTCTGAGCCTCCTGTTTCCTCATCTAGAACATGGAGCTGATGATGGCTCACACCTCATGGTGTACCTGGATTCATGCAGATGAAACACAGAGTAAGCCTAGGTAACTGCAGGGAGCTGTTAGCTCCAGACTGGGTCTGCATTTTGGGTGACAAAAAGGTCTCAGAGCGAGTCTCTTCGGCGAGAGGAAGCCCTCACCCAGCCTCTGTCTCGGGCTTACTTCTCCCATGTCTCCGTCAGCCTCAGGATACCCAAGGTGACAATCGTAATGGACACTCTGTTTCCAACAGTAACTGAAAGAAGCACAGCACATCTGGATCACAGTGCCCCTCGGTGACACGACCTGAGGCTGGTTTCATGGCGCTAACACAAAGCTCTTGGCCTCACCTCCATCCTTCTTAACCTTTGCTCAGGTCATGAAACTCCTTAAAATGTACCACAGCTATGCACCCCTTTCCCAGTGTGTGTGTGTCCAGTTCCATGGCCCCCAGAGTTTCCTGAAAATTCCCGGGAAAACAGAATCCAACTAACATTCATTGAGCAGACACTCCCTGCCAGGCACTGTGCTAGGAGCAGGGAAGACAGCAGAGAGTAAAACGGGCCCTGGAGGAGCCCTCCCAGGATTCTAACCTATAGAGGTCAGCTGGTGGTAAGTGCTAAAGAGAAAACAAAGCAGGGAAGGCCAGAGGAAGTGCCACAGATGGGTGTGGGGTTTTGAAATGTTACATAGGGAGACCAGGTGTCCACGTTAAAGGAAAGGAGCGAGCCAGCCCCACAGATTTCTGGGAAAATGCGTTCCAGTAGCAGGAACGGCCGGTGCTAAGGCCCTGAGAAGGGATGTACCTGGTGTGTTGGGGAAGAGCGGGGAAGCCTGGAGCTCACTAGCAGAGTGAGGGGGGGCAAGAGGGAAGATGATACCATCCAGACTGGGGTGGGGGGCACGTCGTGCAGGCCTTTCTAGGCCACCAGAAGCAATTCCCTTTTACCAGGTGAAATGGGGAGATACTGCAGATGCACAGACGTCAGGGATTGGACTGGGATTTGGGGAGGCGGTGACTGGGGGGGGTGGGTAGGAAACAGAGCCACCTGTTAGGTGACTACTGGAGTAGTCACTCCAGTACTGGGCCCGAGAGTAGTGGTGGAGAAGGAGAGAGGGTTGGGATTGTGGATGCACTTTCAAGATGGAAACAGAATTGTCCGCTTCTCTGGATGTGGGGTGAGCGTAAGAGAAGAATCAAGGAAGACTGCAGGGAACCCAGCTGGGGCAACTTGAATGATGGAGCTGGCATGAACTGAGGTGGCAGACGTCAGGAGAAGTTGGTTTGGAGATGACCAGGAGCTCAGCTCGGGCCATGTGCAGTTTGAGATGTCTAGTGGCCATCCAGGTGGCGGTGCCAAGCAGGCAACTGGCCGTCTGACGCAGGTGCAGCTGTCACCTCACAGGCTCCCAGGACACTTGGGGGCGTGGACATCACCCACCCCACTGGGGAAGCAGAGGGGAAGTGACATGAGGGCAGAGTGGAAGGGTCTGGGGACAGAGCCCCATCTTCCACCTCCTGGACCAGGGCACTTGGAGGAGGAGGATCAAATTTTAAAAGCACTCTGCAATGCTCTGTGGTAGACTCAGTTATCCCCTGGTCCGCTGTGTTTAATCCGAATGTCTTCAAGACACTCCTGAGTTCTCTCTTGCTGACGGGGTCGTGGTGGCTCTCAGATGACTCCCCCTCCTTGCAGGAAGGGACAGGCCAGGGGCCAGGACCCCACTGCGGCCTTGTCAGGGGTGAAGGTAGGGACTGCGATCAGTTCGATCCCCAGAGAGCAATAACTTCTCCAGGCCGCTGGCCCTTTCCAGAGCAGCCTCCGCTGGACCGGGCCAAGGTGGATTCCTATCCAACAGCCTGGCTGAGCCTTGCACCTGCAAGGTGCCTCGTCGGGCCACGCTCGCCCTGGCGCACCGGGGCTGTGGAGAAGGGGTCTGACACCTGTGCCTCGCGGTAGGGCAGGGACGCCGCTCCTCAGCCTGGGAACTTTGGGAAACGCTGGGAGGCAAGCGCCCAGCTCCGTCTCGCCTACGTAGCCCACGAAGGGACTTTGGTTGGTTCTCACAGGGGGCCCCAGCGCTTTCCGCGGGCTGAGGGCGTGGGCGCAGAGAGAAGGAGGGGCCGAGTGGGCGGCGGGCCCACCCCTTTATTCCTGGCCCGCGGCTCGGCGGAGCGCGACCAGATGTGGTGGAGACAGGTCGCTACTCAGAGGTGCGGGCAGGAGCTGTGACTGGGCTCTGGGGCTTTCGCGGGCGCTGCTGCTGTCGGACCAGACGCGGCGTCGGTGCGCTGAGCTCAGCCCCCGGCGCTGCTACCACCCGGGAAGTCCAGGTTAGGAAACGCACCCCGGCCGGGGACCCTGGAGAAGGGGCGCAGGCCAGTCCCCCCCCCGCCCCGGGTAGCGGGGGAGGGGAGCCGCTGGCCTCCGCGCCAGGACAGAGGGCGGATAGCGCTCTCTGACCCGCTGGGCGGTTCACAAGCAACTCATGTTCCTGCAGAAGCCGCAGGTGTCTGCCCCGGGATAACCCCTTGCAGAGAGGGGGCCGGTCCCGCCTAGCTCGGGAAGGGGCTTCGCGGGCGGCGAGCCAGTGGAGAGGGAGACGGGCTGGCGCGCCTGGGCTCCTGGCTGAGCATACCGGCCGGCGGCACAGACAGGGTCTGCGCGGAGGCGGGGGTGGGGGCGGGCAGTGGAGGAGGGGATGAGGGAGAGGGCGGGGGACAGGAGAGGGGGAAGGAGGATGCTAGGCGAGGCGCGCGCGCGCGGGGGGGGGGGTTGCAGTTCAGTAGCCTCCACCTGAGAGCACTGGTCCCCACTGCCGTCACAGCAGGTCGGCTTGGCTGTCCGGGCGGGAGCCAGCTAGCAGACGCGTCGCCAGTGGGACGGGCGCTACCCACCCAGCAGCCACCACTGAAGGTGAGCGCCCTCCCAGGGCGAGGGGGGAGGGGGTCCGGCCGCCAGCTCTGGGGTCTGTCTCCGCTCAGAATGGGAAAGGGGTGTGTGTGTGGGAGGGGGAGGGATTGGACAGGCTACTTTACGGTGAGACTCTGGTCCCTGTGACGCTCCGGTGTCTTCCAGGGATCGGCTTTCGCTCTCCCCCCGCCTCCCCGCCCCGGGCGTCCCTCTAGCACTCTCTCTTAGTCGTTCCGTCGTTTTCTCTCGGTCTGCCGGCAGTGCCTCTCTCGGTTTCCGTCTTTCCCTCTGTCCCCCTCGGTCTCTGCCAGTGTCGCGCGCTGTCTCGCCCTGTCGCTGGTGAGTGCTGGCTCTCCCGCTCTCCCCGCTCGCTCTTCGTCTGTCAGGGGCGCGCACGGCTCACCAGCCAGCTCTGCCCAGAACGCGGGAAGGCTACCTGCCGTGTGCGGGTTTCCCAAACGCGCGGGGCTCCGCCTGCTGCCCTCGGGCGAGCTCCATCCGCTCGTGCCCAGGGGCCCTCGGTCACCCCTCTGTCGCTCCTCCCCATCAGTGCACCGTCTAGACGGGCCACCTGCCGCTGAGGGCACCGACCGCCTCCCGCTGCGCGCGGATCCACCGAGGTAAGTGCGGCGGTGGCCCTTCCTTCCCTGCCGCACTCCCCGGCTGCCCTGGATCGAGTGCACTGGAGAAACGAGGCGACCGCAGCGAAGCCATCCTGCGGCCGTTTTCCCTTTCGAAGAGTGGCAGGAGGGCCGGGGAGGCCCCTTGGGCGGCCGCCGCGCTTCCGCTGCCCCCGGCCCCATGCGGCCGGGAAACTCAGCGTTTCGGGGCTCAGGGCTGGCGGGGTCGCGGGCGGGTCAGCGCGGCTTCCCCTTTAAGGCCGGAGCCGCTCGTCGCCGTGAGTGTGAGGGTGTGTGAGTGTGCGGCGTGCGTGTCTCCTCCTCCCCGAGTGACACAGCAGTGAGAAATGCCTATCAGTAACTTAAACCCCCGAAACTCCACCTTCCGGGCGCGCGGCGCGGAGCCGGGCGGTGGGAATGGAGCGAGCAGATTGAGGCCGCCGCCGCAGCGCCGCCGGCATGAACTTGGCCGCGAGCTGAAGCAGCCGGCGGCGGGCGGGCGCGGGGGCACCGGCCGCTAGCCAGGGGGTGATCTGCAACCGGGCCGGGCCACTCGGCGGGTGCCCGAGGCCAGGCTGCCTGCGCCGGCGGCCGCCCGCCCCTCGGGCATTGCCCCCGCCGCCGCCGAGGGAGCTCCGCAGCACGGTAAGACTGAGGGCGGGAGCGGGAGGTCCGGCTGCTCTGGGGGCTCCGGGGTGCACTTGCGGCCCCTACTTGTGGTTCTCGTCGCGGAAGAGCCGGGGGACCCCAAAGTTTGCTCCGAGCACACGGCCCACCTGGCGCTACCCGCGGCCGGCCCCCCTCTCGAACTGGCCGGGCCGGCCTGAGCGCAGCTCCCATCGCCCGGGACTTCGGCCTCTGCCTGCTCCCCGGCGCCCATCGGGTGTCTGGAATCGGGCGGGGGCAGTTAAGTACCGGGGGCGGGGGTGTGTGTGCGGAAGGCAGAGGGGCGCGAGCCACACAGGCTTCTCTGGCCCTGCCGGGCTCACCGGGAGGCTCCCACTCCGTTCCGGCGCCCCCCGGGCCGCTGGCGGCCCGGATGCCACCGGCGACGCTCCCATAGCATGCCAGCTCCCTGAGCCTGGGCCAGTCGACAGTGGGCGCTGGGCACAGGATTCCACCCCCCACACACACACCCCAACCCGGTTTGCCGCCACTGAGCGGGAGTGTGGAGTGTGCGTGCGCCGAGCCCGCTGCCTGGCGCTCCCTCCCCTGCCAAATCCTCCTCTGGAGAGCAGCCCCGAGCAGAGCTGGCGGCTCAAGGCAGCCCCGACTGGGCTCCTGCCCGGAGCTCCCCGGCGCCCCCGCGCTCGGAGCTCCCAGGCCTCGGAACGGCGGCAGAGCCCGGCGCCCGGCGCCGGCAAGGGCGGGCGGGAAGCCCCCCGGAGCGCCGCCAAATACTTTTCTGGGCCAGTTGGCTCTGCTAGGCTCTGTCCCGATGCAGTGTGTCCGAAGCCACTTGGAAAACTGGCCGGACCGTCTGATTTTGATCCGTGATTAAATGCGGACTGAGCAGACACTAATAGGATTAGCCTGCCAGAAAACTGCCCTGAAGTCGTCGGAACCTGAGCAAACTGACGCACCTCGGGCCGGGGGCTTAGCCCTACCGCGCTCCTGCAGCTCAGTGCGGCTGAGCCGGGCACCCCGAGTGTGGGTGTGAGTGTGTGCGCGGGAGGGAGCACAGGATGGCTGGGGGACGTGCGGAGAAGGGACTCCGCTTGCTGGGGTGGGCTTGTCGTCGTCGTTTGGCAGCAGAAGGAATCCCCCCGGGGTGCCGTCCCCACAGCGAACGTGTCGTTTGCGGGTAGCCGACCGAGGCCGGCCCCGGGACATTGTCTGTGAGGGCGAGCGAGCCGAGCGTACGAGAGGCGGCCGCGCTGGAACAAAGACGCAAAGTCTCCCTGAGCCCAAGCAATTTCGAAGAGTTGGCGGGGAAGAGGGCCCGGGTCTCCCAGGGGAGACCCCCGCGGGAAGCGTGCGGTCCCCACCGCCCCGGCCCCGCGCGATCGTGTTCCCGGGCTGCGGCGAGCCGGCGGGCAGCATCGCAGCGGCGCAGCCCAACCCTTGGCAGGCGCGGGGCGCCGCCCGAGTGCCCACGGGCCGGGCGGGGTGGGCCGCGCACCCGCGGGGGCTTCCCGGCCGCCCGGCCGCTTGGGGCTCCCGGAGGCCGCGCAGCTTCTCCCCCCCCAACCACCCCACCTCTTCTTGTCTTTATAGATCCCCCCTCCCTCCTACCCCCGCCGCCGCCGCCGCCAACAATCCGCTTTATAAAAAGCCCCTTTGTTTCCCAGGAGGCTGGAGAGAGGGAAGGGGGAAAGGGACGCAGAGGCAGGGGGCGGGGGCGGCTGCCTCCCAGTGGCCTCGAGCCGCTCGGGACCGGAGGGCAAGTGTAGGCGGTGGGGGAGGGGGTTGTGTTTCGGAGACCTTCCCCAGGAACCCCAGAAGGCGTGGGGAGACCCTGGCTCCTGGCGCCCACCGCGCGCCCCGCCTGCCTGCGGCGGACACCCGGGGCTCCAGCGGCCGGGACGGCCTGGCGGCGGCGCGGCGAACGGAAGGACTCGGAGGCCAGAGGCCGAGCACGCTCCGCGGGAAGGGCAGATGCGGCTCGCCGCTGCGCTCGCAGGGCGCGGGCATAGGGGGCGCCCTTTCCTCGGTTTCGCTTTGCAGCCCGGGCCCCTCACCTCCGGGCTCCGGGCGGCTGTCGCGCCCGCGGGTGGCTGAGACGACAGCAGTGTCTGTGAGGCTTTCGCCACCCTGCGGCTACACTCCTCACTCCTTCCTGCGCCCTCCTGCCGGCCACCCTCTCCCCCCTTCCCCAACACAGCACACACTGGGGCTCAAAAGCTCCGCGGTCCCCCTTTGTTTGGAGGCAGGGAGGGAGTCGGAACCGCCACCTCCGAGGTTCGTGCAGCCTTGGCGGGTAGTGGGGACGGGGAAACACCTCCAGACCGTGCGTCGGTCTGTCGCCTCTGCACGGACCCAGCGCCGGACAGCTGGGGGTGTCCACTACGCATGGGCTGCCGGCGTTAGTTGGCTTGAGAATTTAGCGGGCCCCTATCCTCTACACCTGCCCTTCCCCCCCAAACTTGTGGGAACGCGGACTTGGACTGAGGAATGTTAAGGCTGTTAGAAGTAACCTTTCGCCATCCTGTCGGCCTGCCCCGCCTCCGCCCCCACCTCCCCCCACCCCAAAGCTGTCCGCTTCTCTTGTAAAGTTTGTTCTGTTGGGAAAAGGAATACTGACAATAAGAAAAATTGACAAATAAGGAGAAGTGGGCGGGGTCCAAAGAGCGAAGTCAGATTCCTCCCGGTCTCTGTCGCTGCCTCCGTCCCCCTTCCCATTTAATCTCAGGGTGACATATTATTTGTACCTTTTGCGTATCTTTCCCCTAATCCACTCCACTCCCATCTCTGGAGGTTATTCGACAGTGTTAGTCAAACATTTGTTCTCTGGTTTTTGGAATCGAAGGTGAAGCTTTAACTTTCCCCCCACCCACCCACACCCACACCCACACACACACACATCCCAACTGCATCTAAAACCACAAGAAAGTACTCAAAGGGTAAACCGCGGGTTCTACCTTCTCCTCCCCCTTTTGTGCTTCCCTTCTGGAGCAAGATCATTGGAAAATAAAGCTGCTGATGTGCGAGATGGAACATATGGTGCCTCCATAAGAGAGTAGCTGAAATGGCCTTGAACCTGCCGGACAGACCAGCTGTTTGCTGCCAGCCAGAGCAGCTAATCAGCTTCTTTGCCTTAAAGTAACATCCCTCTTTTCTCTTGATGACCAGTTTGCATATTAAATAGGATATTCTCCAGAGGAGAAAGGAGATGGGCTTCTACATTGCTTTGTGCTTTGGTGGCTCTCCGCACGCCTGTCTCCTACTCTGGGTGCTGACTTGGCCTCTCTCCCCATGCTCCTTATGCCAGGGGACAGTGGTATGTTTCCTTTAATACGGGTAAAAGAATGTTGCTCAAAGTGGAACTTGGGAAGAAGGAGGCAAGAGAGGGGCTGAGATATTCCCACATGCCTGGGAGGAAATCTCTCCGTTTTGTTCCTATTGGCTTTAGAAAAACTAGCAGCTCCCCCCCCCCCCAGCACACGCACATTAAAAATATCCCAAAGATCTGCAGCTCTTCCTTATAAGATCTCCTTAGAAATCATCCCTTCCGGCCGTGACCATTTTCAGTTTTCCTTCAGTACAATGTGTTTGAGAGGGGGAAAAACAGTTTGGCTTTAGAAGAAGAAAGGCTTGAGGAGATACAAGGAAATTCCATGTTAGGAAATCATTAGCAAAGGGTGACTTCGTCTGTTTTCCTGCCACTGACGCTGACAGTGACACAGATGTGTGGGTTGAAACAGGAACGTCATTGAATTTTTAAGCTCAACCAGGAAATAGCCTGTTGCTGGGGTGGGGGCGGGGGCTACACGTTCACTGCATCTTAAGGTAGGAGATTTACTGTTGTTGATCCTTTTCAATAAGTAAAGGGATTTTTTTTTCCCAAGCCTGGCCAGCATGTTTAATTTGTTCCCATTTTAAGCAAATCACCTAAAGCCTTAAAATGCACCTGTTAATAGATCATCCCTAGGAAACTCAGTGTCTGTTCAGGCTTCTGAAATGGGCGAAACTGACCTTAGATCAGTGGTTCTGACAATAGTTGGACTACCCTCCTTCTTTAAAGGGGCCTCTATGCAGTTAACCTTTTCTTTCTTTCTTTTTTTTTTTTTTAAGGGTCTGATTTTCATTTTTTTTTTTTTTCTGCAGCGCTGCATTGAAGAGATAATTAGCCTAGGAGCTGGGAAACTTGTGTTCTAGAACACTTTCCCCACTAATTAGCTGAGTGATCTTGGGCAAGTCCGTCCCCCCTCCTTGCTCCTCCTGCCCCCCCCACCCCCCTTCATGACCTGGGAGTCTGAGTCCCTTCCAGCTCCAACACACTGCGATTTGTAAATGAAATAGTCATTTTCTGGGAAAGTAAAACACCTTTGGGGAAAATAGCTACACGTACAAAGAAATGGGGCTGAGATTTGGAGGAGCAGCAAGAAGAGGGAGGAGTAAAAAAAAGTGGCAGAGGGCCAATGAAAACAATATAAAAGTGGGAAGTGCTCCCTCTCTTTGTGTCTTTTGTGGGTATGAACTTCTCCCTCAGAAGCAGAGATGGTGGAGGCTGGGAGGCATCCTGGAGGGCTTCTTGTCCAGTACCCCTAATCTGGGGATCTCAGGGCCTATTGACGGCAGGCCTCCTAGTCATTGGGCTGGTTTTCAGATAACGGGATCTAAACTCTTTGAAATTAGACTGGCATGTTTCCAAAGGACTCATCTAATAGAGAGCAGATTTGCTGCTTTGCAGTTATTTAGCAATGGTTTCAAGGACAAAAAGGCCTTCCGTCTACACACGCGGGCCCCACTGGAGTTGGGGCTCTGAACTCACTGTTGAACATTTTCCGTTCTTCCTAGTCCAGCTGGGTGTTTTTTAAAAATCACATTTCCAACTTGGAGGACACAGCAGCCATGCAAGAATCCGCCAGTGTCCTGCTTGATTTTAATATTGATTTTTTTTAAACATGGGGGGGGGATGTGAACGTTATGCAGAAGGACCTTTTATCCTCTGAGCTCTTTGGCAATTATCTTGCTGCCATAAATGTTGATACACATATAATGGATGTAACTAGAAAATCTCCTTATCCAAGCAGAAAAGGCTGAGTGTTTGTTGGAGCAGACAGATGTGCCCGGGGAGGGAGATAGATGGCGGGGAGCAGGGGCCGGTTACTATGCACCAGCACAATAAACTGATTCTCATCACCCCCCCCCTCCCAGAGCCGCCACCCGGGGTAACCTAGGCAGCATCAGTCAGCTGTACGGCAGGAAAGAAGCCTCTCGAAGCTCACTTGGAAGCAGTCTGATTTTGCAGACATTGAGTCCTGAAACATCTTCGGGTCTCGAGCAGGGAGGCTTCCTGAATCTGCATGAACCTGATAGGGTTGTCTGACAAGACTTATTACTTGTTGCTGTTGCCACTGTTGTCGTCATTTGGTTGCAACTGTAGCAAAGGAAGAACCGGGCCCCACAGAGCCGCTGGGCAGTGGGTCAGGGGTCCCGTGGAGGTGAGGAATGGTAGCTTGTGTTATGCAGGCTTTACGTGTGAGCATTGTGGACACATAGTCCCAGGGGTGTCCTGCTCCCAAATGAGCAGCCCGGGGCTTCGGAAGCCCCAGGAGCATTTTGTGCGAGGGAAGGGATGGAAGGAAGCAAGAGAGTTGAGTGTCCTTCCTCCCCACCCTGTTGCTTTCTTTTCTTCTCCCTGTTCACAGAGCCTCCCCGATTTCCTTTGTGCCGCAAGTCCATCCCTAACATTTGACCTTTTAGGATTTTCCAAAGCAATCACATTTGTCACAGTCCCAAAAGATCCCCCAGGGTGACGCATAGTGAGGGGCTTTGCTGACTGTGGGCTCCCCAGAGTAAAAGCTTCCAGAGACAGGGCCTAAGGAGCACCAGAAAGAAAAAGCCCTTTGCGAAGTCTGTGAGAACTTTTCTTGCCCAGAGGGGTTCCTCAGGGCCTCTCAGGAACCCCAGCTTCCGGCTCCCCTTCCCTCCCTGGCCCGCATGAGGGTGGGCTCTTCCTGACTGCGGAGGAAGAGCTCACCCATAGCAACCCCATCCTGCCCCAGCTGCCTTCTGACCCTGGGGGCAGCCAGCACCCCTTTCTGTACAGCCTGGGTCCCAGCCTGGAAATCCCTCTATTTCCTCAGAGCGGGGGCAGCTGCCTTCCCCTCCCAGGGTGCCCTGCTTCTCGCTCTGCTCAGTAAATAACCAGTAAGTGGGGTTTGGGCAATGCTGTTTTCTGAACATTGAGAACTGTTCCGTGAGGCCCAGAGGAGGATGGGGCAGACCCCGGGATTCTGCCATGCTGGAAGGGGGCCTGCCAGCTGGCCGTTAAGTCTCCCCCTTCCTTCCGTCTGTGCGCAAGTACCTGGGCGCTGGGCCACAGGGACACATTTCTGCCGATTCTAGAAAAGGCCCCTGGATGCCACGGGGCATGAGCTAGTGAATGGCATCTGCTTTCATATTTTGCCCAATATTTGAACCTGAAACCCCCACCCCAGCTTCTTTTAGAGGTTCAGTGACACAGAAGGGCAGAGGTGGGACCCGCTCTGCTTGCTTTGCTTGGCCCCATTAGTCTGTTGCCTACGGTGCCTACACATGGTCGGCCTGCATGCCCCTAACTCACCTACAAACTCCTGTAGTAAAAGATAGAGAATTTTCTAGCTGGAAGACTAAAGCCTCGTGACTTTACAGAAGACGAAAGTGAGGCCCAGAGAGGGGTCCGACTTTCCTGAGGGGACACTGACTCTCCGTCAACCATTTGAGTCCAGAACACCCCCTTTGCACCCCTGCTGTGGGCACACGGGCCTCTCCTCTTGAGGAAGAGCAAATGTGGTGGGATCCTGGCGCGTGCCCCTTGTGAGCACTGTAAGGAAGGCAGAGGGGCGGATCGCAGTCAGAGCTCCAAGCCTAAACTAGTGAACACTGGCAGGTTGTAAGTTAAGGAGCAGTCTGGGGCCCGGGCCTTGGGGCCTCAGAAAGGAGTGTGTCTCATCTTGTTTTCAAGTTGCTGAGGGAGAGTCGGGCAGCCAGCTCCGTGGAGGGCTCGGCTGGGTGGGCTCTGTTGGCAGTTTTGGGGATTGTTTGGGTTTTGTTCTTAATGAGATCTCCGTGTTAATATCTGCCTCTGGAAGTTCCAGCGCCGACCTCGGAATTTTAAGTGGGACAGTAGGTGTGGTGTGGTTGCCAACGTCACGTGAAAGACTGGCATGCATTATGCTAGGTTTGGGGAGGAGGCCACAGTGTTTCTAAGCCACTTGTCTGTCAAGGATTAATTTAACCTCTAATTACTACATTTTCTTCGCAGTTTGCTGCGCGAACATGTTGTAACAAAAGCTAAGGAAGTATGCCATTTCATTTCGCCACCACTCTAAAATTAATTTTGGGGATATGATGGAGTCAAATTTGACACACTTGGTGTTAGAATAATTGTGCTGCTATTTGAATGAAAGTGAACAATCTGGTTGTTTCTAGGGATGCCCCGACGATGGAGTAAAGAGCATTATTGGGTTAGTCGCAGCCACAACCCTGACACTCCAGTCACGGCACTCCTGCCCCCCCCCCGCCCCCCACGGCCTGGGGCCTGTGCGTCGCCCTGGAGGGTGCCGGGGCCCTGCCTGCTGCTCCCCGAGGCTGGCGGGTAGGCGCTGTGCCCCGCAGCACAGGTGAGGTCAAGCTGGAGCCTCCCCCACTTCTACTCCCCAGGCGGCAACAGCAAAATCGAAACCGCAGGGCTCCCCGGACGGGGAGCCTCCCAGCAGGCTTCTCTCCCTCCTCCCCCCTGCAGCCCTCCAGAGTGACAGCCCCTTGGCAACCCTACAGACGTCTTCTGTCCTGTCTCGCCAAACAGCAGCAGTGGGTGTGGGAGCCGGAGGCCATTCCCCTCTCTGGGGCGGCGGGGACGTCTGGCTTCTCAGCACCGGGGCTGGAGGCCCTCAAAGCATCCTTTGCTCCCATGGCCCAGTCCTATTTCCGAGTGCACAGCAGAGGCCGACCAGGTCAGCCAGACTTGGCCTCTCACGCGCGCACCTGTCTCGGGGCAGAGAAGCACGATCACCCTTCCTTTCCTCTCCTTTCCTCCTTCTAGAGCACAGGTCTCCCCAGAAGCTGAGAACTAGAAGCTGACATTGTCTCTCTCATCCTCACCGCATCCTTTCAGGAAGGTGGTACTCAGATAGGAAGGGCTAGGTCTGAAGCCCTTGCTCCCCCATATGGCTGGGGGAAGGCTTTCTGGCCTTTTCAGTCACATCTGTGGGTTGGCTCTTTGCAAAATCCTGAGCAGACCAAATTTGGGTTCAGTCCCCCCGCCTTGCCCTTCCCGGGTCCTGGGCTTGCCCCTGCCCCTCACAACCCCTCCGCCTTACCTGCAAGGGTGCCCTCCTCAGCCCTGTATGTCTCAGTGTGATTCCCTTTCTCAGGAGAACCTGGAACTTCCAACTTGAATTATGGGATGCAAGGGTTGCCATGTCTTGGAGAGCATCTGCTCTATAGGACGCCGGTAGGAGGTGTTCAGGGTTTAGGGAGGTCCCTTATGCCCTGCATAAAGCTGGTTCTGTTCATGAGATTGGAGAACAGCCAGGACCACCTGGCTGCCAAGGCTTTCCTGAGCTTGCCCCCAGGGAGGCCGACTCCAGCTCATCTCCTGAGCCCCAAATCGTAACAAAAATAATTCCTGTCTCCCTGGAGCAGGGACAGTCCTTGCCTTTCGTGGGTCATAGACTTCTTTGGGAATCTGATGAAAGTTGTGGGTCTTCTTAGACCACCACACAAGAATATGCAATGTGGCATCTAATTTCAGGGGCTCATAGACCTTTCTGGAAGCCCATTCATGGTTCCCTCAGGGATTCTTTGAGACAGGTTAAGAACACCTCAGTGTAGTGCCTTGAGCTGTGCAGATTGCACGGCCATCCCTGGTCACCACATGGGCATAGACACACTGTGATGTGGTGGGAAGAACAATGAGCTTTGCCTTCTGGCAAAGGTCATCGACCAGCCATGGGATTTTCGCCAAGTCTCTGCACCTACCTGAGCTGCAGTGTCCTCGGTTGACAGATGCGCATACAAGAATGCCAGTCCTGTCCAGCGTAATGGCATCGTGCGGGTGTTGGTGAGATGGTCTTCCAGACATCAGGCTCAGGACACGCTCTTGGGTTGCTCTTTTTAGGGCCACTGGCCACGCTCCATTTTGCCTTCTCAGCTGGCCTGAGAAACGTAACAAAAGAAAAGCAGGTCTCTTTTGACGCGAAAAGTCCTTTTGTGCCTTCTCTTGGTCACTGTGTGAGCTACACCCAAGCAAACCAGCATGAAAGAATCCCTGGCTTGGGAGGGCGTGCAGTGTTTCTGGGATCTAGACAGTTCTGCAGGCCGTGCCTGCTTAGAGATCCTGCTTGGCCAGCCCTCTGCAGCTCCAGAGTGGGGCCAGGGTGTGTGTGTCTGGCCCAAGGCCCTGGAGGAGGTTCCGTGTCTTCCTGCCATGGAAGTTAGCAAATGAGATCTGAGAAGGCCAATGATTTGGTTGGGTTTTCTACATTTCCACTGTCGCACCTGGCATCAGGAGGGAAAAGTGGGTCTTTGACTCCCCGCAAATCACTGAAAAGGTCTGGCCAGCTCATTGTGAGAACTGGGTGGTGGACCTGCGGGGGTGTCTGGCCAGGACCCTGTCCTGAGGGATGGGAGCATCATGTTCTCTTTGGAGAGAAGCCTCAGGAGGAGCAGGGGAAGGGGAGGGGGGCGTGTGCTGGGTGCGATTCAGAGAACCTCCTCTGCTGTCCGCGCCCAACCCTGCAAATGTGGGAAGGCTTCTCGTGGCAAGGCCAGGAGGGTTCATAAATCACAGATGGGGAAACTGAGGCTCTGAGTGGGGCTGTGCGAGAGCACGGTCGTGAGCATGAGGGCGTGTTCTTGGCCCCTGTCAGGCCTGTACTCCACCCCTTACAGTAAGGGCTTTTTATCTCTCTTAAAGACCACCCTGTCATCGGATTAACAGTGCCCTAATGAATGTTCAGGTCCTGAAAGCCAGCCGAGAGAGTGAAGAGCAGGTTTGGGAAGCCACGGGAAACCTCAGAGGATGTCCTGGCTTGGTGAGCCAGTTGCTGTGCGGTGCCGCATGTTTGCAGATCCGCTTACGCCCATCCCCCCACGCTCAAGGTAGAACCTTTGGGAAGGGGGTGTGTTGCTAGGAGCTTGGGCTTTCCCTCGCCTTTATAAAGAGATGAGTGCTGGTTTGCTCTGAACGGGCTTGCATACAGGTTGAGGTGTCCCCTCACCCTTTGTTTCTTTTGCTAAAGAAAGCCAGGTTTGCCAGGGCTGGGTAAGTAAGGGTCATGGTGAAGATGAGTAGTCAGTCTTGGGTCCTTATGCAGAGGGGTGCCAGCTCTGTCCATCGCTGGAGCTTCTCGGCCTCTGCTTCATGATTCATTTGGAGGGGAGGAGTCGAGCGAGTCACTTGAAAGTAGATGCCCTTCAGCAACTGTAGGCATCACCAAGTAATCCACCTGAGATTGGAAATCACGGCCGTTAGCTCTTGCCCTTTGGAAGATTCGCTGTTTAGGACCAGCTTTGAGTCTGGGTGGGGGGTTCCCTAGTGCTGTAGTGTGTAGAACATCCACCTGGGCGTCAGCCAACACTGACGTGTTTCAGATGTAGCTCTGAGTCTCAGTTTCCCCATCTGTACAATGAAGGACTTAGACTAGGGGAATCTGAAGGGCTCCTCCAGCCCTGACATTTCCATGATTCCATGAGTTGCAAATTAAACTCTAAGTTACTTCAAATATTTCAAAATGATAAATCATCATTTGCTCTTTTTGAAATGACCAGAGACTTGACACTGTGGGGGGTTTGTGTTAGTTTGGTAGGTGGGGGCTGTGACTGTTCTATAGCCAAGAATAGTTCTGGAAGTTTGGGTAAAGACGAAAGGAATTGATATGTATTTATGTAGGACCAAAAAATGGGAAAAATGGAAGTTCCCTTAGAGACCCCTGGTTTTACACATGAGGATGCTGGGGCTGAGCTAGTCCAGGAATCAGGCGTTCCCACTCCCAGCCCACCCTGGAGCTGTTTGCTCTGCCCCATGCTTCACAGACCCTTACAGAAGCATCATCTGGGCCTCCAACTTGTGTGCAGCAGAAGGAAGATAGGGGTGATTTTGATTTCTAGCTATCAAATAGTAGCTTATCAAAAAGGAATTTTTGTCCTCCATCCTTGCCCCCAGTAGCAAAGAGTTGTTCTCGGCTAAAGTAAATATTTAATTCTGTTGGTACCGGTGCCTAATTTATGATAAAACAGATTTTTAAAAAAAATACTGGAGGGGGGCTTAGGGATGTGGTCCTTGGAGACTTGTTATTTGGAATTATTTTAATTTAAACATACGGGCTGTTTTAGGTTTGACTTCGTATTTGTTAATTTTCATTATAAAAAAAAAAAACCCAAGCCACCCCACTACCTCACTGTGTGACCTTGGGCAAGTCCCCTCCCCTCTCTGGGCCCTGTGGGCCCCATCACTCCAGTGAAGGGGCTGGCCGAGAAGAGGAGAGGGCTCTCTGAGATTTTTTTCTACTTGGCTTGGATTATTATATTTGGAGGCTGTGATTTGACCAGTGGAGTATATGACCTTTAAATCCTTTCTAGAGGTAAAACTCAGTGATTGCCTGAGTCACTGAAAGAGGAAGGGAAACATGGAGTCCAAGAAAACTGAAATGGGCTAGCACTTTTTAAATATATGTGCTTCTTGGGGCACCTGGGTGGCTCAGTTGGTTGAGTGGCTACCTTCGGCTCAGGTCATGATCTCAGGGTCCTGGGATCGAGCCCCACGGTGGGCTCCCCACTCAGCAAGGAGTCTGCTTGTCCCTTTGTCCTTGCTTGTGCTCTCTCTGTCTCTCTCTTAAATAAATAAATGAATGAATGAATGTGCTTCTCTGCCCACATAGTTCCTGATAGCTCTCTGCCTTTTGGGAAAATGTGTCTATCCCCTCCCCCTCAGATTTGTTAGGAGCTTTGGCTCCTAAAAGGGAGGGCAGTGCCCAAGACCCTTCTCTCTACTGTGGACCCTCACAGGTGGTGGGGCATATTGGGCTTCTTCTCCTCTCCAATTCGGGCAGGTCAGGGGTCCATATGAAACTGGAGTCCAGAGTAATTCAAAACTGGAACTTGGGTGCTGATCAATTCAGGAACAGGTCAAAAGTCATTCTGAAAAATTGATTCAAGGAAGATGTTGTATGTATGTACTATGTGCCTGGGCTGTGGATGGACAGACAGATAGATGAATGGATGGACAGACAGACGGATGGATGGAAGGAAGGAAGGAAGGATAGGCAGATATGTGAGAGTAACAATGTAAAAGTCTACTAAGTGCCCATGGTGAAGAACTTATGCAAATTAATGATTCGCCAGCGTGATGATACAAGAGTGAACAAAGCACACACAAAATGCTCATGGAAGGTAGTCCGGTGGGGGGAGACTAAAGGAAGACAAGATTAATAAGTAAAAAATACAGTTATGTCTGAGGTGATAAGTGACTTGCAACAAAATCAATCAAGGAAGGGAGTTGGGGAGTGGCAGGGAAGGGGGCACTTCTAAATGGGGTGGGCAGCAAGGACCTTGCTGAGAAGATGAGATTTGAACAAAAACTTGCAAAACCACAAATCCACTAGGCCAGTGCTGTCTAATAACCACATTGAAAAAGTTGAAAAGCAGGTGAAATTAATTTGAACAATATATCCTGTTTAACCCAATCTGTCTAAAATATTATTTCAACATGTGATCAACTTAACAATTACCAAAGTGTTTGTACATTTATTTTATCATGTGAAGTCTTTACATTCCAGTGTGTAGTTTACATTTACAGCACATCTCAATTCAGACTAGCCACATTACAAGTGCTCAACAGCCATATCTTAACTCTCTATCTACCCGTCCGCCCATCCATCCAATCATTTGTCCGTCCACCCATCCATCCAACCATTTGTCCGTCCACCCATCCATCCGTCCATCTATTCTCCAAAACGACTCTACCTGAAAGGAGTTTTGATGCTCAGCTCCCATCAACTGGGAGCATTTCCTAATGGTTGGCGCTCAGGCCTCTGCTCTGCTCTCTATACCTTCCCTTTGTCCTGGGGGTTCAGTGATCACTTCTAAGCTTTTTTTTCTCTAATGCTTTAGCTTGCCATGAATTCAGATTCAAGAAAAGTTGCAAGAATAATACAAATGATTTCTGAATACCTTTTACTTTTTACCACGTTTTTGACATTTTCCTACATTTCCTTTGTTTTATCCACTCCCCTCTACACACACACACACACACACACACACACACACACACACACACACACAATTTCTTTCTCTGAATTGTGTGAGAATAAACTGCAGACATGATGTTCCCATTCCTAAGTAAGTGAACGTATATTTCCTAAAACAGAGGCATCCTCTTGTACAAGATGCAGATCAAAATCTAGAAGCTAACATTGTTTCCAGTCTAACCTAAAGACCTTATTCAGATTTTGCTGATGGTCCCAATAATGTGTTTTATAGCAAAAGAAAGTTCAGGGTCATATGGTGCATTTGGTCATCGTGTTCCTTTAGTCTCCTTTAATCTGGAATGATTCTTCAATCTGTCTTTGTGTTTTATAGCATTGATATTTGTGGAAAGTATAGGCCAGTTGTTTTGCAGAATGCCCCTCATTTTGGGTTTGTCTGATGTTTCCTCGTGATTACATTCAGGCTCTGCACCTGTGGCAGGAATACCACAGAAGTGATGCTGGGTCCTGGTCCGTGCCTCAGATCATGAGGTCTGTGGTAACTAGATGTCTCATTACTGGTGATCTTAACCTTGATCACTTGGTTAATGTGGCATCTGCCAGGTTTCTCCACTGCCGAGGTACTAGTCTTCCTGTTGTAATTATCTTATGGGACTATTTTTGAAGAAATGTTAATATCCTGTTACTCTGAAAACTTCCACTCACTAGTTTAGCATCCAATGACGATCCTTGCCTGAGGCAAGTTTATTATGCCGTTTGCCAAATAATGAATTTCTAATTTCATTATCTCTTCTATATGTATCGTTTGGCTTTCTACTGTAAGAGAGCTTTCCTCCCCACCTGGTTTATTTACTTACATATTTATTTATATCAGGTAAACTCGTGGATTATTTTTTTATTCAGCGAGTTATAATCCTTTACTATCATTATTTATTTTGATGCTTAAATTGTCCCAGATTTGGCCAGTGGGAGCCCATTTATGTTAGCTCTCAAGTCTTTTTGACATGTCCCTAATCATTCTCTGAGCATGGCCTTAGTTTCTGGCACAAGGTGCTCCAGGCTCATCTTGTACATTTTCTGCCTCAGTCCTAAAAATCAGCCGTTTTTCCAAGGAGCCCTAGTTTCTTTTGGTGGAGAATGGTATTTAGAAACCAAGATCTGGGTATTAGATGTATGCTTATTTCTACAAGAGTGTCATTGCTAATAGACCCTCTGAGTCCACAAAGGCAGGAAAATAATTACCTAACCCACATCTATATTTCATTTTATTTTATTATTTTATAATTTTTCTTATTGTGGTAATTTCTCTATCTACCCACCTCCCTGTCTATCTCCTATCTATCTATCTATCTATCATCAGTTTGTCTGTAATCCATGAGTTAACACTGATATCTCTAAATCCTAATCCAACAGCGAAGTTAATTCTCTCTCCCCGTCCATATTTGTAACTCCCTTTTATGACAGTGAGAAATCTCCCTGCTATTATCCAGAATGTATTTACTCATTTGTTGAATCCTAGAATATACAGGAGGTAGTTTCATAATTGCTAACCTGTAACTCTGTGAGAAGAAGCCCATTAACTAGAGTACAATATTTGTTTAGAATTCTCTTTGTCTTTTGCTTGAGGTTATATCATCCAAAGACTGTGTTAAAAAATTACCTGGGCTAACTTTCCACCCCCCTGCCCCCGGTGTGGTCATCTGAGTATGGTTCAGTTGACTTATTTCTATTTAGATTCCTTTTGAGGTTTTTGTTTCCCCATATCTGTTCATTTTAATTCTTCTTTTTGTGAGCATGCGGAAAATGACAAAATTCTGTAAGTTAAAACTGTCCAGAAAGCGACACCTCCCATTACTTCTATCTTTCCCACCGTAGTCCATTCATCTCCACTAAGTAACCAACTCATTTGTTTTCCTGTATTTCTTTTGCACAAATGAGCAGACGTCTGTGTATTTCTTTCTTACATGAAGAGTAGCCGCCCATAGATCCTTCCCTGGGCTTTGCTTTTTTACGTGACGGTACATCCTAGCAATCACCTCTTCTCGGTTCCTAGAGCTCTTTCTCATTCTTTGATTACAGCTGCCTAACACAGCATTGTGTGGCAGTACCCTAGATGATTCAACCACCTTCCTATGTATGAGTTTTGGGTTGTTTCCACTATTTTGCAATTACAAACAATGCTGCAGTGAGCAACCTGGTGCATATGTATTTTCATTTTGCTGAAGTTATGTGTTCAAAGGTAGATTCCTAGAAGTGGAATGCGTGTGTCAAAAAGTAAACACCTATTGGTTTTGTCAGGTAGTGACAAAATTCCCCTCCTGAAAGGTTTGTACCGATTTGCATTCCTATCAGTAATGTGTGAGAGGGTCTTTTTTCCTAAAACCTTGCCAACGAAGTTTTTGCTATACTTTTTAATTTTTGTAAATCTGATAGGTGAGAAATGGTATCTCAGTCATTTTAATTAGCTCTTTTCTAATTATGAGTAACTTGGAGCATCTTTTCATATGCTCTAGAGCCTTTTGGGGGGGGTGTGTGTATGTGTGTATTATCTGTTTATGTCTTTCTCCCTTTCTCTATTGAGTTTTTGGTCTTTTATCCTCAATTTTAAGAGTTTTTATATTAAGGCTATTAGTTTTCCAACCTGTGATATATGTTGTAATTTCTCCCAATTTGTTGTTTCCTGATGGTGTTTATTTTTCTTTGCCACACAAAAGCACTTTTTAAAAGAAGATTTTATTTTTAAGTCATCTTTACACTCAATGTAGGGCTCAAACTCACAACCCCAAGATCAAGAGCTGCACCACAGACTGAGCCCGCCAGGCGCACCGCAAAAGCGTTTTTACATAGTCAAATATCAACCTTTTCTTTTATCGCATCTGGATTTGAGTCACAGTTAGAAAGCCTTTCCTCAAACCCAGGTTAAAGAGGAATTCACCCAATTTTCTTCTACTATTTGAAGGGTTGCAGGTTTTACATTTAGATTCCTAATCCATTTGGAGTTTATCCTTGTGGGTGATTATATGGTTTGGATCTCTGCCTGTTTTCAAATGGCTGCTCAGTTATCACAACCCTGGTTTTTTATTTATTTATTTATGCATTTAACCTTTAAATTCTTTTATTGTTATGTTAATTACCATAATCACATCATTAGTTTTTGATGTAGTGTTCCATGATTCATTGTTTGTGCATAACACCCAGTGCTCCACGCAGAACGTGCCCCTTTATTTATTTATTTTTTAAAGATTTTATTTATTTATTTGAGAGAGAGAGAATGAGATAGAGAGCACGAGAGGGAAGAGGGTCAGAGGGAGAAGCAGACTCCCCGCCGAGCAGGGAGCCCGATGTGGGACTCGATTCCGGGACTCCAGGATCATGACCTGAGCCGAAGGCAGTCGCCTAACCAACTGAGCCACCCAGGCGCCCCAGAACGTGCCCTCTTTAATACCCATCACCGGGCTCATCCATCCCCCCACCCCCCTCCCCTCTAGAACCCTCAGTTTGTTTCTCAGAGTCCATCGTCTCTCATGGTTCGTCTCCCCCTCCGACTTACTCCCCTTCATTCTTCCCCTCCTGCTATCGTCTTCTTCTTTTTTTTTTCTTAACATATGTTGCATTATTTGTTTCAGAGGTACAGGTCTGTGATTCAACAGTCTTGCACAATTCACAGCGCTCACCATAGCACGTACCCTCCCCAATGTCTATCACCCAGCCACCCCATCCCTCCCAACCCCCCACCACTCCAGCAACCCTCAGTTTGTTTCCTGAGATTAAGAATTCCTCGTATCAGTGAGATCATATGATACTTGTCTTTCTCTGATTGACTTATTTCACTCAGCATAACACCCTCCAGTTCCATCCACGTCGTTGCAAATGGCAAGATCTCATTCCTTTTGATGGCTGCATAATATTCCATGGTGTATATATACCACATCTTCTTTATCCATTCATCTGTCGATGGACATCTTGGCTCTTTCCATAGTTTGGCTATTGTGGACATTGCTGCTATAAACACTGGGGTGCACGTACCCCTTCAGATCCCTACATTTGTATCTTTGTGGTAAACGCCCAGTAGTGCAATGGCTGGATCGTATACAACCCTGGTTTTTCAAAACGTCTGCCTTTGCCCCAGTGATTTGAAATGTCACCTTTATCATATATTCAATTCCACATATACTCGAGTCTATTTCTAGATATATGCTCTATTCCTCTGGTCAATCTGTTCCTCTAATACCACCCTGCTTTAATGATAGGAGACTTACAGTATGACTATAAAAACTTTTTATTTTGAGATAATTGTAGGTTCTCATGCAGTTTTAGGAAGTAATGCAACAGAGATCCCATATGCCCTTCACCAAGTTTCCCCCAATGGTAACATCTTGCATAAGTGTAGTTCAGTATCACAAGCAGGACATGGGCATTGATGCAATCCATCCAAGCTTATTCAGACTTTACCAATTTCACACGCACTTATTTATGTATGAGTGTATTTAATTCAAAGCAGTTTTATCAAATGTGCGGATTCATGTGATCGCTACCATCACCTCGAGGATCCTTGTTTTTCAAAACTGTTTTATTCTAGGACCTGAAGCTTCCATATAAATTTTAAAATAAGCTTGTCTGTGTCTGCAAAAAACCTTGCTGGGATTTTGATAAGAATTGCATTAAAACCATAGATCAGTTTGAATTGAAATGTTTATTATGTTGTGTCCTCTAATCAATAAACAGAATAAGTCTCTTCATTTATTGAGATCTTTATTTCTTTCATAAGTATTTTGTAATTTTCTAGATACAGATCCTATGCATATTTTCTTAGATTTTAATATCTAAGTATTACATTTCCTTTGGAGCAATTGAAAATGGTATTGTGTTTTTAAAACATGGGCTTTTTGGGGTATAATTCACATACCATAAAATTCATTTAGAGTGTGTGTTTCTTTTTTAGTATATTCACAGAGTTGTGCAACCATCACCCATATCTAATTTCAGAACATGTTGGTTACCCCAAAAAGAAACCACATACCCATTAGCAGCCACTCCCCGTTCCCCTTTACCCTCAGCCTCTGGCAACTATTAATCTGCTTTCAGTCTCTAGGGATTTGTCTATTCTGGACATTCCTATAAATGGAGGTGTACAATAGGTAGCCTTTTGTGACTGACTTCTTTCCCTTAGCATAGTATTTCAAGTTTCATCCATGTTCAAGCATGTGTTAGTACTTCATTCCTTTTTTATTGGCAAATAATATTCAATTGTATGGATACACCACAGTCTGTTTATCCATTCACCAGTTGGTAGCAATTTGGGTTGTTATCACTTTTTTACTATTGTGAATAATGCTGCTATGAACATCCATGTGCAAGTTTTTGTACAGATGTAGCTTTCATTTCTCTTGGCTCTATACCTACAAGTGGAATTTCTAGGTCATATGGTAACTCTTGTGTTTAAGATTTTGAGGAACTGACAGAATGTTTTGCCAAGTAGTTGCACAGTTTCACTATCTCCCCAACAACATATAAGGGTTCCGGTTTTTTCCACGTCTTCACAGACATCTGTAATTTTCTGTCTTCTTGATTATAACCACTGGTGTTGAGCATCTTTTTATGTGTTTATTGGCCATTTGTATATCTTCTTTGGTGAAATGTTTATTTGGATCCTTTGCCCATTTTTAAGTTGGGTTATTTGTCTTCCTGTTGTTGAGTTGTAAGGGTTCTTTATGTATTCTGGATACTAAACCCTTATCAGATATATGAATTACAAATATTTTCTCCCATTCTCCGGGTCATTTTCCCACTTTGCTGATGTTATTTTTTTAAGATTTTATCTATTTATTTGAGAGAGAGTGTGCACAAACAAGGGAAGGGGCAGGGGCAGGGGCAGAAGGAGAAGGAGAAGCAGACTCCCTGTTGAGTGAGGAGCCCAGATGCGGGCTTTGATCCCAGCACCCCGAGATCATGTCCTGAGCTGAAGTCAGACACTCAACCAACTGAGCCACTCAGGCCCCTTTTTTCCTGATGGTATTATTTGTAGCACACTAGTTTCAATTTTATGAAATCTAATTTATCAATTTTTTTTAATCCCATGCTTTTGATGCCATATCTAAGAAACTCTTGTCTAATTCAAGGTCACAAAGATTTACTGCTATGTTTGATACGAATTTGGTCATTTTTGTTTTTACATTTAGGTCTGGCTTCCATTTTGAGTTAATTTTTGTGTATATTGAAAAAGCAGTCAACATCATTCTTCTGGTTGTGAATATCCAGTGGTCACAACACCATTTGTTGAAAAGACTATTGTTCTGTCTTGGCACTCTGTCAAAAATCAATTGAACATAAATGTAAGATTTATTTATTAACCCTCACTTCTATGTCATTAATCTATATATCTATCCTTAGGCCAATATGGTATTGTATTTTTAATTTCAGTTTCCAAATGTTTGTTGTTACTATATGAAAATGTGATTGGTTTTGTGTGTTGATCTTATGTCCTGTGACCTTGCTGAACTCACTTATTGGTTCTAAGAGCTACTTTGTCAAGTGTTTGGGGATTTTCCATGTAGACAATCATGTCATCTGCAGATAGGGACAGATGTAGTTCTTCCTTCCTGACCTCTATGACTTTTATTTTCTTGCCTTATTACACCAGCTAGAACTACAAGTATTTTGTTGAATAGCAGTGGTGACGGCAGATGTTCTTGTCTTGTTCTTTTTTTTTTTTTTTTAAAGATCTTATCTATTTATTTGAGACAGCATGCACACGAGTCAGGGGAGGGGCAGAGGGAGAGGGAGAAGCAGACTCCCCACTGAGCACAGAGCCCAATCCAGGGCTCAGTCCCAGGGTCCTGAGATCATGACCCAAGCTGAAACTGAGAGTCAGACACTCAACCGAGCCACCCAGGCTCCCCCGTTGCTTTGCTTCCGATCTTAGAGGAAAAACATTCAGTCTCTCATCATTAAGTATAATGTTAGCTGTAGAGTTTTTTGTAGATGCTCATTATCACATTGAGGAAGTTCTCTGCTTCTAATTTTATGAAAAATGGGGTTTTTAAAATAATGAATGGGTGTTGAATCTGTCAAATGCTTTTTCTGCATCAATTGATATGATCATGTGCTTTTTTTTTTTTTAGCTTGTTAATAGTGTGGATACCATGGATTAATTTCCAAAAAGGTGAACCAACCTTGCAATCCCACTATAAACCCCACTTGGTCATTATATATTATTCTTTTTAGGTATTCCTGGATTTTATTTGCTAATGTCTGGTTGATTTTTTTTAGTTTAAATTCATGAAAGATAATGGTTTTATGTTTTCTTATTTTGTACTCTGTCTGGCTTTGGTATCAGAGTCATGAAATGAATTGGGAAGTTTTCCTGCCTTTTCTGTTTTCTGAAAGAGATTATGTAAAAGTAGTACTAATTCTTTAAACATCTGGTAAAATTCTCCTGTGAAACAACGTAGGTGTGGAGATTTCTCTTTTGAGAACTACAGATTCATCTCCTTAATAGTGGTAGGGTAATGTGGGTTGTACACTTCATATTGTAGAAGTTGTGGTAGTTTGCTAATAATTTCTTTTTTTTAAGATTTATTTATTTATTTGAGAGAGAGGGAGAGAGTTCGTGAGCTGGGGCAGGGGCAGAGGAGGAAGGAGACAAGCAGACCCCCCGCTGAGCAAGGGGCCCACTACAAGGCTGGGTCCCAGGGCCCTGAGATCATGACCTGAGTTGAAATCAAGAGTCAGAAGCTTAACTGACTGAGCCACCCAGGCGCCCTGTTTGCTAATAATTTCTTAAGGATTTTTGCACCTTTATTCATGATGGGTCTCTGGTTTTCTTTCTTCTACTGTTTTTGTCTCGTTTTCATATCAGGGCAGTATTAATTTTATAAAATGAGTTGGAAAGGTTCCCTCCTCTTTATTTTCTATAAGAGAATGGGTAGAGTTGGTATTAATTCTTCTTTAATGTTTGGTAGAATTCTCCAATGGAACCATCTGGGTCTGGTGTTTTGTGGGAGAAAGTTTTTAAAATTATGAATTCAATTTCCTTAGTAGTGATAAGGCTATTCAAATAGTCTATTTTGGTAGCTTGTGCTTGGCAAGGAATTGGTCAATTTCACTTAAGTTGTCAAATTTGTGCATGTAAAGTTTCTCATAATATTCCTTTAATAGCCTTTTTGATGTCTGCCTGGTCTGTAAGCGATAGCTCTGTGCTTCATTTCTGATCTTGGTAGTTGGTGTCTTCTCTCGTTCTTTTCAGTCTTGCTAGAGGTCAAGTTTGCTGATCTTTTCAAAGAATCAGCTTTTTGTCTCATTGATTTTTCTCTATCATTTTTCTGTTTTCAATTTTATTGATTCCTCGTCTCTATCATCTCTTAGCTTCTGCTGCCTTGGGTTTCTTTTGCTCTTCTTTTCCTAGGTTCTTGAGGTATAAGCTTAGATTATTGATTAATCTTACATACTAATTTGAGAGCTTTCCACTTTTCTAATGTATGCATTTAGTGTTATAGGTTTCCCTCTCAGCACTGCTTTAGCTATTCCCCCACATGCTTTTATAAGTTGTGTTCTCATTTTCATTCAGCTAGATGCATTTTTTATTTCCTTTGGGACTTCCTCTTTGACCCATGCATTGTTTAAAAGTGTGTTGCTTAATTTTTAAGTATTTGGAGATTTTCCTGACTTCTTTCTGTTATTGATTTCCACTCTGATTAAAGAACATTGTGATTAAAGAACATACACTGTGTGATTTCAATGCTTTTAAATTTGTTGAGGTGTGTTTTAGGACCCAGGATATGGTTTATCTTGGTGTATGTTCTATGGGCCCTTGAAATGAATGTGTAATCTGCTGTTGCTGGGTGGAGTGTTCCATAAATGTCATCTAGAGCCTGTTAGTCAAAAAAGTATTATTGAGTCCTTCATTTTTGTTAATTGTGACAAGTGGTTGTATCTATTGCTGAGCACGGGGTGTCGAAGTCTCCCAAGTATCAGGTGGATGTGTCAATGTCTCCCTTTAGTTCGCCCGGTTTTTGCTTCATGTGTTTTGAGACTTTGTTGTTTGGTGTGTACACATTTAGGGTCATTATGTCTTCCTAGTGGTTTGATTCTTTCATCATTATATAATGTCTGTCTGTCTCCCATAATATGCTTTGGTCTCAAGTTTTTTTCCGATGTTAATACAACCACTACTGCTTTTTTTTAAATTAATGGTTGCATGGTGTAGCTTTCCGTCCTTTTACTTTCCACCTAAATATGCTATTGTATTTGGAATATCTTGTAGGTAGAATTTAGTTGGGCCATTTTTTATAATCTACTCTGCCAATCTCTGTCCTTTAATTGGTGTGTTTAAATCGTATAAATGTAAGGTAATTGTTGATATGTTCCAGCTTACATGTGCAATTTTATTCTTTTCTGTTTGCTTCCTCTAGTTTGTGTTCCTCTGGTTCTCTTTCCTTGCGTTCGTGTGGGTTACTTAGACATATTTTAGGATTACATCTTGATTTATACTCAGTGTTTTTGAGTATCATATTGTATAATCTTTCTTAGTCATTACTCTAGTAACCACTTAATGTTACTCTAATAGCTGCATATACAAGTAATTTATCACAGTCTACAGTCTACACTTTATCACTTTGAGTGAAGTATCCATTTAGATCACTTTTCCCTCCCCTGCTTTTTAAATATAATTGTCTTAGCCATTTCTTCTGTAGACACTGAGAATTAGATGAGATGGTGTTACAATTTTTGCCTCATCCATCAAATATAAGATGGAAGAAACTCATGAGGAGAAGGGCTTATTCTATTTATCACTGTTCTTACCTATTCTGAATTTCTTCTTTCCTTTATAAAGTTTCCTTTTCTGTTATCATTTCTTTTCTGCTTGGAGAACTTCCTTTAGCCATTCTTTAATGATGGGAGTATTATTAATGACATATCTTGTTTTCCTTCATCCAAGAATGTCTCGATTTCCCCCTCATTCCTGAAGAGTATTTTTTGCCAGAGACCTAGTTTGGAGTTGACAGTTCTTTTCTTTCAGCCCTTGAAAAATGTTATGCCACTTCCTTCTGCACCTCATGGTAACTGAAAAGAAATCCCCTATCTTTTGAACTGATAGTTCTCTATGATTTTTTCCTTTGTCTTTTTGTTTTTAGAAGTTTAATTATGAAGTGTCTTGGCATGGATTTCTTTGGATTTTTCCTGTTTGAGATGATCTCAGGTTCTTGGATAGGTTTATGATTTTGCCAGATTTTGAAGGTTTTTAACTATTTTTTTTTTTTTTGACTACGTTTTCACTCTCACTCTCTCCTCTTCTGGGCCTCCAATAATACAAATGTCGGATCTTTTGTTGTTGTTGTGTCCCTGAAGGTCTCCTTTAATCTCCATCCTACTAATTAGCCTTGTCTGTGAGTTATTTTATTTCGGTTACTGTACTTTTCAGTTTTATAATTTCTATTTGGTTCTTTTTTTTATAACTTCTATTTCTTTGCTGAGATTTTTTATTTTGTTAATTTGTTTCAGAAATATTTGTAATTGCTTGTTGAACTGACACTACCCCAGTGTACCTGTTGGCAGTTCCAGGTTGGAGGTTTCTGCAGCAGCCTGTTCAGGATCTATGGGAGTCCATAAAGAAACCCATCAAACTCCCTGATGTGCTGTTCCTCAAGTCTCTAAGTCCCTAGGTTGACCACCCACCCTCTCTTTCTGCCTTCTAGAGGTTTCTTATACTTGTTTGTTATATCTTTTGTTTGTTTCTGCAGTTTGCTTATTTAAAACTTTCTAATTATGGTAAAATACACATAATGTGAAATGTAGCATCTTAATCATTTGTAAGTGTACAGTCAGTACTGTTAAATTCATTCACGTTGTTGGGCAATGTGCAGGTTTTTTAGTTGCAAGAGGGAGGACCTGGGAGAAATGGGGCCACTCCATCTTGGTGGGAACCAAAAGTGTCCGATAAGGCGTTCTCCTGGCTATTCTTGTATGTTTCTTTTTCCATATGAAATTTAGTGTCAATTGTCTAGCAGCATTAAAAAGCTTGTTAGTACCTTTTTTTAGGATTGCATTTCATATTTATAAACTAAGAGAGGACTGCTGATGTCTTTATGAGTTGAGTCATCCCATTCGAGAGCAGAGAGTATCTTTCCGTTTGTTCAGGTCCACTTTCACGTCTTCGGGAGTGTTTTAGCATTTTCTTCAGAGAGGTTTTATACATGCTTGTTGTGTGTCTTCCTAAGAATGTTATTTTCTTTGTTGTTTCTATAAATGGGGTTCTCTTTCCTATTGTGTGTGTTCCCTCCTTGGTTATTTGGGTACATGAAGTGAACTAGTGACCCTCAAATCTCGATCTCCAGCCTGTCACCTGAGCTTCAGACCCAGTGAGCCTTCAGGTCAGTGTGTGCGAGGATCACTTGCCCCTCTCTCCTGCTCACTACAATCATAGCAGCAACACTCACCAGAAACTGTGTGGTTATTTCCAACTCCTCCTTTTACAGCCCCTCACCAGCTAATTAGTCATTCAGTGCTGATTCTCTAGCAGTTTAGAAGCCATGATCATGACATCTCCGTGTTAGATGGAATCATAAAATCATCTAGCATAACCACACTTTTTGGACGCCTAAATTCTCTATTCATCTTCTTCATCACGTTGTTTCCTGTCACATGCTTGAACATACATTTCCAGGGGCAGGAAACTTACTCCTTTATGTGGCAATCCATTTTATTCCTGCCCATTTCTGACTCTCTCTCTCTCTCTCTCTCTCTCTCTCTATTTCATTATATATATATATATATTTATATATATATGTATATGTATACACACATTTATGAAATATACAAGAAATATATATATGAATGTATATTATATATCTATGCGTGAACATATATAATGTAATATAATAAATCATAATGAAAAAATATATATATCAGGGCATTTCCTGAGCTGACCCCAGCCTTCCTCTCTCACATCATCTCCGACTACTCTGACAGGCAGGGGTTGGGGGGGGAGGGTGGAAGGGAGGAGAAAACAAGGAGGAAAAGGAGGAAGAGAAGGAGGAATGAGGAGCGAGATCACACACTAGCTTTCCAAAGCTCATGTCAACATTCGTTGTAGATTCTCCTTCTTTCCTACTCTATCAGCGCAGGTAAAGGGAACTGACAGCCTCGGCGTCTTCAGCAGGAAGGCTGTCAGTGGTAATCACAGCAGGGCGTTTTCGATGTGAATTCAATAAAGGATGTTCAGCAGCCATTCCCTACTCCCTTGACATAGTTGGGGTGTAGTGACACACATATGTTGCCATCAGGGAACTTCCAGGCTCGTGGAGGAGACAGGCCAACAAAGGAATATAACATCAGTGACCATAAATACAAAGCAAACTATAGAAGGCTGCCTCCTCCATGAACCTCCAAAGGACATCTCTGTTTTCTGAAGGTATTGGTTGCCTGCAGCCTGGTAGTATAATTATTTCTAGACGGTTCCTTTAGGGTAGCAACTGTCTTTGGTCTATCTCAGTATATCTCCCACTCTGTCTTGTTTCCCTATCAGAGTCCCATTCACTCATTAGGATCCCCCTCAGATGCCACTTCTCCTGGAAACCTTTCTCTAGTCTCCTTAGTGAGAATTCATTCCACAGACATTTCTTAAGCACCTGCTCTGTGCCAGGTACTGGGCCAAGCACTGAGTATGAAATGCTGGTGTGGTGTGTTTTCTGCCTTGTAGGAACTTACAATCTGGTCAGGCTTTATCACCCTCAAAGCCCCTCTGTTAGCACCTTCTGACATGTGTCACGGGTCAACTTCTCCCACTGAGATCCAAGCTTAATGCCCAGCCCAGAGTAGATGCTCAGAGGGGTGGATGAGTGGATGCCAGAAGGGTCCAAACAAAGTGACATTTGAGTTCAGGGAAGGGAGGGGGACGTATGGTTCAGAGGTCACATGCAGTGAGGAAGAGGTCATGCAGGACAGAAGCCAGCACCCAAGCAGCTAGACCTTTGCTTAGGCCCCGAGGTGGTCAGTTTGGGAGCACCAGGGGCACTAGGGGGCTGAAGGCGGGACAGAGAGGGGCTGACAAATGTGGAGAACTCCAAAGGCCATGCTTTGGAACTTTCCCTGGAGAACCTATGGTACCACCCATATTTTTGAGCAGGGAAGATGGTCAGATCAGTGTTTTGGAAAGATCTCTCTGACTGCAGTACAGAAGACAAATTGGGAAGGAGAGACTAGAGGCAGAGGAGGTCCCCTGAGAGGAGGCTGTGGCAGGAGTGCAGGGGAAAAATTATGAGGCTAAGCCAGGGCAGTGGAAGGAGACAGGCCTGACAGACGGCTGAGAGGCAGAATCAACAGATGGCTATTACTCCAAAGACAGGCTTGACTGATGTTTCACCCACACGGAGACGTAGGCTAGAATTTGTGATAAAAATATGTTATTAACAAGTGTGGAAGGTGTTCAGCTCAGAGACTTGAATGGTATTGTGGGTGGAATCGTGTCCCCCGAAAAGATACGGTGAAGCCCGAACGCCCATCACCTACGGATGTGACTGTACTGGGAAATGGGGTCCATGCAGAGGTGCTCAAGTTCAGAGGTGGTCATTAGAGTGGGCCTAGGTCAATCTGACTGGGGTCTTTACAAGAAGAGGGAAAGGTGGCCCTGTGAAGACAGAGACAGACATGGAGTGATGCAGCTACGGACCAAGGAACGCCAAGGTCCGCCGGCAATGCCAGGAGCTAGGGCAGAGCCATGAAACAGATTTTCCCTCAGAGCTTCCAGAAGGAAGTGACCCTGCCCACACCTGGATTTCGGACTTCTGGTTTCCAGAACTAGGAGAGAATAAATTTCTGTTGTTTCAAGCCACCGGTGTGTGGTAATTTGTTATAGCCGCCGCAGAAAACTAATACCAGTAGTATGAAAGATAAGTGAATGGGCTCTCGACGAATATGGAGGGGGTGCTGAGGGGACGTTCGTGGCGTAAAAGTCTAGCAGTGGCTGTGGTGGCTTCGGAAGAGATTGTCTTTTATTTCGGACCCAGCTTTTGCCTCATTGCTCTCTAAAGGGAGGCTCGTCAGAAAAAAAAAAAAAAAAAAAAAAAAATCCTAGGTGTGGCTCAGAAGTTGTCACAGGCTACTACTGTCAGAGAAACAAGATGGTGGCCTACAAATCCATTCTGTCCGGTGCGTTAAATGCTTACTCTCGGTCACAGGCTGGAGGTTCCCTGAGGAGGTTAGAACCCGTACCTCCCAAGGGGGTGTTCTTCCTGCTGTACCTCAGCACGCCTCATCTCGTCCTTCATTCGTGCCAGTTACAGAGACTGCAACTAGTATATGTTCCGGCCAGAGGATTTTGGTTTAGAAGGTAGAGAAGAAGCAAAGATACTAAAAGTCCTGTAGTCCATGCGCTGGAATATTCTTCAGCCATGAAAAGGAATGAAGTTCTGATCTATGCTCCGACGTGGACGAACCTCTCAAACACGCGGAGGAAAGAAAGCCAGACACAAAGTATCACATGTTGGATGATCCCGTTGATATGAAATGTCCAAAAGAGCGAAATCCACAGCGACAGAAAGCAGATTAATAGCTGTCAGGGGCTGGGGTGGGGAGTGGGACATGGGCAGTGACTGCTAATGGGTACAAAGTTTCCTTTGGGGGATGAAAATGGTTTGGAACCACGTAGAGCCCATGGTTGCACAGCATTGTGAAGGGACTAAATGCCCTGAATTGTACACTTTAAAATGGCTAGCTTCATGTTATGTGATTTTTTTTACCCCAACAAACAAAGATATTGCAGGCTTGACACCAGATTTTATTATTTGGTTTCTGAAAATTGGGAGGTTAGTAACCCTCTCTGTGGCCCCCACCACCACCTTCGGCTAAGCAGCAGGAAGCCACAGAGCTCCCATTTGTCCACATGAAGTAAAGAGCAAGGTAGCTCACCCTCCTGAGAGCCACCCCAGGGCCACCGTGTGGTGGGAGACTCCCTGCTCCGTCTGGCTTCCGGGTGGGTGAGCTGCAGCCTGTGTGGAAAAGGGCAGAACGCAAGCATAAGGAGGCAAGGCCCACTGCACGCACTCCATTGCTGCTAACGGGTCTCCACGAATGGTTATGATTTTAAAGAGTGATTTCCTTCACTGGCAGCTTCTCCCTAGGCTGGGGCCTCCTGGAACCCTCTAGAAAATTCAAGTGAAAATACAGTGGAGACTCTCATCCAGAGAGCGAGGAAAGCCCAGGCATCAGAACAATGAGAAGGTGCATTGATGCATCAGATGAAATATCAAAAATCGCCCACATCCCCATCGTCTGAAGCTCAGGGGTGTCGCCCAGAGCTAGCAACTGAGCAGGGACCGCATTGTTTCATTGCTTTGGTTGCGGTGTAACTGGCCTACGACCAAGGCGCGTATTCGATCAGTGTTGGCACGAGCGTGTCCCATCACCGCAGTCCAGATAATGATATACCCACATCCCCAAAGTTGCCTTACGCCCCTAGACGGTCCCTCCCTCTTGATCCGCTTCATCATCCTGGGACAAGTGCTCATCTGCTTACCATCAGTGTCCAGCAGTTTGCATTTTCTAGAGTTTTTCATAAAGGGAATCACAAAATAGGGACTCCTTTTTGGTCTGGCTTCTTTCATTCAGCGTAATGACTGAGATCCCATCATGCTGTGTGCATCCATTGTCCATTCCCTTTTATTGCCAACTAATACTCGCTTGTACAGATTATGCCACGGTGGCCCATCCGTCCACCTGTTCGTGGGCATTTGGGTCGCTTCCAGTTTGGGGTTACTATAAATACAACTGCTGTCAACGTCCGGGTAGGAGTGTTTGCGTGGACCCAGTCTTCCATTCTCCTAGGTAAATATCCAGCAGTGGAAGGCTTGGGTTATAAGGTATATGTTTAACTTTTAAAGAAACTCCCGAACTGTTTTTTCAAAGTAGCTGTACATTCCACACTGGTGTGATTCTTCAAATCCATGCCTTTCTGTGGGGTTAGCAGAGGTTCGTGGTTTTTCGACCGGTTCTGCAGCAAACCAAACATCGGGCTGTGTCCAGAAATCACTTTGGTCTAGTTTCGGGGGCTATATTGTGACACGAGATCGGAATGAGGGGCAAGTGGTGAAGAGCAGAGTGGATGCGGGGGACCAAGGAACTTGGGGACAGGGGAACATCAGCAGGAGTCAAACTGGCCCCTTTGAAGGAAGCCTGAGCTCTGCCGAGGGCCAAGGGAAGGGAGGGGGAGCAACCAAGCACATGTTCAGGCCTTTCTCCTGGCTTCCTGCCAGAGAAATGGAACTTCTCTGAGGAATGAACGGGCAGTTTTCCTGGGCACCCACTTCCAGGCCCTGGAGCCCACCTGTGCGGCCACGTTAAGGCCTGGGTCTGGGGGCCCCTTGCCATGGGGCAGTGCACATCTGGCTTCTGACTTGGAATAAGACAGAGAGGGCAGTTGTGACATGACCTGTTTTCCACCTGTTGCTAACTTCCTATTGTACTTCGCCTTTCATTCTCCTGTTATCTCTTTAAAGGCCCACTGGAGAAAGGCAAGGTGGAAAGGGGGCTCGGGGTGAAGTCCTTGCTCCCTGTCACGTGGCCAGGGAAGATGAGATCCGGGCACGCAGGTCAGGAAGGAAAGGCATGCTGCCCTCGGGCCTCCATCACCTCACAGAACCTGGGTAGCAGTGAGCAAAATCCAGTGTCGCCCAAACAGAACTATTCCAAATCCCAGAGTGCAGCCTTGCTTCCTTAGCTTGTTAGAGTACAAGTGCCCCTAGGATCCTCTGGGTGCCTTTGGGAGCCCTTGATGCCCCAGCAAAGAGGAGGTGGGTGTCATACTCCCTGGAAGATCCGTCCTGTTAGTATTTTTCCATCAAGATAGTAACACACTCATTCTAGAAGTTTTCTGTGGCAAACATTGGCTGGGCTTGGGGCCCCACCAAGGGCGATGCAGACAGAGGAGCCAAGCTGGCCTGGAGTGAGGCAGGCCAGTGACCCCTATCCATGGAGCGAGGGCTTCTAGGAGAACCTAGAAGAGTGGCTGGAGTCTGACTCAGCCTCTCCCCTGCCCCTCCCTCAGACGCCCCCTCCACTTCATTCTCATCTCTGAAAGCTGCTTCTCAGCCATTTCCCAGGAACGACTGACTCATGATCCCAAGCTGTCTCACCAGGGAAAAATGCTGGAGTGCCCGTCGATTACAAGCCATGGGCATGGCCTCTGTCCGAGTGGGTCCAACCATCCTAAACAAACAAGCATGCCTGTTTCTGGAAACGAGACACAGAGCTCTCAGGAGAACCTCTCTAACTAGCAATCAAAAGGCTCATTATACCTGGAGATGGGGTGGGGGAGGCCACAGATTCTAGGATTCTTAGAGCAGTTGTGATGGGGTGGCTTCTGAGCGTTCTGGGACGGAGCTGGTCCTCAAGCCTTCTGGAAGGGAAGAGGATTGGTCCTGGGCGCTAGTGAAAGTACTCTCGGAGGCTGGGATTCTTAACCCTTAACGTGCTATGGATATCCTTGGCTTTCTGGTGAACCTTACAGACCTTTTCAAAAAAAGCCATTCTTAAATACAAAACAATGGGATCACAAGGGATACCAGTTAGCCTGAAATAGTTACCTCAGTAACCAACATATATAAATATATCACAAATTTGTTTTGTTAATAAGTGCTTCCTAACACATTAAATAAGATCTAGCGGTAGGTCTCATAACTCCTGTAATTTCAAGGTAGTGATATTTGGAGATTCCTACTATGGGCGTAATGTGAAATAAAAATGTCTTCGATTTCTCTTGGTGACAAACTCACAGGTTCTGTAAATATTACAGCGGTGTGTTGCCAACATTCATAATTGAAAGGAATGCTAACTTTCAGTTAGAGGTCAGTGAAAATAGAAATGTAATTTTTTCCTGCATTCGACTTTACGGACTCTCTAACTTCTACCCATGAACCCTAGGTTAATAGCCCCCTGCTAAGACAACACTGAAACCCAGTTAATTGGTTGCTGTTGTTGTTTTTTTCTCCTGATTCTTCAGCTAAGTCAAACTGTTGACTTTACAGCTTTTTCTGTACTTTCTTCTTACTGCCAAAGCACAACCAGGGAACTTAGGTTCCAGTCCTTGCTCCCCGCTTGTGAGCTGTGTGATGTTGGGTGACCCGCTAAACCTCTCGGAATTTAGTTTTCTCCTCTGTGAAATGGGAATAACAAGAGTGCCTACCTCCTTGTGTTGACATGAGGATTAAAGGAGACAATGCCTGTACCACATCCTGGCCCCGTGTTAGCCCTTAATAAAGACGGGCCGTGATAACTATCATTAAGGAAAGAGTTCAGAAGCCAAAAGGCTGCCTGTGTGTGACCATTAATAGTAATCTGCATTCTCCTTTGGTGATTTATCTATTTGCCATCTCTACGATCCCAGAGTAGAAGGCACGGGACACGCGCAGACAGGGGAGGGGCCGCGGTGTGCTAGAGCAGGGGCACGCCCGCTCCCGCAGGCCAATTGTTATATTTGCAGGAATTTTGTTGGTGGCCAGAAATCGGCCCCAGTGAGAGCTTTTCCCCCTGGAGAGCTGCCTGTTAATTATTCACCAGCACAGCCCTGGGAGAGGGGGGTGAGGGGCTTCTCTCCCCACAGGTATGGTGGGACAAGCTCTGCCGTATCTAGGGAAGGTGTGAAATGTCAGATGGGTTTCGGAGGAGAAAACTAACTGTTCCTCGTGGTGTAAGTTAATTTCATTTTCAGTCTATTGATTCTTCTATCTACAGAGTTTGGGATCAAGGAAAGAACAGGTTTTTCTTGATTAACATTCTCAGTTCTTGATAATTACTTCCATTTCAGCAATTCTGCAAAAGGATCTGTTTTGAGATAAGGAGAAAAAATCTCTGTTCTCTTTATCTGCAGAGTACAATATTCTTTTTCCTTAAAATCCAACATTTTTCTGTACTGGTAACTTACTTCCATGTCAACTTTTATCTAAGATTCCAGTGCCTTCTTCCCGGAGAGTATTGCAAAGGCACACAGCAGAAAAGGGAGTTTACTGATTATGCAGCCCTGTTAGCATTACTTGCGTCCAAATGTTGGCTTAGATGGTGTTTTCAGAACCCGTAAGTGGATGTTTATGTCTGCAAATGGAAGCGCTGAGTAGCTAGAGTTGCAGGGCCAATGTGGGGGAGGCAGTCCTGGGGTGGTGGTTTGCTCAAACATTGGCATTTGGTTGCATGAGCTGTTTTCCAGTGCTTCTCGGTTAGCTTGCCACAGTCTCTAAGCCGGTTGTATTCGCTGCTCTCCACCTGGTGTGGATACTAACACATGATGGAGAAAGGAAACATGGCGGAGGTGGCACGCGAGAGGACTCGGGACTGTGGAGAAGGATGGCCACAGCCTCTCGTGTGGGGATGCTGTGGGGTGCTCCACCAGGCAAAGTGTGCAGCTCAACTCTGTGGCCCTGAGGAGCTCTGCAGAGACTGGGTGGCCCGCCAAGCTATTGGTCCCACACTCTCCCCCCACCCGCATGCAGTTGCTCTTGGATCGTATGCGTTCTCATGAAATATGGGTACAACCAATTGGTTGGGTGCTTCAGGGCGGGCCACTCCTTCCTTTGCCTGTGGTCAGCATTATTGGGGTCCGTATAGTAGTAGTCCATGTCTCTGGCTCTCCTCTTGTGAAAACCTCACTCAACTGGATAATACCTCTGGCTGGCTGCTTGGCAGTAGGTAGACGAGCTGGCCTCATCATACAGACTGGATATTAGTACCGTCATTTCCCAAAGATGACAAGGAGTTAGGGATGGGGGTCGTCGCTGCCAAAATGGGCTCTGGCTTCTGGAAGCAAAAGTTGTCAACTGACAACCTAAAATAATGTGAGCCACTTGACTAGTCTGGGTTCATCCTTTTCTCTGATATGCCATGGTTTGTGCACTTCAGAGAAAGTGGGCAGCCTAGTAGCCTGTCCATAGAATACGTGGCTCTCAGAAGCAAACCAAACAGTGGTCTCTCTTCATGTGCGTTTATACCTGTGGCGATTTCAAGTCGTTCCTGTCAAAATGTACCTGCTCTCCAAAATGTGTTTTTTAAATGTAACTTTCACACTTAGGAATGGAGGGGGGGAGGAGAGATGAACATAATATAAAGTAAGGCAGAGAAATTGGCTCCTATAATTGACATAGAAATGGGCTCCTATAATTGACATAGAAACGGGCTGTGGATATGGCTGTCAGAAATTGAGCCTGACCTTGAACGTGATGGTAGTGAGCCCAAGCCTCGGAACTGGGTGTGTCCCTTCCCCTCTTGTTTTGCTAGTGCCCTGTGTGTTCTGGGCCCAGATGGGAACGTGACTTCCTGGAGGGCACAGACCATGGTCCCACCTCACATTGTTTGTCACCCAGAGAGGACACTGAGGCCCAAAAAGGGGCAGGCTCCATGGCAAGGGAGCCGCAAAGCCTCTCAAAGCCCAGCCTCCTGACTCCTAGGCCAGCCCTGAGCTCTGTAGACTGTCTGAAGCCTGCTTAGGTCTCTTCTGCTGTCTGTCACCCACCTGTGTTTGCACCCAAGTTAGGAATTTTCTACCGCTGGGACCCTTTCCAGGGGGGATTCCCACACCTGCTTCTTTACCGCGTGCCAGGCTCTCTTCCAGGAACTGGGTATTCAGCGTGGGGCTCATGTTCTTGTGGTGGGGACACTGGACAGAAAAACAGTCAACGTTGCTCTGCGACCGTGACAACGTTTCATTCCGCCCGGCAGCTATTACCACAGTGGCCTGGTTCCCCTCTGCCAGGACCTGGATGGGGGCCTAGAGGAAGACAGCACCCCGAGCTAACATTCGGTGGGGCTAACCATGGGGTAGCACCTGTTCTAAGCGCATTACAGGTATCATGCCTTTGATCTTCATCACAACCCCATGGGCAGAGGCAGTCATCACCATCTCTCTTTTACAGTTAAGGAAACATAAACAGAGAAGTTGAGTAACTTCCCCAAGATCACATAACTAATCAGTGGCAAAGCTGAGATTCAAACCCAAACCATTGGTTGCCAGAGTCCGTGTTTTAACTGCTCGGCTACTATACTGCCTCTCAGGATGGCACAGAATTTGAAGTCCAGACCCCACCCAGTTCCAGGAAGGCCCAACAGCCAGTCTGGGGTCCCCCCTCGGTCCCCCCACGATGGGTGATGACCTTCACTCCCAAAGGAATGCTGAGGCAGCCGTGTGCTAGCCGGGTATCACAGGACCTGGCCAGTGCCCCGTTCCCCTTCCTCAGCCAAAGCACCCTCCTCTGGGATAGGAACCCCAGCCCTATTTGCCTCACAGAGTGGTTGTGAGGTGCAGAGGAGCCACCTCCGATCCCACCACCCCCCCCGGAAACATTTAGCAGCACTGACCATCACCCCCCGCCCTGGTCAGGCTCCAAGCTGGGACAGACAGCAGGTTTTGCAGAGAACCAGAGACCGTTGTCTGGGCCAGCTGGGCACCACCACTGCCTGGGCTTTGGAGCAGTCGTGCCGGCTGCAAGGCCATTTCAGCCTTTATCGTGCATAGTGCCCCTTGCATGTGGCCTCCAAAGCAGCTCGAGAAGCCAAGGCCACTGTGATGGGCAGAGGAGACCCGTACAAGTTAGAGCAGTGTCTGCCTAGAGGCGGTCTGTCCATTTGCTTGGGATGCTGTCACCACACCCCACGCTGCCCGGTCCCGAGATGGCCCTACAAACCTGCCCAACGGGACCCTTTGCTGCCAGGATGCTTTTCTCTGGCCCATCTCCCTCTTTCCTGGGTCCCGGCAAGCCAGCCGTGGGGGCTGTCGGGGCCCTAGGAGCAGAGACTGCACTGCTTGGCCGGAGAAGCGGGCAGGCTGCCAGTGAACTGAATCCACTTGATTTAACTGGCCTGTGTGCTCTGTGAAACATTGTTTTTGGTCAAATGTAGGGAATCGAAGTTTAGCCATTAAAACCATGTGATCTACAACCATATTAAAAGTTAAGGATGTAAAAGTGCCCCCACAAAATGCTCTAAAGCTAAATAAAATGGTGTTAGTGCGGCCGGACAGATTCTTGTTGAAGGAAACGTAATCACTCGCTAGGAAGAGAAAAGTCCACGTGTCAGCAAATCAACACTGGGATTCTATTTTGTACTTTTAGCCACAGACGGTAATGTGGGGGCCCTGAGACGCATGACCCAGCGTCAGAACACATCAAAACAATCATGAGTGCGAGAGGGAAAGAGTTCAGTTCGCTCCACAGTCCCATCATCAAGGGGGGAACATCAGGAGACAACAAGCTGTCCCCAGTTCTCCTCACATTGCACCCCCACCCAGCACCCCTCCGCCTCCAGGCTTCTGGGGACTCTCACCCATCCACACAGCTGGAGGAACTACCCACTGCTCTTGAAAACCCACCCCTCCAGCTCCAGCCTCAGGCTCTTCTCTTCAGGTGGACTCCCCTTCTCCCCCATCTCCCTGCATGGTGTGCTTCCTATCTGGGCAGTTCAGCGATGGACACTCAGCCATCACTGGAAGGCGTGGGGGGGGGGGGGACGGTGGGGGGCGGCCAGGGCAATTCCTAACAAGCTTACCCCGGGCTTTTGCGAGTTTGTTACGGAGGTGCACCTTTTCCCTTCCCACATAACCCAGGAACACCGCTTTCCGACAGAAGATTGAGTCAGGAACGGGAAGAAAGGCCTAAGACAGGGAAGACCAGAAGAAACGCTCTTCCACTAGCAAGAAACAGTCATTTAGAGCTCATCGCACCAAGAGTAAGACTCCAGATTTCCTAAAGATGCATCAGAGTCAGGGGCGGAGAGCTGGGGGGAAGGGTGTGCCCCCAGAAGAGAGAAGGTGGCGAAGAAACACCACAGCCCGGAGTTCCTGGGTAGTGAAGAGACTCGTCGTGCGGAGACTGATGGGCTGGGGTTGCTGCTCAGCTAGAGTTGGAGACCGTGACGGATGAGGGGATTGTGAGAGGGGGGCCTCTTGGCCAGGCACGGAGGGGAGAGCACTTGCTAACAGGACCGTGAACCCTCATCACGGAGCATTAAGGAATCACACACAACTGCAAAGAGGAACCATAAACCACCAAATGGGCACGTACACCCAAACCACCAGAAAAGAAGTTCCCCGTGCTGGGTATCTTACGTAGCTACAGTTAGCATGGCTTCCTGGAAAAACTTAGAGCAAGTGAGTGAATGCATGCTTAGAAAAGGAAGCCAGTGAAAAGTGAGTCTAAGACAAAAGCAGAAGGAGCGGGGATCCCTCGGAGCTGCCATGGGTTCATTAGGAGTAGCCTGTTGTGTTGGAATGGGCTCCTTTTCTGTTGCAATTGCTCACTGGGCAGGTAGGTCAGAGAAAAGCAAGCGTTTTTAAACTTCAACAAAGCATTTGGCATTGTCTGTTGTGAAATCCTGTTTACAGCCCAGTTATGTGATTGCGTAACCAATTAAAGGACTGAATCCCAAGGCCTTGGGCAATGGATTAATGTACTCCCTCAGGGAAGGAAGTCTAGGGGCAAGTCCCAAGCCTCCCTCCTGGCTGGTTTCACTTGTTCCTCAGTGATCTGGATGAGAATAGAGAAACCCAAATCTGGTATTTGCCCACTGACATAACACCAGAGGGTGACGAATTCTCGGTAGTATGAACTTGGGATCTAAAGAGATCTTAACGAGCTTAAGATTTTCATGGGAAATTTAACAGGGACAAATAGCTGGTCCTACATTTGGGTTGTGAACCCATCTGCCCAAGCGTAGGATGAGGGAACCGTGGCTTGAGAAAAAAAACTAGGGGCTTTTACACTTTTAATTGACTGTGACTGTAATTAGCAGTGAGCCGGGCCTGCCACAATGTCACCATGATCTTGCGCACTGGGTGTGATGGTGGAGGTGCTGCTCTGTCCGCCCCGGAGCTTGGAACTCAGTTCACATCAGGTGAACAGCAGACAGGTGACAAGCAGAGGTGGCCAGCAGGGTGGTGAGAGGGCAGTAAAGAGGCTCACAATTACACGCATGCAGCCGGCAACCTCCAGAGCTGGGACTTGAACCCAGGGCTCCCATTCCAACTTCAGAGCTTTTTCATAAACCACCCATGCAAGACCCTGAATACCAAGCCTTGGATTCATTTCATTCTGATTCTTCTGAGTGTATTGACAAATGCTTTGAGAGTTGGAAAACATTTTAATGGAAAGCAGAGACCCTCTCAGCCTTTGTAGATATGCGGGCTACGCCCTCTAACTTTCGATACCCAAGAGAAACTCAGCAGAGATACTCTCTCATAAAAAGTAATTTCTTAGAGGTGCCTGGGTGGCTCAGGGGGATGAGCGTCCAATTCTTGGTTTTGGCTCAGGTCGTGATCTCGTGGGTCATGGGATCGAGTCCCACGTTGAGCGCCGCCTCAGTGGGGAGTCTGCTTGAGTTCTCTCTCCCTCTGCTCCTCCCTCCACTCTCTCTCTCTTTCTCTCTCTCTCTGAAATAAAGAAAATAAATCTTTTTTAAAAAAGAAGAAAAAAAGCAATTTCTTAAATGAATATGAAATGAATTTCAGAAACCCCCAGAGGCTTCTTATCCACTTTAAAAGGTACATATTATTAAAAACAATACCTGTTGGATGCACTAAGGTTGTATAGCTTAACAGAACTTTACTGTACCTTACCTTCCCTGCAGGAGAGAATGAAAAGTTTGTCTCTTTTCTTACGCCTTCTGTACAACTCTCATCCTTTTCTTGTATGAGCAAAAAGAGGAAGGATGAATCAGGATGATACAGGCAGCTTGCCTAGATGAATAAGTGGACGGCTTATTGGATGAATGAACTGCAAAGTCTTGGCACAGAAGTGTTTCTTTGGAGTGTTTCTGAATTCCAAACCAACTTCGTGCACAGCTGAAGGACAGTAACTGGTGACACTCCGTTGAAGAGCCTGGAGCTCTGTGGCTCTGTAACCTTCCACGCCTTTCAAGCTCTAGCTGTTTGAACCCTTAAACCCCAGAAACATACATTTGCATTTGGTCCAAAAATGGAGTCAAATAATTATCCTTGAAGGAGTTAGAGCAAGGACTCGTGAAGTCATGGAGGTGGTACTGATTTGGATTGTGAAGAGATCGGTCCAGAAGGAATAAATGCAGTGGATCGGGCCGGGCTCAGGAGAAGCTCAAGTTGCATGCCTCCTGAAGCCCAGCCCTATCCAGTCGCTTTCCTGAAACTTCCTCTTCCTGGTGAATTAGCACATGGCATATGTGGCCTCCACAGTGTTAAGCCCCAGCCGATGACATGGGTTTGTTTTTTTCTGTCTCAGGCAAGACAGGTTTGATCAAGAAAACATGTCTTATTCAGTGCGTCTTAGCAGCTGGGCTCATGGGATGGGTCAAGTGCCATGCATTCAAGATCTGCTTGGGGCTCTGCAGTCTCTCCTTCGCTACCCATCACAGCAGAGCGGCCTTGTGTTTGCTTAGGCGGCGAACGCCACATAGGACCGGCAAAGGAAATCGGCTCATAGAGTTTGAACTGTGGAAATTCACTCTTGGCGATCGAGCAGAGTAGCCTACAAAAGTATCCATGTCAATTTTCCCTTTCAGCTCTTTTGGCTTCTGCACTACATTGCTCTTGCCCGCTTATCATGCCCGATCCTCCGCGTCTTGATGACTGTGTCCTGGGAGGGAAGTGTCTGTGAACCATTTCCGAAATGCATGGCGATTTTCCCACTTTCTTTGGAAACCAGAGCCGTTGTTGCCAAGTTGTGATAAATATCTGGAAAATTAGATTGTTTCCTCCAAAGCTGGTGGTAGCAGCCTTGACTGTTTTCTTTCATTTGTGAAATAATATCAGAAATATTTGCAAAGACGCATTTCCAAGAATGGAGAGAATTTATTTCATCATAATAAGTCCTAAAAGCACATTTTCCTCCCATCAAATGAGATTTCACGTGAAGTCTGTAAGTGCCACACTAGGGTTTTTTCCTATTATTCTAAATCCATCTAAAGAGTGGAATGTGTTAAGGAAGACAACTTAAACATGAGCTCTCCACAGATCTTTTCTGACCTTCAAAATAGTCTTTATTTTGAAAGAAATGGCTGCTCCGTTTCTTCTTTTAACTCACTGCTCCCACGGGCCACTGGCTGAGTCCCCTTCCCTCCTTCTGTTCGCCTTCTTAGGCAGATTTCTCAGTCGGACCCACCACAGTATAGCTGGAGCTAGAAGGCTGGACTGTGGGTGCAGACCTACGGGGACACCTCCTTGCCATGCCTCATGTTCCCCAATTAGCTGTGGCCTTGTCTTCTCCCACTTTCTTTTTAGAGCACTTTGGCCTCTGAGGGGGATGAAGAATTCTTGAGCATTGTCCTAATTGGGGATCTAGGACTCTGATCCCCCGATTGCCTTGTTTAGAAATCTGGGGGTGTGGGGGGGTTCCACAAGTCTTTGGTTCCAAGCAGAAAGGGAGGACCCCAAGCTCCACCCAGCCCCCCTGGGAGTCCAGAGCCGGCCTAGCGTGTCTCCAGTAGCTCTGGCTAGAAGTCAGAATAGGTGGACGGCCATAGAGGAAAGTCGATGTAGAGGCTGCCAAGCCTCATAGGGTCCTCCGGGCCAAACTCATTAGGGTGTCGAGAGCAGGTGAAACCCGGAGGTGTGAAGAGGCTTGCCCGTCGGCTTGGCAGGGACAGGCCGAAGTCTTGGTGTGGCTGGCAGGGTCAACACTTGGGAGAGAGGCAGGGTCGTGGCAGCCTCGGAGGCTGCCTCAGGTTTTATTAGACTTCCTCTGTGAATACCTTTCTGAATGTGAACCCGAGGGAACTTTCGCTCGAGTGCCTGTCCTCAGTCCAGCTGCTGCCATGGCACCCTGACGTGGGATTCAGGGTCTGGTGTCCCTGCTCGTCATCCCTGTGATCCTGGACAAGTCTCTGCCTCATTTCCCTTATCTGTACCTAAACTCTCTAGTTTTCCCTCTCAATATTAACATTCTTAGGACTCCAGCCAAGCTTCACTGTAAAGGAGGGACACAAAATGACACTGCTTCTGTCAGCACGGTGGCTTGCTCCGTTTCCTGCACTGTAGGAAGGGGCTGCCCTCCCCCCATCCCGCCCCTCTGTCCCACAGGGCAGGTTCAGGTTGTCATCTGAAGAGCAAAGGGGATCAGTCCCATTTTGCAGATGCGGAGCCCGAGGCTCATAGAAGTCAAGGGATCTGGGTAAGATGGGAGGTGAACCCAGGTCCCCTGACTCCCATGTTCTACCCACGATTTCTCCTCGGCCACCAGCTAACAGCACGCTGCACACCTTTACTTGCCAGGTTTGGCTGTGGTTAGCTGGCACCTGGACCCAAGCTGTTTCTGCACTCCGAAGCTCTTGCCTTCTGAAGTTGCTACAAAAGCAAACCATGCCCAGTGCTTTCCTCCTCCCTAGCCCACCATCGCCGGTGACTCTTGTATGTTAAGTCCACGGACAGCACTGGTTTTGCAGTCATTTCAAGGGGAAATGAACCTTGCTTGAGTGTGTGCCTTAAGGCAAGTGGCAGGCAGGGCTGGAAAGGAGGGCAGCTACGGTTCTCTTCCCTCTGCCGGCCACCGCTGGAACCAGCTGGAAGGTAGAAGGGCCAGGCAACCACCAGTACTGATGAGGCATTCCCAGTATAGAGAGGGAGCACTTCCTCCAGGGCCTCCAGGGCCTCTAGTGCCGGGGTGTTTTCTGGAGGCAGAGATGGGGGGAAAGCTGTGTGTTGATGTACATCTTTGTGGATCTGCATATGTGTGTGTGCATGTATCCGCGTACATGTCTGCATGTGTCTATGTGTATGTCTGTGTATCTCTGTTTCTGTATGCACGTGTGTGTGTGTGTGTGTTTCAGTATGCATATGCAACAGCGTCTGTGTGTGTGTGTGTGTGTGTGTTTTGGTATGCATACACAACAGCGTCTATCCGTGTGTGTGTGTGTTTCGGTATGCATACACAACAGCATCTATCTGTGTGTGTGTGTGTGTGTGTGTGTCGGTATGCATACGCAACAGTGTCTATCTCTGTGTGTGTCTGGTATGGTATGCATACACAACAGGGTATATCTGTGTGTGTGTGTGCGCATGTGTTTCGGTATGCATACGCAACAGCGTCTATGTGTGTGTGTGTGTGTGTGTGTGTGTGTGTGTGTGTGTGTGTAGGTATGCATATACAACAGCATCTGTATGTGTGTTTCGGTATGCATATGCAACAGCGTCTGTGTGTGTGTGTGTGTGTGCGTTTCGGTATGCATATGCAACAGCGTCTATCTGTGTGTGTGTGTGTGTGTGTTTCAGTATGCATACACAACAGCGTCTATCTGTGTGTGTGTGTGTGTGTGTGTGTTTCGGTATGCATACACAACAGCGTCTGTGTGTGTGTGTGTTTCAGTATGCATATGCAACACTGTGTGCATGTGTGTGTGTGTGTGTGTGTGTGTGTCGGTATGCATACACAACAGCGTCTGGGTGTGTGTGCGTGTGTGTTTCGGTATGCATACGCAACAGCGTCTGTGTGTGTGTGTGTGCGTGTGTGTGTCGGTATGCATACGCAACAGCGTCTGTGTGTGTGTGTGTGTGTGTGTTTCGGTATGCATACACAACAGCGTCTGTGTGTGTGTGTGTGTGTGTGTGTGTGTTTCGGTATGCATACGCAACAGTGTCTGTGTGTGTGTGTGTGTGTGTGTTTCGGTATGCATACACAACAGCATCTATCTGTGTGTGCGCGTGTGTTTCGGTATGCATACACAACAGTGTCTGTGTGTGTGTGCGTGTGTGTTTCGGTATGCATACACAACAGCATCTGTGTGTGTGTGTGTGTGTTTCGGTATGCATACGCAACAGCATCTGTGTGTGTGTGTGAGTGTGTGTGTGTGTGTTTCGGTATGCATATGCAACAGCGTCTGTGTGTGTGTGTGTTTCGATATGCATACGCAACAGCATCTGTGTGTGTGTGTGTGTGTGTGTATGTTTCGGTATGCATACGCAACAGCGTCTGTGTGCGCGTGTGTTTCGGTATGCATACACAACAGCGTCTGTGTGTGTGTGTTTCGGTATGCATACGGAACAGCATCTGTGTGTGTGTGTGTGTGTGTGTGTGTGTGTTTCGGTATGCATATGCAACAGCGTCTGTGTCTGTGTGTGTGTTTTGGTATGCATACACAACAGCGTCTGGTTGTGTGTGTGTGTCTGTGTGTTTCGGTATGCATACACAACAGCATCTGTATGTGTGTGAGTATGTGTGTGTGTGTTTTGGTATGCATACGCAACAGCGTCTGTGTGTGTGTGTGTGTGTGTGTCTGTGTGTTTTGGTATGCATACGCAACAGCATCTGTATGTGTGTGAGTGTGTGTGCGTGTGTTTCGGTATGCATACGCAACAGCGTCTGTGTGTGTGTGTGTTTCGGTATGCATACACAACAGCGTCTGTATGTGTGTGAGTGTGTGCGTGTGTGTGTGTGTTTCGGTATGCGTACGCAACAGCGTCTGTGTGTGTGTGTGTGTTTCGGTATGCATACGCAACAACTTCTGTGTGTGTGTGTGTTTCGGTGTGCATACGCAAGTGTCTGTGTTTGTGTGTGCGTGTGTGTCGGTATGCATACGCAACAGCGTCTGTGTGTGTGTGTGTGTGTGTGTTTCGGTATGCATACGCAACAGCATCTGTGTGTGTGTCGGTGTGTGTGTGTGTGTTTCGGTATGCATACACAACAGTGTGTGTGTGTGTTTCAGCATGCATACGCAACAGCATCTGTGTGTGTGTGTGTTTCGGTATGCATACACAACAGTGTGTGTGTGTCAGTATTCATATGCAACAGCGTCTGTGTGTGTGTCGGTGTGTGTGTGTTTCGGTATGCATATGCAACAGCGTCTGTGTGTGTGTGTGTGTGTGTCGGTATGCATACGCAACAGCGTCTGTGTGTGTGTGTGTGTGTGTGTGTTGGTATGCATACGCAACAGTGTCTGTGTGTGTGTGAATGAGTGACTACATTTGTGTCTTTCTGTGCACATGTACAACTGTGCACACCTGTGTCTGCGTGTGTGTATGTTCATATCACAACATATGAGTGGGATGGTCTGGCCCTGCAGAGGACACCAGAGCAGTTTCCCGACACCCTCCAGCACAACCCCAGATTGCGTGGTCGGCTGTGGAGAAGCTCAGGGAAACTCGGCTTGCAGGCATTCAGCACATGGAAGGGCCAGCATGCAGTGCTAAATCCCAGGGCTCTTCCAGTTCTCGAAGTGTGTGATGTCTGTGACAGGAAAAGATAATGCTGAACAAGTCCAGTACAAAAATGAGGTCTTGACAAAACTTGGCCTTATATCACCTCACAGGCTTGTCCTGCTGCCGTCAATCATGTGACAAGATCAGCATTGTCATCACTGCTGTAAGACTCTCTTGGTCTGCCCTAATTTCTTGGTGTCCCCATGTTCCAGAAACCTCGGTTCTCCGTTTGCCGTAATGGGTGGCCATCACCCGCTGCTCTGTCTTAGAGTCAAATCCACTTCAGGGCAGGGCCAACTGGAGAAACCGTGCTCTCCGCTGACTTGTTGGTCGCTATACAAGTCTTGGCTCCTTAAAGCAGGACTTTGCCATCTGGGCCTACTGTGTGGGAGCACAGGACATTTGTATTTGCCAGGAAGCCATGGCCCCAAGCAGATTTGTCAATGAGTGGCACATGACACCCAGATGGGGGAGGGGCATTTTTAACATTAGCGGCATGATATCCCAAAGCCCAAAGGAGGCAGAGTGGGGAGTTCCTGGGGAGCAGCAGTGGCCGTGTCAAAAGTATGATCAGGGGCGCCTGGGTGGCTCAGTCGGTTGGGCATCTGCCTTCGGCTCAGGTCATGGTCCCGGGGTCCTGGGATCGAGCCCCACGTCAGGCTCCCAGGGAGCCTGCTTCTCCCTCTCCCTCTGCCTGCCACTCCCCTTGCTTGTGCGCACTCTCTGTGTCAAATAAATGAATATAATCTTAAAAAAATAAAAGTATAATCAACCAGAGCTTGAGATATCATTTCCACATCAACTTGGTTACGTTTTTCACTAATGATGTAGGTCACTGGGGAAAGGTCACCAGCAACAGGAGAAAAGGGCCATTGACATCACATTTCACAAGGAGCCAGTCTTAACTAAGAGTAGAGGATAGATGAATGGACAAAGAAAAGATGGTATATATATGCAGTGGAATGCTATCCAGCCATAACAAAGAATTGAACGCTTGCCATTTGCAGTGACATGGATGGAGCTAGAGAGTATCATGCTAAGCGAGATAAGTCAGTCAGAGAAAGACAACTACCGTATGATTTCAGTCACATGCGAAATTTAAGAAACAAAACAAAGGAGCACAGGGAAAACCGAGAGAGAGAGAGAGAGAGAGAGAGGCAAAGGAAGAAACAGACTCTTCACTCTAGAGAACACACTGATGGTCACCAGAATGGAGGTGAGTGGGGGATGGGGGAAACAGGTGACGGGGACTAAGAGTGCACGTGTTGTGATGAGCGCCGGGTGATGGATGGAAGTGTTGACTCACTATATCATACACCTGAACCTAATATTACACTCTGGTAACTACCGGGAATTAAAATAAAAACCTTAAAAAAAGTGTAGAGGATATAAACTTTCTTTTCTCCAAACACAAGATGATTCATCCTTTTTCTAAAAGGAACATCTTGGGGCGCCTGGGTGGCTCAGTCGGTTAAGCGTCTGCCTTCGGCTCAGGTCATGATCCCAGGGTCCTGGGATCGAGCCCCACATCGGGCTCCTGGCTCAGCAGGGAGCCTGCTTCTCCCTCTCCCTCTGCCTCTCTCCCTGCTCATGCTCTCTCTCTCTGTATCTCTGTGTTTCAAATGAATAAAAAAAAAAAAAATCCTTAAAAGGAACATCTTTCTAAAACCCCAAGTCAGATTAAGGAGTGATAACAATTTGGGCTTTATAAAAAAGCTCAATTAGTATATAATTCACATACCATACAATTCACTCTGAAAGTGTACAAGTGAATGAGTTCTTCGTACTCCCAGGCATGTGTAACCATCTTCACAATTAATTCTAGAACATTTTTATCACCCTCAAAAGAAACCCGTGTCCGTCACTCCACATTCTCCCCTCTCCCCATGTCCAAAGTATAATCAGGAGTGCCTGGGTGGCCCAGTCAGAGAGCCACACTCAGTGGCTAGGCAACCACAAATCTACTTTCTTTCTCTACAGACTTGTCTGTTCTGGACGTTCCATATAAATGGAATCATACAATATGTGGTGGTCCCTTGTGCCTGACATCTTTTACTTAGCATCATGATTTCAAGGTTCCTCCATGTTCCTCCATACATGTTTAGTATGTGTCACACTTCATTCCTTTTTATGGTTGAATAACATTTCATCATACGGATAGACCACATTTTGCTTCTCCATTCCATGTCCAGTTGATGGACATTTGGGTTGTTTAAACCTCTTGGCTATTGTGAATAGTGCTACTATGAACATTCATGTGCAAGTTTTTGTGTAGATGTGCTTTCAGTTCTCTTGGATATATAACCAGGAGCGGAATTGCTGAATCATGTAGCTACTCTATGTTTAACTTGTTCAGCAACTGCCAAATTGTTTTCCAGAGTGGCTGCACCATTTTACATTCACACCGGCAATATTTGAGGATTCTAATTTTTCCATACCACTTTGGGCTTTTTAAAGTCAACTTTTAAAAGGCAAAAGCAGTGTTTTAGAATATTGATACATTTATTAGCACAAAGCTATAATTACATGCCTTGCAGCTCTTCACGTTGTCGGAGCAGTCCTTTCAAATGGACACAATGAAGGATGTGTTACGCGTTCCTGAGGACACATGGGCGCCAACACACCGAGTCATCGAGGCTCTAGGCTGAGGGACTGCTTTAGAGGGTTCCAGTCCAGCCTTCCACTCAAGCTTGTGCTGACCTCGGGGAGCTTACAGACTACAGGGGAGCCAAACGTTCACCAAGTACTTCCCGCCATGCGTGATGGGGGCACAGAGGGAGCTCTTCATGTGTGCCATGTAGGAATGTTGGAGAGAGCCAGTGGAAATGCTGTGTACATTGCCAAGCCAGATGCCTGGCTCATGGTGGGCACCCACTGGTGGCGGTTATATTTCTGTATAGAACTTTGCGTTTTACACATGAGGACACTGAGTCTTTAAGATGAAGCTGCTTTTCCAGAGCCCCATAACTTATGACTGAGAACCCTGCCTTCCTACTTCATTGGGCTCCAAAGTCCTGCCTGTACTGATATCTAGACGCCTGGCCTCTTTAACCCTTGACCTGCCTGTCTTCAGCCTGGGTTCTACCTGCTTCTCCCGGGTCTGAATCCTGCTGGAGCCAGGGCATCCTACCTGACTCACGCCCAGCTTAACACCAAGACTGTGAGTGGCAGATAGTAATTATGAATAGTTAGCCGGTACCTGTTCGAGCAGGGTGACCTGCTGATAGTTAGCAGCCACAGTGGCCATGATGGATGGCTGCGAGCTGCTCGGTCTGTGCCTCATGCAGCGCTCTCTGCCTATCAGCAGCCCCACACTTCTTCCCACTGTCTGGCCTGGAAGTTCTGGAAGGTAGGTGTGGCCTTAGCTTCCTGGTCTGTATGCAGCCAGTCATCAAGCCAAGGGAATCCTCCTTCCCTTCATGTCCTTGCTTCTTCTCCATTCCCACACGCTCCCCCCGACCCCCACTTTTGTCTACAAAATTTTACAAACTGTTTGCCATGAGCAAAGCACTGTGTCACATGCTCTGGTTCAGAGCCACCTGGGAGAAATAAAGAGTCCAGAACTGGGTGTTCTGTAAGTGCCCAGAGCCAAAGACGGCCCTGGGCTATGAACACTCCAGCTCTTAGTCATCCTAATGAGAGAGAATCTTTCACCACAGAATAGTAAGTGAGCCCAGAAGCTCAGAGTAACCAGTGAGTGTGCTGTGCTGCGGACACGGGCCAGTCCTCGCTGGTACCTGTGCCTTCCCCTACAAACATTTCTGTCCCCGGCGTGTGAGTTTGTTGGGGCTGCCATAACAAAATTCCACAAACAGGGCGCCCTAAACCCCACACGTCTGTTTTCTCACAGCCCTGGAAAGTAGAATTCTGAGATCGAGGTGTCAGGAGGGCTGCACTCCCTCTGAAGGGGCCACGGAAGGACCTGTTTTGCTCTTTCTTCTAGGGCTTGGTGGTTCCTTGGCTCGTGGCGGCATCAGTGCAGTCTTCGCATGATGTTCTCCCTCTGGGTCCAAATGTCCCCTTTCTATAAGGACGCTGGTCATACTGCATTAAGGGCCCACCCTACTCCAGGATGACCTCGTCTTAACTCCTGACACCTGCAATGACCCTATTTGCAAATAAAGCCACATTGTAAAATATGGGAAGGAGACACAATTCAACACACAGCACTAGTGTGCATGTTTGGAAACTGATTTGAATTATTTATCCATCAACACTGCAGATCTGTTCTTCCACAAGCCCACTTGAAACCTGGAGGTCTTTTGGCTTTTTCTTTGCTTTGGGGGCTAAATTTGACCCTTGAAAAATGAGGGCTCTTCTATTGAATGTCTTCTATCCTGACCAAAAATCTGCCCAACAACCTGGTGCCTCGGGGTGGGACATCATGGCCTCAGGGGTCACACTGGGAATGGCTGAGCCTGTCTCCTCACCCTCGCCGCATCCAGGGGACACAGAGGAAGAAGCAGTTAGGATGAGAGACACACTCAGGTCTGTCAGTGCGCCTGTGAAGTAGGCGCCCAACTCGGCTTCACAGCGTAGCATGCTGTTTGGACCTTCCAGTCCGAAGCCCAAGGCTATTCCTGGCCGAAATGGTAGCGGCTGGGGGGCAAGGGCAGAACTCCTTTATGCTTTTATTTTTTTAAAAAGATTTTATTTATTTATTTGAGAGAGAGCATGCGCACAAGCAGGGGGAGGGGCTGAGGAGAAGCAGACTCCCCGCTGAGCAGGGAACCCGTCTGCGGGGCTCTATCCCAGGACCCTGGGATCATGACCTGAACCGAAGGCAGACGCTTAACTGACTGAGCCACCCGGGCGCCCTTCCTTTGGCTTTTAAAGAAGATTTCAGGCTTGCATTGCTCCCCTTCCTTCCTTGCCAAGTGCCTTTAACTTGGCTCCTGGTTTCCTTCCTCGGTCATGCCTGCAGCCGGGCGGCAGCAAGGTAAAGCTGGCCCCAAATGGCACTTGGAGGTGGACATGAGGGATCTGGCAGAGTCCACAGACCCGGGAAGCAAGAAATCAGGCACTAGAGACGTGGCTAACACGGGGTGGGGTGAGCCAGCGATAACCCCAGCGGTACTAGTGTGCCTTCAGAGCTCTGGGTGTGGGTGGCCAGGGGGTCCCAGGTATGTGCTTAGAGCCTGAGGGGGAAACAGAGACTGCCCACAGGCCTCTGTTCTGAAGCTGAGGTATGAGAACGCCCCTTGCCTCACCCTAATGCCCACGGGCACAGGCTACAAAGTCACAAAGCAATGCATCTCCCTGGGGCAGCCACATATTTGAGGATGGGGCACGTTTTCTTTCTTTATGGAGGCCGAACGTGGATATGTATGAAGTGGAAAGTTGAATGCACATGGATTTGTGGGAATGAAATCCAAAGTGTGTGTGGCAGATGGCTCTGGGGTTCCCCTACAGCCCTGGACTGTGCTTGGGTAAGAACAATTGCTGGGAGTTGGTTTCTTTTTATGCGAGGGGCAAAGGCTTCCCGAACAGGTGCTCATGGGCGCTGCCAGGGGACGAGGAGCCCAGGCGGGTCTCAGGGATGGAAAGGTGGTGGACCCCTGCTGTGGACAGAAAGGTCTGCCCACGGGTTGTTTCCCAGGCCTAGGTTCATCTAGAGGGAAAGAGGAACCGAGACCACGGCCCGAGGCCGGTATGCTGGGGGTGGGAGATCCCTTCCGACTTGGACCAAACAAAGACAATTTCCGGGCGGGGACCTCCTGTCAGCACCCCCTCCATTGGCTGTGCTCCCCAGCCCCGGGTCCCCCCAGTACCTAAGTGCGCGGCTGTGGTGCTGAGCCAGTAAGCTGCTACTTCGGACCAGAGAATCAAGCCTTTGTTCTGGAAGCTCTGGCCATTACCCCCACTTGTCCCCTTTACGTTGGCTGCTGGGAGCCACAAAGGGGCAGGACAAGAAATCAGTAGAGTGGAGTCTTTAAAAGCAAAAGCGGCTTTTTTTTTTTTTTTTTTTTTTTTTGCCTTTTTTCTTTAGAGCTGAATGGGTAGCTTGTTTGATGTCGATAGGTTTTGTGTTGCCAGCCCTGAAATAAGATCCCGGCCTCCGTCCCCCACACGGGCTCCAGATGCTGGGCCGGGGAGTTAGTGATGGCCTCTGCGGTAAATAGGGTCTCTTTTTCCCAGTTCTCTTTGGGTGCATTGTACATTATATGCCATTTTGTCCCCAGACCCTAGTGTTTGAGTGAGGTTACAGCCAAGGCCTCAGGCTTGGCCCCTGAAACACTCAAGAAAGATTTGGGTGGGAATTGTTTTTTAAAGAATAAAAAGGTCTGTACAAACTTCTGTATGTTGCTTTAAAAAGGAATGCTACTTAGGACATGTCCCAGAAGCAAGAAGAAGAATCAGTGTCCCCCTGGATCTGAACATTGACATCTGTTTTGAATAGCATTTCGCTTCTTTTTTTGAAGGAATTACAGGTTCAGGGAAAATTTCAAACATGGTAGAGAGGCCCCCGGTGGTTACACCTTATATCCCACTTGTATAATATCAAAACCAGGAAATCGATACTGCCATGGGTTTTTTTCTAATGAGTCTCCCTACAGGTCTTTTGTGTGGACATACATTTTCGTTTCTTCGGGATAAATGCCCTGGAGTGCAATTGCCGTGTCCTGTGATACTTTCATGCTTACTCTTAGAAGAAAGTACCAAACAGTCTTACAGAGCGTCTGTACAATTTTACATTCTGACCGGCAGCTTCTCCACATTCTCACCTGTTTTTGCCATCATGACCATTTTTTTATATTAGCCATTCTGATATGTATGCAAGAGTATTGCTTTGTGGTTTTAATTTGCAGTTCTCTAATGGTTACTGATATTGAACATCTTTGTATGTGCTTATTCGCCACCTGTAGAAACTTGGAAGTACAATGTCTTTTCACATCTTTTGCCCATTTTCTACTTGGATAGTAGTTTGTCTTCCTACCAGTGAGTGTTGAGATTCTTTATATATTCTAGATACTAGTCCTTTATCAGATATGAGGTTGCACATACTTACTTCCAGTCTGTAACTTGTTTTTTCATCCTATTCACAGGATCTTTTCACAGAGCAAAAGATTATATTTTCGATAAGGTCTGATTTGTCTATATTTCTTTTTATGGGTCATGCTTTTGGTATCATATCTGAGAAAGAACGTTTTGCCTAGCTTTACATCCTACAGATGTTCTACTTTTTTCCCTGAAACTTGTATAGTTTGACTCTTATATTTAACTCCATGGTCCATTTTGAGTTAGTTTTTGTGTAAGGGATGAGGTTGAGTTTGATGTTCATTTTTTGCTTATAGATGTTCACCTGTTCCAGAACCCCATGTTAAAAATGCTATTATCCCTGCACCAGATTGCTTTTGCACTTTTGCCAAAAATCAGTTAGGCGTATTTGTGTGGGTCTTTTTCTGGGTTCTCTGTTTTATTTCAGTTATCTGTGTGTCTGTCCCTCTGCCAATACCACATGATCTTGATCACTGAGACCATATAATAAGTCTTGAAATTGGATAGATTGATTCCTTCCACTTTACTCTTCTTTTTCAAAATTGTTTCCACCCTCCTACTTCCTTTGCCTTTCCATTTAATTTTGGAATATTATTCCATTTATTTTAGAATAATCTTGTCTGTATCTACAAAAATCCTTGCTGGGATTTCGGGGCACCTGGGTGGCTCAGTCAGTTAAGCATCTGACTTCTGCTCAGGTTCTGATCTCAGGGTCCTGGGGTTGAGCCCCATGTTGGGCTCCATACTTAGTAGGGAGTCTGCTTCTCCCTCTGCCCCTCCCCTTGCTCACACTCTCTCTCTCTCTCTTTCATATAAATAAATAAAATCTTTAAAAAAGTCTTGCTGGGATTTTGATAGGAATTGGTTAAAGCTGTACATCAATTTGGGAAAAATCGACATCTTTAATATGTTGAGCCTTCTAATCTATGAACATGGAATATCCCTCCATTCACTTAGCTCTTCTCCTATTTCTTTCATCAGTGCTGCATAGTTTTCAGCATATGAGTCCTATACATGTTTTGCTTAGTTTTCACCTGGAAGTTTTGGGGCAATAGTAAATGGTATTGTATTTTGCGGAGGTGGGGGTTGGCAGAAGGAAAGGGAGAGAGAGAATCCCAAGCAGGCTTCACATCCAGCATGGAGCCTGACTCGGGGCTCCATCTCAGGCTCACGACCAGGTGCCTCAATGGTATTGTATTTTTAATCCCAGTGTCCATTTATTCATTGATGGCACATATAAGTGCAATTGATTTTTATTCATTGATCTTGTATCTCAGACCTTCCTGAACTCTCTTCTTGGTTCTAGGAGTTTCTTTGTAAATTTTTTAATGTTTTCCACATAAACAATTGTGCCAACTGCAAATAGAAATAGTTTTACTTCTTTTCTAACACGTATGTCTTTCATTTCATTTTCTTAGCTTAATGGACTAGCTAGAATTTCCCAGTACTATGCTACTATGTTTTTGTTTTGTTTTGTTTTTGTTTTTTTAATTGAGAGATATTTGACATACGACATTGTGTGAGTTTAAGGTGTACGACATATTGATTTAAGCAGTAAAGAGAGCAGATATACTTGCCTTGTTAACAGTCTTATAAGGAAGGCATTTATTCTTTAATCATTAAGGGTGATGTTAGCTGTAGGTTTATTATTGACATTCTTTATCAAGTTGAGGAAGTTCCCCTCTATTCCTGGTTTTCTGAGAGTTTTTATCATGAATGGATGTTGAATTTTGTGAAGTGCTTTTTCTGCATCAAATGATGTGATCGTATGATTTTAATAGAAGTTTTTTGTTTTGAGATAATTGTAAGTGAACATGCAATTGTAAGGAATAATCCAAATAGGTCCCACATACCCTTTAACCAACTTCCCCTAATGATAACATCTGGCAAAACTATAGTACGATATCATAACCAGGATGCTGACATTGGTACATACAGCCAAGGTACAGAACATTCCCGTCACCACATGAATCCCTCATGTTGCCCATTTGTGGATACATCCACTTCCTTCTGACACTCACTCCCTCCTTAACCATTGGCAACCACTAATCAGTCCATTTCTATAGTTTTGTCATTTTGAGATTGTTACAGAAATGCAATTATGCAGTATGTAAATTTGGGGGATTGACTTTTTTCACTCAGCATAATTCTCTGCAGATTCATCCGGGTCATTGTATGGATCAGCAGTCATGTCTTTATATTGCTGAGTAGTATTCCATGGTATACATGCACCAGTTTGCTTAACCATTCATCCATTGAAGGACTTCTGGGTTGTTTCCCTTTTTTGGCTACTATGAATAGAGCTACTCTAAACACTCGTTTACAAAATTTTGTGTGAACACAAGTCTTCATTCCTCTGGGATAAATACCCAGGAGTTCAGTTGCTGGGTCATCTAATGGTTGTGTGTTTAGTTTTTAAAGAAACTGCCAGTTTTGCAGTGACTGTTTTCGCAGAGTGACTTTTCATTGCCACCAGCAATGTGTGAATGATCTGGTTTCTCTCATTGTGGCCAGTATTTAGTGTTGTCGCTATTTTTTTAAAGACGAAAGTCGCATAACAATTTAGTGTCATTTAATACATTCACAATGTACTAAAGCATCACCTTTATCTAGTTTACATCACCCTGAAATAAAACCCAATACTCATTAGGCAGTCATTCTCCATTCTCCCCTCCCCCCAGCGCCTAGCAAACACCGATCTGATTTCTCTCTATGGATTTACCTATTCTGGACATTTCATATAATTTCATACAATATGTGACTTTTTACGACAGGCTTCTTTTCACTTAGTGTAATGTTGTCAAGGTTCATCCATGTCCTAGCCTTTCTCAGTATTTCATTCCTTTGAATGGTAGAATAACAGTCCACAGTATGGTTGTACCAAAATTTGTTTATCCATTTATACACTGATGGACATTTGGGTTATCTCCACCTTTTGGTTATCATGAATGATGCACTTAAGAAGATTGTGTAAAAGTGTTTGAGTACCTATTTTTGATTCTTTTGGATATATACTTGGAGTGGAATTGCAGGGTCAGATGGTAATTCTACATTTTACTTTTTGAGGAACTGCCAAACTGTTTTCCACAGCAGCCATGACATTTAAATTCTCATTAGGAATGTACGAGGGTTTTGATTTTTCCACATTCTTGCCAACACTTGTTATTTTCCTTTAATTATGCTATCCTAATGGGTGGGAAGTGGTATATCATAGTTTTGATTTGCATTTCCCTTAGGCCTAATGGTATTGAGCATCTTTACATGGGCTTGTTGGCCCAAAGTGTATCTTCTTTGGAGAAACGTCTATTCAAGTCTTTTGTCCGTTTTTTAGATTGTATTGTTTGTCTTTTCATTGTTGTAACAGTTCTTTATACATTCTAATTCATACTAGATCCTTTTCAAATATATGATTTGCAATAGTTTTCTCTCATTCTGTAGGCTGTCTCATTTTCTTGATAATGTCCTTTGATGTGCAAGTTTCTAATTTTGATGAAGTCCAGTTTATCTATTTTGTTGTTGTTGCTCATGCTTTTGGTGTCCTATCTAAGAATCCTTTGCCAAATCCAATGTTATAAAGATCTTCCCTTATGTTATCTTCTACATGTTTTATAGTTTTAGCTCCTGTGTTTAGGTTGATCCATTTTGAGTTGGTTTTTGTATATGGTATGATGTAGGGGGTCCAACTTCATTCTTTTGCATGTGACTATCCATTTGTCCCAGCATCATTTGTTAAGGAGACTATTCTTTCCTCCACTGAATAATCTTGACACCCTTTCTGAAAATAAATTGGCTGTAGATTTATGGGTTTATTTCTGGATTCTCAAGCCTATTCCATTGGCATATACGTCCGTCCTTATGCCAGTAGCACACTGTTTTGATTACTGTTGTTTTGTAGTAAGTTTTAAAATTGGAAAGCGTGACTCCTTCAACTTTGTTCTTTTTCAATATTGTTTTGAGATGATCATATGATCTTTACTATTTTGCTTGTTAATATGGTGGATAATGTGGGCCTTGCATCCCTAGAATAAACCTGACTTGATCATAATATATAATTCTTCTTATAAACTGCTAAAACGTTGTTATGGATTTTTGTGTTTCTGTGCATGAGAAATATTAGTCTGTAGTCTTCTTTGTACATTCTTCATCTTTGCTGTCAGGGTAACACAGTGAGTTGGAAAGTGTCCCCTCCTCTTCTATTTTCTGAAGAGATTATGTAGAATTGGTGCTAAGTCTTCTTTAAACAACTGGTATAATTCTAGTGAAACTGTCTGAGCCTGGAGTTTTCATTTTCTGGCGTTTTTTTTTTTAATTATGAACTTAATTCCTTTAATAATTATATTGAGTAAATTTTGGTAGTTTGTGCTTTTAGAATAATTGGCCCATTTCATCTAATTTCCAAATTCGCGTGGGTAGAGATGCTTTTAGTATTTCCTTATTATTCTTTACATGTCTACAGAATCAGTAGTAATATTCTCTTTTTCATTCCAATATTGGTAATTTGTGTTTTCCCTCTTTTCCTTTTGTTAGTCTTTCTAGATGCTTGTGAATTATATATATATTTTTTCTAAGAACCACCTTTTTTCCACTGGGCTTCATTTTTTTCTGTTTTCAATATAATTTTAATATCTGTATCTATTCTTTATATTCCCTTCCTTCTGTTTGTTTTGGGTTTATTTTGCTCTTCTTTTTCTTGGTATCTTATTTGGAAACATATTGTTTTTAGACTTCTCCCGCATTTCTATTGTAAGAATTTAGTACTGTAAATTTCCCTCTAGCTTTACCTGTGTCCTACAAATTTTGATATATTGTATTTTTGTTTTCATTCAGTTCAATGTATTTTTATAAAGTAGTCTCCATGCCCAGCGTGGATCTTGAACAAATGACCCTGAGATCAAGACCTGAGCTGAGATTGAGACTTCAGACACTTAACCAACTGAGCCACCCACACACTCCAGTAAAATGTATTTTTAAAATTTCTCTTGAGACCTCTTCTTTGACTCATAGATTTTTTTTAGTGTGTTGTTTAGTTTAGTTTAGAGATTTTCCTATTGTCTTTCTGTTGTTGTTCCCTAATTTGATCCCATTATAGTCAGAGAAAACACCATGTATTATCTCAATTCTTTAAATGTCTGTGGATTGGTTTGTTGTCCAGAATATGTCTATCTTGGTATATATTCCTTGGGTGCTTGAAAAGAATGTAAATTTTACTGTTTTTTGGTGGAGTGTTCCATAAATGTCAATTAGATCCTGTTAGATGATGATGTTGTTGAGTTCTTTGTATTGATTTTCTGTCTAGTTCTATCAGCTGTTGAGAGAAGAAGTCTCCACTATAAATGAGAATTTTTCTATTTCTCCTTTCAGCTCTTTTGATTTTTGCTTCATATGTCATGCAGTTCTGTTGTTTGGTGTGTGTACAATTAGGATTACTATGTCTTCTTGGTGGATTGACCCTTTTATCATTATGTAATGCCCCTCTCTGTCTCTGGTAATTTTCTTTGTTCTGAAGTTTACTTTATCTGCTAATACCAGAGCTACCCCATTACTATTTTTTTATTAACATTTGCATGATATGTCTTTTTTCACCTTTTACTTTCAACCTGTTCATATCATTATATTTGAAATGAGCATCTCATAGACAGCATGTAGTTTTGTCATGTTGTTGTTTCACTCTGCCAATGTCTGTCTTGTAATTGGCAGATTTAGATCATTTTCATTTTTTAAAAGATATTTTGTTTGAGAGAGAGAGAGAGAGAGAGAGAGAGAGAGAGCACGAGTGGGGGGAGGGGCAGAGGGAGAGGGACAAGCAGGCTCCCTGCTGAGCAGGGATTCCAGTGCAGGGCTTGATCCCAGGACCCTGAGACATGACCTGAGCTCAAGTCAGACGCTTAAACAACTGAGCCACCCAGGCACCCCTGGATCATTTTCATTTTAATGAACTTACTGGTAGTTAATGCTTAAGTCTACCAATTTATTTTTATTTTGTTTGTTCTGTTCTTGTTTCTTTATTTTCTTTGTCCTGACTTCCTATAGGTTACTTGAACATTTTTTGAAATTCCATTTGATGATTCATGTATAGTGTTTTCACATGCATCTTTTTGTATGCCGTTTTTAGTGGTTACTCTAGGTATTGTATCATACACACATAACTTGTAATAGTCTACTGATGTCAATATTTTACCAGTTTGAGTGAAGTATGGAAACCTTACTTCTCTTTCCACCTCTTTACCCTCCCCTGTTTATAATGTAATTGTGTTAAATATTTCTTCCACATAACATTTAGAACCATAACATGCAATGTTATAATTGGTGCTTCAACCATCAGACATAATTTAGAAAACTTGAGAGAAAGAAAGTCTATTATATTTACCCATATTTTTTTCTTTCCATTGTTCATTCTTCCCTGGTGGTGTCCAAAATTCCTTCTTTGATCACTTCCTTTCTGATTAGAGAACACCCTTTCTCCATCCTCCTAGGAATGGTCTGTTACTAACAAATCCTTTTGGCTTTCCTTTATCTCAGAGTATCTTGATTGCCCTTTCATACCTGAAGCATATTTTCACTGGGTATAAGATTCTGGGTTGACAGTTCTCTTATTTCAGCACTTATTTAGATCTTGTGTTTTAGCTGACTTCCTCGGACAATGCTTCGGCAGGGAGTGGAGCACCATCTCATTTCTGCCAGGTTCCCCACTTAGCCTTCATTGACACCGAGGAGGTTGGGGTGCCTCATTACTCCTGGGTAGTAGTGATAGTTCTAGCTCCCTACTAGGCTTTCACTGATACTGTCCTGGCTGGGACCGGTAGGAGGGCCTCATTGCGGTTCCCCTTGTGATCTCCACGGACATTGACAATGATGGGATGTGGACTCATTACCACTGTGCAGAGCAAAGGTCCTGACTCTCTCTTAGGCCTCCTCTGATACCACCCTAGCGGGGACAGGGAGAAATAAATCATTGCTGCTGGGTAGGGGTGGAGTCTAGGCCCCCACTTGGCCCCTGATGTTGGGACTTGATGGGACCACAAGTTTTCCTGTGGTGTTTAGCTGAGTGAGAGCAGTTCTTGTATAAAAGTTTTCTGCCTTGGTGGGCTGCCCCTTTCCTGGCCCTTTAGCTAAAGAGAGTAGGCTTTTGTCGGGAACTTTTCGTCAGTGCCCATTGGCATTTTGGGGTTGCCAGCTTCCTCAGGTCCGTGTCTGAGATCTATGAGGCAAAAACCCAGAGAACTCACCACCACATTGTTCCTCAGGTCCCAAGGTCCCTTCTTCTCTCCACTTTTCAGGGTCTTCTTATGTTGATTTTATATATAATGTCCAGAGGTTTTAGTTGTACTCAGTGGGAAAATGGGAAGGGTACGTTTCCATTTTCCCACAGGCAGAAGTCTGGACCTTGACATTTTTGTGCCCGATTCTGTACTGCCAAGGGGATTTCCAAGAAGGAGAGCTTCTCTCACATATGAATGCCTTAACAGAGCTCTTATTTCATGTCTACATCACGAAAGACAAAAAGAAATGAAACAAAATAAAATGAAAAAAGCTTTACTTGGTTTAGCACGGGTCTGCTTATCTGTCATGGAGGGCATACACTGGGGTAGACATGATCACCATCTGCTTGGTTAGTTTTGTGTAAACCAGTACACCAGGGTTTCATGAGCCCCTTCCAACACCCATTGCTTCCTTCCACTGACTGTCAGGTTACAAACTGTTAGTCAGCTTGCTTGGCTGGGTGCTAATGGGAGCAAAGCCGGGAGCTGCTCCTTCAGTGGGCCATAAGGCTTACTCTACTAGAGCCGTGGGGGTCTTAAGCCATTACCTGATCCAACCACCATGGTTTTCACATACGAAAATTCCGTCAGAGAACAGAAGAGTCTTTCCCCAGATCTCACTGCATACCACACGCACAAAAAAGCCAGACCTAAGATCCCCATTCCCTGCCTTTAAGCCTAGTGTTATTTTAGTTACGTCAGGCTGCTTCTCCGCCCATCCTTCCACTCTCCAGTGAATTCTGCTCTACACCATAGCCAGGGACTGCCACCTCATCCCAGCCAACGGCTTCACAGAAGTGCCCCTCATCCCTGGGGGTGGGAAGGGGTTCAATGAGGGTGGTGGGGTGGGGAGAGAGACATGAAAGGGAATGTGGCTGACTCCCAACAAACCTGTCCTCAGAGTGAAAGTCTGTGATTCACGGGGTCAATGGTCTCATCTTCATATCTGAAAGACAGTGTACTTTTTGTCTCCCTAAGCCCTGTGTCTAGGTCGTTTGGGAAGCGCCTTGGAGAGTCAAGAATAAAATTGCAGGTCAAACAATGGATGACTGGAAAAGTCGGCTTGTAATCAAGAGCATGGTTCCCCATTTCGCCATGGTGGGAAATCGTCAGGAGCCCAGAAAGCTCCAGGAATCGGTCAGACAATGGGCTATTGGGGGGAGGGGGGTGTTGAATGCTTCTAATCTTAAACTTGAACATAAGATGTGTTATTGAAATTCTCTATGCAAACTTGTTGGCAGGGAACCAACCCAAAATGTAAGAAACTAGAATCTGACCTAGAAAAGATGTAGGAGATGAGCTGACCTTGCCCCTTATGAATTTCTGGAAGAGCAGGAAATACAGTGCAAGGACGCATCCCGATTCCCAGTCTAGTGATCTCTACGCTGCACCCCTTCGAGTAGAAAGAAAGGGAGAGTGCAAGGGAAGAAAAGCCTTCTTTTTCTCTCAACAGAAACCAGGAATGTGGAACTGACAGACACTAGATATATTGCATTAGCTTCCTGGTACCACTGAGAACAGGAAGCCAGTGAGTAGGGCACAGAAAGAGATTCCCATTCAAACTCTCTCTGGCTCTGGTGTTTTAAAAAACCCACTTGACAAATTTCTCCTTTCCTTCCTTGGAACCCAAACCTCATCTATGTGTCTGAAACTAAGGGCTAGGGTTTCCAGCGGTAGTTCTAGGAGCCAGGACAATAGATGGGACCACGAGAGCCGCTGGCTAGTTGAATTTGACATTAAAAGCCTGCAACATCACCAGTCTACCAAGGTTAACTCCGTTAGTAGGAGTCACAGCAAACACAATGGTTGTTATCTCAGTGTATTGGGTCCACAGAGGAGTGGCTTACTTAATCTCTGAAATTAATACAGCAGAGAGGAAATGGCTCTTATAGAGCCGCGGGTCTGCTTCCTTCCTGTTCAGAGAACTGGGAGCTCGGGGCTCTGAGGTAATGTCATTTCACATAACTAGAGGGCTGGCCTCTCCCATTCCAAGGGCGATCCACTTTCAGTAAGTGCACAGGTGTGGGGGGAGATTGTTGAAATCTTGCCTCTCTGTTCCTCCTCACTATCTGCCACCAACAGTGTATTGAGAACGAGGTATGCAGTTGAGTACATAGACATTTACAGACTGTAAGTCTCCGCTCACAGAGGTGGTAGTCAGATGGGATGGCAGACATGGAGCCACCACTTGGCCAGCCGCCTGTCCTTCACGTTGCCAGCCCTTCATACAGGCATCTTGTAGAAGGCAATCTCTAACCTCCAGCTCAATTACCCCTTAGATTTCCTTTTTCTTAAGATTTTATTTCTTTATTTGACAGAGAGAGACACAGCAAAAGCAGGAACACAAGCGGGGGAGGAGGAGAGGGAGAAGCAGGCTTCCCGCCGAGCAGGGAGCCCGATGCGGGGCTCGATCCCAGGACCCTGGGACCATGACCTGAGCCGAAGGCAGACGCTTAATGACTGAGCCACCCAGCTGCCCCTACCCTTTAGATTTCTTGCTTCTCCTTTATGGTCAACAACTGAGTCAGTGAAAGAAAACTTTTTGGTGATGCATCCAGAGTCCAGATTCATTTGGGCGTGGCTTGCAATTTCTCCTCTGTTTCACACTGGGTTTTGCTCCTATAGGAGGAACGGGTGGGTTGTAGTTGCAAGGGTCCTCTTCCCCTTCTCCTCCTGAGCCCCGCCCCCAACACCCTTTTAAAAGAGTGTGACTGGCAAGTAACTGCTTTGTTTTTGATCAGTGTAGACCTCAATGCCAGAAAGGTTTTCTTAGAATAGGCCCTTGGAACAGCCATCCGTGCCTTCACTTAGGAGAAGTGGCCATTGCTCACACCATTCCTGGGCTTGGCATTTCCTTGCAGATGGCCTTATAGAGCCCTTTTTAAGCCTTGCCAAAAAATTCACGTTTATTGCTTTAGAGTCACATCTTGGACTTGATCAAAATCAGTCCTTCTCCTTCCTCCGTGGTACACCTTGTTCTCTGCCCTTGGCTCTGAGTTACCTGTTTCCAAAATTCTAAGCTGTCCTAGAAGACCAAGGATTTGCCCCAGTTGAGGGGATCCAAAACAATATGCCTCAGGCTCCAAAAGCAACTCTCCCAGATGAGTCTCCTTCGCAGTAAAAAGCACATGTGTCTTCTTGGAAGATGCATGTGGTCTCTGAAAGGGATGACATGGAAGGAGCCCGCTCCTCTGGCTGGCCTGCTCGGCCTGCGTGGAGTCCGGCCAAGCTGGGTGCTGTTGCCACCATCGGCCCACGGTGAGGGCACCTCTTGGTTTGAGCACAGCTGGATTTTCGTGGTCGTTAAATCTCTGCCGCCTCAGGAAGCTACCCGATGCTAATGTGGAGCTCAGCTGCACACACCGAGGATCTCAGCAGCCCGGGTGTTTGTGGCCTGAGGGACAGAGACAGACAGATCAAATGCAGAAGGGCCTGCCGGTTCACCATGAAACCTGCTGTGCAGACGAGTTATTGCAAAGCCCAGAATGTGAGGGGCTGGCGTCTTTCACGTGGAGATCTGATCAAGATGCTCAGCTTACCTGCTTCTCTCATCCTTTCCCAAAAAGCAAACTAACAGCAGCAGCAACAAAAACATGTTTCAAGTGAAGTTCCGTTAAAAAAAATCCTATCAGTCTCAAAGGAGAAGCCTTTTAAATAGCCCTGAGCTATTTCATGTGAATAACTGAGAGCCCCCTTGCAGGAAATGTACATCCTAAGACCATCCTAAGGGCTCAAGGCACCTGGATTCTAGTCTTGCTTCTGCTACTAAATGGCTCTGGGACTTTGTCCATCCTTTGCCCTCCCCGAGGGCAAAAGTCAAATGAACCAGGAGTAAGAATAGCCACCTTTAATTGAGCGCTGACTAGGAGCATTATCTCCCATAATCTGTAGGATAATCCCGACAAAGAGGCTATCTCCAGGAAACTGAGGCTCAGAGAGGTTAAGCAACTTGGCCGAAGTCATAGGGTACGTTGAAAATCCCCAGGCACTGAGCACACATCAGGCAGGAGTAGTCATCATAAGGGATCTCAGCGGCACAAACACCTCTTCAGTATTCACTCCTTCATTCAGCAGCGTGATTGCTTAATGACACTCAAGATCTGGAGAAAAGCAGAGTTTTACCTTTTGAACATTGGGGCACCTCCCCCAAGGTTAATAAGGCATCTAGTCTCTGCTGTCAGCATATGGAGTTTCAACAGGAGGCAGAATGTTTGGTCCTTCCCTTTGAAGTTAAGCTCTCCATTCCTCCCCCAGACCGGAGGGTTGATTGATTACTAGTGTGAGAATCTCTAAAACATCACGTCACCTCTGTCTCAGTCGCCACCCACTGCAGGTGCAAAGATGCCCCAGCTCTGAGCAGCCACTTGGTCCATTCATAGAGCAGCTCCAGACCAAATGGGGGCATTCAGGGCACACGGTTGGAGAAGGAAGGAGACACCGCTCATTGCCCATCTTCTGTGCTTTGTCATGTAATGATACTAAATGGCTCGCTGTAGGTGACGGTGAGTTGGCATGCCCAGTAGCCCTCCTGAATTTTCCAACCATGCTCCCTCTTTATGGATGAGGACACTAAGGCCTGAGAAATCCGTGACTTGCAGGAAGATTCCCATCAAGAAGGTGGGGAGTTACATCAAGAGCCCTCATTTGGGTGGCCCCAAGCGCAGCCTGCTTTCCGCCCACAGACTGGCCAAAACCAACCGCTCACTACTTCTACTACAACTACTACTACTACTTCTACTACTACTACTACGTCTACTACTAATACTACTACCTCTACTACCACTACTTCTACTACTACTAATATACTACTACTTCTACTACTACTACTTCTACTACTACTACTACTACTACTACTACTACTAATACTTCTACTACTACTAATACTACTACTACTTCTACTACTAATACTACTACTACTTCTACTACTAATACCATGACTACTACTACTACTTCTACTACTACTACTACGTCTACTACTAATACTACTACTTCTACTACTACTAATATACTACTACTTCTACTACTACTACTACTTCTACTACTACTACTAATACTTCAACTACTACTAATACTACTACTACTTCTACTACTAACGCTACTACTACTTCTACTACTAATACCACGACTACGTCTACTACTAATACCACGACTACGTCTACTACTAATACTACTACTACTTCTACTACTACTACTACGTCTACTACTAATACTACTACTTCTACTACTACTAATATACTACTACTACTACTAATACTACTACTACTACTAACACTTCTACTACTACTAATACTACTACTACTTCTACTACTAATGCTACTACTACTTCTACTACTACTAGTAGTAGTAGTAGTACTTCTACTACTACTACTACTACTTCTACTACTACTACTACTACTTCTTCTTCTTCTTCTTCTTCTTCTTCTTCTTCTTCTTCTTCTTCTTCTTGTCTTCTTCTTCTTCTTTCTTCTCACCTCTAACTGCAAGTGGGGCTGAGCAGGGGGGAAAGAGGGGCCCTGCATGCAACAGGGAAGATGGGGATTGGGATGGCTACAAAAATTCTGACCCCACCCTATCTGTCCGTCTGCTTTAGACTGGTGACCTTAGAAATACCCAGTAAGGGGAGGGCCATTCACCTCCTGCTGTGGCGTGTGATCAGGGCTCAGGATTTGTATCCATTGTCCTTGGAGACACCTGCCTTTCCTTGTGAAAAGAGCATAGGACTCAGAATGGACCCCTGGAACTAGCACTTGGTGAGACCTTGAGCACGTCCCTTTCCTCTTGAGCTTGGAGGCCTTGCGTCTGGCCTCCCGCCACATTTCCAGGGTCTGTCCTATGTGTCCAGCCCTGTGCTAGACTCTGGGCTCCGGCAGTTTCCAGTCGAGGAGCAGACTATTCCCAGGCTTCCTCCACCACCAACAAATTGGTCCTACTCTGTAGTTCTACGTAGCCTACCCTGAAACCAGGAGGGGAGAATTGAGTGGCTCCTTCACGTGAGCTACTTTGTGTATATTAGCTCATCTGCTCCCGTGGCACGGAGACGGGGCTTCATATTTCTACTTCACCAACAAGGAGACTGAGGCTCATGGAGAGCGGGGACTTTCCCAGCGTTACAGTCAGTAGGTTGGAAATTCAGATCTCAACTCCAGGTGCCCTGACTCTGAAGGTCCTCCTCCTTTGCTGCTTCCCATTCCCAGATTAGGAACCCAGAGTGTTATAGGGCCATCTGCAGGCTGGGCACGACTCTCCGGGGCTCAGGCTGGAGCAGCGGACCAGAGTCCCAGGTGGCCTGGAGATTTCATCCCAGGGGCAGAGACAGCCCATAAACAGAGGTAGAGTGGACACATCTTTATATCATCCTCGTGGCTCTCTGGAACCTTCTGACCGCACTGTCTACAGCCCAGCCTGTGTGCAACGAGCCGGCTGATTAAAAACCTTACAGGGAGATAGGGACAGCCAGCCAGGACCTGGGCTGAGTTGTCTAAACGGCCTTCTTGGGAGCCCAGTGTCCCCCACTTCATGCAGGCTGTGGGCACATTGCAAGGGCAGGTCTGGCCCCAGGAGAAGGGAGTTACTGCGTATGGCCCCACTTCCGGAAACCAGGTGGTCCAGGGATCGGCTCACCAGGTCAGCAGCTGTCCCGGACACTTACTAAGAATCTTGCATGAGTGTCTGGGCTTAGGTCCACACCAGTAAAATAGGGTTAATAATCCGACCTCTGCCCACGTCAGGGTTTCTGGGATGACGAAGACCAAGATGTGGGTATGAATGCAGTCTGAAGCCCACAAGGTATTACTGCTGTTTGCACTTTTCTTTTTTTTTTTTTTTTATGATCAGAGAATGGCATTGGCTCAGAAGGCAGTGGGAAGCATGTCCTTGGAGCTCAGGTAGAAACACGCAGGACCCCTGAGGACACCTCAGTCTCAGCAGCAGTCTCTCTGCGATGAGGAGGGCTGCATTTGTGCTGTAGCTCTGAGCATTCTGGGTCAAGGCCTGCAGTGCGTATGCGCCTTTCTATTTTGGGGATCCTCCCCACGGAGCACGCAGCTGCTCGCTCCCTTTTCCCCCTCCTCCTCCTCCTGCAGGAAGGGCCCTTTCCTGCTTCAGACGTTCAGCCAGGGCAGCCACCAGGCCGAGGCCTTGCCTTCAGACCGATCCCTTCTGCCGGGCCGAGCGCTGCTCAGTTGGCAGGATACCGCTGGGCACCGCATCTGGGTCCTGCCTGGGTCGCCCAGTTCAGCAAACCGGTGACCTGAAAATCGCAGTCTGTTTGAAAGGGAGGGCGCCGGGAGGGAGTTCCGTTTGGCAGCTGGCTTCCGCTGGCATCCCGGAGCTCCGTGCTGCCCTGCCTGCCTTCCTGCCTGGCCCCTGCCCCCTGGCTTCTTTGACATTAGGCCCGAGGTGACAGGTGTCTGGAGGTTGAGCTTCCCGGGGAGGAGAGTAGACTCTGTTGGACCCTAGGCCGGGGCGGTGGAAAAGCCCAGCTGAGCGGCAGCGCAGGCTTCACCGCCCCCCCCCCATCTAGGGTATGTGCAAACTGGGGGCAAGCCCTGAACATGAGGGCCTGGGGCTCCCCAAAATCTGGGCCGGCCTGTGTTGGCTGAGGCCTCTTGCTTTTGCTGGAAATCCCCAGCTGGAGAACTCAATAGAACTGCGCTTGCGGACAGATATTTAGGTCAGCAGCTGCCCCCGGGGTGCCGAGTTCCAAACCTCACGGGGGAGTGGGGGAAGCAGGTGCTTCTGAGGTTTGGGCTACAGATTCTGATTTCTGCAGTCGACGTAGAATAATTTGTTAGCACCCTCCCTTCTCCTCCCCTTCGCCTTTCCTTCTCCTCCCCTTCCTTCCTGCCTTTTCTTTCTCCCCTCATCTCCCTCCTCCCTTCTCACCAGATTTCTAACCCCTCAAATACCAAATTTAGAAAAGCAGCCATGAGCCATAGGCTGCTGGACTTGACCGCTGAGGGCCCAGGCTTGGTTGCCCTCGCCACCACCTCCCATCCTCCTGGGAACCTGAGATCTACCGGTCCACCCAGGGCTCAGGCCCAGGCACATAGTAAATGATCACTAAGCAGCGACCACTGTTCCCCTGGCCAGAAGGCTTAGAAATCATTCAGGCTAGCCCCTGTGCTGGACATAAGAGGCCACGGACACGCAAAGGAGAAGGAGCATGTCCAAGGTTATTGGCCCAGTTAGTGAATTTAATCACACTTTCTGAAAAGCGGTTGTCTCTTGGCCTTGTGCTTAGAAACAGAAAGAACAGGATAATTTGCAGGAAACCTTTTGCTCCAATGGTTAATTCAAACCTGCAGATGCCAGCTGAGCCCTGTCACAAGGCTAGGTGCTCTGGGGGTACAGAGATGGGGCGGAAACGGTCCTTGCTTTCAGAGAGCCGCAGGCCGAACATGGCGACCTCGAGGTTGGCCAGAGCACGGGCCTGGGAGGGAAAGGGGTAGAAGGTGAAGCTGTATTATCATAGAGACCCCTGAAGGCCTGAGGGAAGAGGGTGTGCTTGAACCTGGCAGACAAGATGCGAACTGTTCACAAGCATACAGAGGCTGGGAGAGCAAGGCAGATGGGCGCCCTGTCATCAGTGAAGGCGAAACATGGCATTCGAGACTGCTGCATACCTGGCCCAGGTCAGACCCAGTTCAGAAGTGGTTCACCTAACTTGGGCGAGAGTCAGAATATTGAAGCTTCTCGGCTCTGAAAATGTCGCCTGCCACTCTTGTCAACAGTAGACTTCCGCGGCCCCCTGTAGTGAAGGGAGGGCAATTTGGAAATAGCAGATTTCCCTGGGGGAAGATGCTCAGCTCAGGCTCTAGAGGTCAAGGGTTGGCCAACTCCAGCCCCACGGGCTAAATCCAGCCAGCAGCCTGTTTTTGTAAAGTTTTATTAGCACACAGCCACGTCCGGCCGGGAACAGATTGTCTACTGCGGAACCGCACCGGAGCTCACGTGGCCCGCCAAGCCTGAGATAGTTACCGTTCGGGTCTTTACGGACGATGTTCGCCAGCCTCTGATCCGGGTCGCTGGGCTTTGGTTCATTTTCTCCGAAGCCACGGTTTCTCCTAACAAGCGGGCACTCCTCTGTGCCGCCTGAGCGAGAATCCCCGATCCTCAGGTCAAGCCCCCCGCCCCCGCCAGTGTTCCTCTCCCTCTCCGATGCCACAGCTGGCCCAGTCCCCCCCCCCGCCCCGCCCTGCTCAGTCCCCCTGCCCCTCCTCCTCGGTCCCTGCCTCGGTGACCGTTCCTGGTTCTTCCGACAACTTCCATTTCTCCCCGACCTGTCAGCATCCAGAGGCCTTTCCCAGACAAGTTGAGCCGATTGTTCCCGCCGCAGACAAGTTCTAATCCACCTTCCCCCGCCTTCCGTGGTGTCCCTGGGCTGTGCTCCTTCTAAGGGCTTTCTCTCTGGGGTCCCTGAGACAGCCTTGCTTCGCACAGTTAGTGGGCAGAAGCCCGGGGCCACTCTTTTCTAACTGCCTCTTTTTCTAGAATGAGCTTTTGGTGCCTAAGTTGTCTAGTGATAGGACTGCCTGTTGGACACGGTCAGGAAAGTTGAACACTTTCTTGCCTCTTTTTGCCCTTTAAGTCAAGCCTTTGGGGGTTAGAACAATTAACTTGGCCAATGTAAAATATCTCCAGGAAGCCAGCCCCCAAACACCAACACCCAACATCTGCTTTCTGAATATATGGCTTCAAAGAGCTGAGTGTACAGTGGCTAACGGCTGTCCATCCTATTTATTTTAGCCTCATGACAGCTAAGGAACTGAGAAATGCCTTGCCCTTTCCTGTAGTTAAATCTGACATAAAATTACTTTATTGGCAGCGTTTTAACAAACAGAAATCTCCCATGCTTCCACCAGCAATTCAGCTTCAGGTTTCTGGGTGGACAGAGATCATTATAAATGTCTGCAAGGAGACAGTTTTGAGGTTTCTGCTAATTCAGGGTGAGTCTTCTCTCCGGGGCTCAGCCAGTGGAGCTTCTGACAGAGAGGTAGAGCAAAAAGGAGATATCCTTAGGGACACACCCCGTCATCAGCACCTCCTCTACCAAATAGCACCATTACCATCACTGTCGTCCCACCGTTCCACACGCGCGTGCACGCACGCACACATACACACACACACACCGAGGCAGGGGAAGTGTCTTAGGTTATATGACCCATTCCATGATGGGATCACAGACACTTTCCATAGAGGATGAAAGAAATGAATATTTTAAATTGTCATTATTTTCACTATGTAAACCCACGCCTGTTGCTGTGTGCTTTGGGGCTACGGAACATCAGCACGTGTTTGTGGGCAAAATGAAATTAGGATTCATTGCCAAAAAAGCCTCTTCTCCCCAAGTGCACACCTTAAAAAGCACATAAATTTGGATGAGGGATCTTTGACTTCGTAAAAGGATTTACTGAGGATTTTCTTTCAATGGCAAATTCTTTTTCTTCCAATGGCAAATTCTTGTTGCATTTTATGATGATTCGGTTTACAAAAGTTAGCCTTGCCTACAGCTGTTCAGAAGTACGGCCAATGAGTAAAGGCAGATCTCCCTCGAATGACAAATGCTGCTGAGTAAACCATGTTAAAGGCTATTTTAGGACCACCAAGAATGTGTTTGCATTTTCAAGAGTGGAAAGAGAGAGAATATTTATTTGGCCTGTGCGCCATGCCGGGCACTATGCTCGCTTTACAGTTCTAAACACGTGTGATCTTATAACAGATTTGTGCAGTGGGCCCTACTATCCCATTTGGTTGTTGAGCTTTGTGAGCAAGCAAAACGCTACTGAATCGTACGCTTAAAAAAGGTTCATTAAATGCTCTGTGAATTTAACCTTATTTTAAAAAAAAAAAGAACACCTAAATTATTTCACAGAGTATATGCATATGAAATCATTCAAAAAATCTCATTGTATAACCTAAATATATACAATTTTTACTCGTCAGTCATGCCTCGCTCCATAAGGCTGGGAAAACCACGATGCCCCTTATCCCGTACCCCCTCCCAGCCTCTGCATCCGTGGTGTCGGAGCTCAAACAGCCTGGCTCTAAATTCTACTAACTGTGGTTGGTACATCTGCAGACAGCTAGTAGATCTTAGAGTCACAAGTTGGCACTCAGCTGCTAAAATGTGCTTATTCACAAGCATGTGACCTTCAGAATGCATGAGACTAACCAGGTGGCTCTGGATTCTTCTCCCACCTACACAGCTGTTTGGTTTCTCATGCAAGGAAATTCCTGCCTTGTTCAAAAGCCTGTTGCCATTTTACTTAGCTCATTGTTGGGGCACAGGCCGAAGTGAAGTCTCCTTGCCCCTAAGATTCAAGACTCATCCTTCAAACCTTCCAAGGCCTGGTACTTAATTTTGTTCTTTTTTTTTTTTTTTTTTTTTTTTAAGTAATCTCTACATCCAACATAGGCCTCAAACTTACAACCCCGAGATCAAGAGTCTGACACTCCATTGACTGGGCCGGCCAGACACCCCTAATTTTGTTCTTTTAATGTTCTATTCTCTTTCATAAAGAGGGGCCCCCAAACTGTGTAAGCTTCAATCCCCACAAAGTAGAGATCTGTACCTGGGAACAGAGGGGAAGGTACTGAGCAATAAACAACCATTTTTCTCTTTGCCCCGTTTAAACCACTCAAGTTGGTGTCCCAGCAATGGGGAGGCGTGCCTCCCACAAAATCAGGACTGTCGCCATGGCCTTGACTCTGTCATCTGCAATCCAGCGGGGACTTGCTGTAAGGAGAGATAATCCCTCGTGCACTCACCCGAGCAGAGGTAGAAGCCTCTAGGATTATCTGAATGGAGTGCCATGACTACCCCATGTGGTGCATGATTTCCACACAGCTCAAACTGCTCCAGCCCAAAATGACCCAGGACTTGTTTCCAGCTCTTGGATTATCAATGGCTACTTGTTACCCCGACTCAGCTCCACCAGAAGTCCCATTCCTGAAATACGCCAACAGCCCCCCTAAAAACTCACTCAGCCCATCAGGGCCCAGACCAGGGGCTTCCCCACTGACCCCACTCCCAATCCCATCAGCATTGGCAAGGAGCCAACCACCGCCTGATGGGGCCCGCATCTGGAGTCCCAGCCAACATGGGGGCACTTGTGAGAGGAAGGCCTGGGGAGCCAGGGGCCAGACAGCAAGGGAGAGGGTATAAGAGCCTCCCGTCCAATGTGTGGTCATCAGCCAAACTGGGGGCCTCACTGGGGGCTTTGTGGTATGGAGGCAGAGCCTACCAAACGGCTTCAGAGCCACCAATATGGCTGCATTCCACCCTCCTGGGTGGCTCGGAGTGCTAGGCCGGCTGCATATGTGCTCTGGGTAGAGCTGTGGAAAGCAAGGGACAGGGTCAGTCACAGCCCAGGGCAACACAGAGACATTAACAACGTGTCGACCAGACTTGACGGCCTGCTAGCCTAAGGAGTGTCGGTGTCGGTGGGGTCTTGGATGTTGCTCATGTCTCTCTGTGTTTTCCACTGGTGTTGTCACCGTCCGGATGAAGGGAGGTTTGGCTTCTATGAAAAATGCCTGGCCTCCTGGTGGGAACTTTCCTTCCTCGCCTCTGAAATCTTCTACCTCTCTGGAGCATTCTAGAAAAAGAGTGTTTTCTCAGGAGCAGAGATTTCTTTGAGCCGTGAGGTAGACCAAGAGCTGACCTAGAGCACGGGAAACGATAGCCCCGTGACCATGAGCAAAGCGGCAGGCCTGAGGAGGTACCCAGACTGTTCTAGAGGCATTCCCTGGCAGCCGGGCCTCACTCCGGCCAGGGGGCTTTGCCATCAAAAATAGGAGCTCATGACCTCTGGAAAATTGGAAGCACCATGGTGCCTTTGGCACAGTCTTCTCTGTGAACTCAGTCCCCTTCTCTTCAATTTTGGTCATTTCCTATGTGCTGGATTCTGACTGGAGAGATGCCAAGTTGTGACAGTGGCTGGTGAAGGAGTTAAGGGCAGGCAGGTGGGGGACAGAGGCCCAGACGACTGACCGAGCCCATTGCCGAGTTCTCATTCTGGATAGATCTCCAGGAACAAGCTTTAAAACAGCACCACTGACTTTCACACGCCCCTCGAGGTGGCTGGGGAGCTGGCAGCCTTCCTGGCGACCGGTGACTTGGTAGGACTCTAATGGAATATGCAAGTAAGCACGGCTCACTTGACCAAAATCGCAGGCTGCCTTTCTTGATTCAACTAGTGCAGACCTGCTATCCTCAGGACGAACACTGCTAGCGCCCCTCCCCCCCCCCCCACACACACATTCAAGTGATTCCTTATTAAAAAGTCATAGAGTATCTGGGGAGGACCATGATTTGACCCCCACTGGATTGGAGGAGGTTGTGCTTTCTGTAAGGGTGTCTGCAATGGGCATCGATACGCACATCTTGCTCACTTGTGGGCCGCTGGGCTGCCCCTGGCCTACTGTCAGCCCAGGGAGAGAGACCCTTTTGGGTGGGGGAGAAGAGAAGTCATCATTTCCCTACAGGAGCAGTCCAGGAAGAAAGTCACAGCATTCGCTTTTCCCCTTCTTGGCATGATTCTGGGCTCATCAGCCTAATTCCAGTGAAACGCAGATGAAGCTTGTTAACCTGGGTCCTGCACAGACAGGATTGTCTGGACCCGCGCAGGGCCTTTGCCTTCGACCCTCAGCTTCCATTCCAGCCCCAGGCAGCCGCCGCTTCATCTGTAGGCCCGCCTTTGCCAAACGTGTCCCACCATATTTGAGACTGACTGCATCTTTTCCTTCTCCCCAAAAGTGATCATCCTTATCCCACTAGTGATGCTACATGGGAATGTGTTTGGAGGAAAGCAGGGCGGGGTTTCTTCCTGCAAAGGAAGGCCAACCTGAGAGTCAGAGAAGCTGGCCCATGGGCGCATCTCTCCCTGGCTCCAGGCCTCACCAGTCCTAATGTGAGTGGGAGGCACCAGCCTGTCTCTCAGGGTCTGGAAGTTCTGACAAGCTAGGCGTGCAAGGCTGGTTAGTGCTCAAGAACCCCATGTTGGGTGGCAGAACACTTCAGATCTTCGGCGGGGGGGGGGGGGGGTCGGGGAGAACAATATGAATTACGAGCTCCGTAAAGCTACATGCGCCTATGGGCTTGGGCCCGTTCTTAAGAGTTGCCAACTCCTCCAACTGGCGTGTGTCCACTACAGAAAGGGAGAATGCAGTTCTAGAAAATGCATTTGCTGGGCTTGCTGCTTAGATGGCTCTGGTCGACGCTCGCTCAAGCTGCAAGCCCTCAGGTCGGGACGGCAGAGTGCCACGGCAGCGGGGCAGGGCCCGGAGTGCAGGCAGCAGTGCGCAGCGGGGGTTGGGGTGCTAAAGGCTGCCAGGACTAGGCCGCTTGCCTCCCCACCCCCGCCCCCATTCCCTCCACTCCTCCCCCCACTTCTAGTGGGCATGTCCTTATTCGTCGGCGGGCAAGCCGAGGCCTATGCTGGAGGGCAGTGGGGCAGCATGGGGACCCAGGGCCTGGAGAATGAGAGCAGTAATTGTCACGTCATGCTTCAGTGATGCCGTGAGGCACACAGTGCAGGCCCAGGACCCATTTCACAGAAGAAGCTACTGAGGCTCAGAGAGGGGGAGTGACTCTCCCACAGTCACACAGCAAATGGAGGAGCTAGGACTTAAATGCAGGTCTTCCGGTGCCTCCTCCAGGGCTCTGTCCCGCCCCCCCCCCCCCCCCCCGCCTGCCACTGCCTGCGTCGGGTGCTGAGGCTGCAGTTTCTGCTAGCTCAGGGCAAGGCAGGGGCACCGACAAATCCCCCATTTGTAGGCTGAGACTTTTGCTCCAGACCACCTGTTAGCAGAGATTCGTGCTGGAGACAAACCGACTCCTCTTGAAGCCAATCAGCATTCAGGGTTCCCTGCCATTCCCCGCCACCCTGGACTTGTCCAAAGCCTCACGTCTTGCAATTGTGGAAATGCCGAAAATCCTGTTTGAGCTACAAAAAGGTCAGTTTCAGTTTGTGAGGAGATTTTTCTGAAAAACAAACATGCACATGAAGCACAGACTATACACGTGGGTACTCATTTCATCCCCCGTGTATATCCGGGCGTATTCTTTCCTTCCCTCCCTTCCTTCCATCCTCTCTCTGTTCCTGCAAGCGCCATCTTGCCGCAACATTGGCTTAGCTATTCTGGAGCTACCTCCACCGTGCCCCGCAATGTCTTTATTCCTTCTGAGCAAGTCTACTAGGGGCCATCCTTGTCTCCAAGGGCTTGAGATCCAATCTAGTTGGCCAACGTCAGGTTCTTGGAAACTCCGGGAACGTAGAACAGTGCTGAAGAACGATTTGATGGAGTGCAGACGTACTTGAGAGAGAGACTGAGAGAAGCACCAGCAGAGTGGCCTAAGCTGACCTGTGGGAGGCACCAGTGGCGGCGGGGGGGGGGGGGGGGGAGGCAGAAACTAATAAGCCACAGGCGATTTCCGCCTTTTTGACAATTTTGCCCAGGCACTATGTGCCCGGCCACCTCTGCAGGGAAAATGAGGCTCCCTGAACTGATCTCTGCTGGACACCTTTGGCCTCCTACGTTCTTCCCCAGCAGGAACCGTGCATATTTCTGCTGGCCTTCTGTTGGTGTCCATGTTAAACCTCTGGCTAGAGTTTCCAAAATTAAGTGTTTATAACAGCCTGCTAGATTTCTTTGGGAAGAGTAATATATTTATGTATTTTACATGTATATATATTTAGAATATACACATTTAGATTACACACGTACATATATCATAGCCTTCGTTCTTCTTATGCCCATTTTATGAGGCTGGACTGTATTCTTATAAATCTAGACCTTTTCCAAGAAACCCTTGCCCTTTTTGTCCTTCTGGACTAAAAATGTAGAAAGGGAAGAATCACCATGTCATTGTTCAGACAGAACCAGAAATAATACTGACTTCAGAGCTGAACTTGGCCCCTATCAGAAGGGTTGCCTTACTTTTCTCATTATTTAGGGGGTGGGGAAGCCATCACATGCTTTCAAATGCATCTTAATGAATGTTCATGCGGTTGTGTGGATCACAGTGGTGGCTCTGTCTGCCTGCTTATGAAATGGGACTCTGCAGGCATTCGGGGATGGAGATGGTCATTCTTTTCTAAAAGATACCAGGGAACCTCCATCACTTCCCCGCCCCGCCCCGCCCACCCCACCCCGACCCCCAAAGGCTGACCTGTGAGGGCTCAGGCTGGGAGTTGGGACACCTGGGGTCTAGTGTTGTTCTTGTCCACTAACTAGCTGTGTGACCACAAGCAAATCACCTCCCATTCTGTTTTCTGTAAAAAGAACAGGTTGAGATGTGCTCTCTAGAAATCCTGCCATTGTCTACTGATTTACTTATTTTTTTCTGATTTGCTTATTATATAAAAAAAAAAAACTCACAGCAGGACCATGTACAATACGTGGCCTGAGGAAAGAGCTGCTAGCTGGGACCAATAGTTTGCTGTTACAGAGTCCACAGGCTGGAAAACGGCACACGTGCAAAGCTGGAAGGGTTTTTTAGAAGGGTCTGGAAGCTTAGTGAGGGACCTGCCACCAACAACATGATGTTGAGAGGGAAGTCGTTCCAAACTAGCAGCTTCCGTTGCACTTGCTCTAAAATGGTGGCCTTGGGATTAGTCAACACCACGCAGTGTAGTGACGCTGACCTCAGCCAGGTGACCCGGCCAGGGCGCCAGTGTGGCACTGGTGGGGGGGTGGGGGGGGGAAGCCCAGCTGGCTGTTTGACGGCACAACAGGAGGCATGGAAGCCAGCCTGTAGCTAGCTAGGGGCAGAAGCCAGTAGACCTCCATGCCTCGGCGAGCACCTCTGTGTGAACACAGCCGCCTTCCCCTGGCCTCGTGCAGGCTCAGCTGGGGCTCTGGCCATTCAGCCAGGGTGCTTCAGGCTGCCTGTTGAAAGCTCTCAGCATAAAACCCGAAACACGCGGGGCCGAGGCCTCCAACAAAGCCAAGTCTCTCTTAAGTCCATTGAAAAAGGGAAGCACAAAAGAGGCCCCTGCCTGCCCTGTTGAAGCCCCGTCTCAGCCGGCACCACCCCCTTCCCTGCACCCCAAGGCACAGCGAGGCCAGCCCGGCCCCTGATTGGGCATCCTCCCAAAGTGTCCAGTGAGGCGTCCAGCTGCCAGCTTCGAGCAACAAGGGCAGCACCCACTCGGGCAAATTGGATTCGCCAGCAGTGGGCTAGCCTTCAACACCCTGCAGGGGCGCCCCGGGGTCCGCTTTGTTGTTGAGGAGCCGGCTGGGCCCCAGCATTGGAACTGAGCGGGGAGCATTGGCTTGGGGGCCTGAAGACTTGTATGCACGGGCCCTCTCATTTCGGAGAGTTAGAGACTGCTTTCCCTTGCCGGTGGTTCCTCCTATGAGCTGTAGCATCCCGTGGTCGTGCCCAGCCTTCCCCCACCTCCCGCTACCCGGGTCCCAACAAAGTAACGGCAGACGAACAACTAAGGAAAAGGTCCAAGAACCCACAGAGTCTGCCAGGGATTCCAGGCTGCTACAGCTAACAGCCCCTGCCCTGCCTTCCGTCCCGTTCCTCCCACCCCATGCTCCCCCTGCCTGGGCTACACGGACTCCAGTGTCATTGCACCCATAATCACAGTCCACAAGCTCACCGGCAGCACACCGAGCCCAGCCACTGCAGGGGATCTGGGGTAACACCCGCCCTCACTCATCCCTTATTGATCCATTTCATCCATTTCTACTTCCAATATATTGGAATTCTTTGAACTCCTTGAGAGAATGTCGATGAAACGGAATTTCAGTTTGGGACCCAGTGACTCGTTTGTTGGCTGCCCCGTAATTGACTGAATGAATGGCCAGGAAAACATGTAGCAGAGCTCCCTGCGCGCCAGGCCATTTGGGTTCATTGGTCTGGTGATTCATTCAGCCGCTATTCACTGAACACTTGCTGTGGGCCGATACAGAGTCCACTGCCCCTGGATGGAAGAGTGGGCACAGATGAATGGATTGGCCTTTTCTTGTGCCTGCTCCCCTCCTCCCCAGCCCTTTCTTGCCGGCCCTGAGTCCCGAGGCCCCAGGTGGATTTGATGGCAGAGCTGCCCCTCAAAGTGCCCTTGTTCACGCTGCAGAGAAAAGGCAAAGACGGAGGCAAGTTCCCTCACTCCAGCTGGTGGGACCCCTTCTGTGGAAATGAGACAGTGTCCTGCCATCGGGGCCCTTCCCGTTCCCTGGGTGTCAAGGCCCCTGTCTCACCTAGGACAGGGTTGGACTTCCAAGGCCCTTCCGTGGCCGCCCTTGGTAATGGCAGCCACCCGTTAGGGAGGATTTACTAGGCACCACAGAATCTGCTTCTTTTGCTTACTACTCAGAGCAGCACCATGAGATGATGCATTTAGAATCAGAATCAGCCCAGGAGCTTTGAAAACACTCAGATCCCTGGACTCTGCTCTGGATGAGACTGAAACAGTCCATTCGTGTGGGAGACCCTGGAAATCTGGATGTGTCTAAGTGAATCTGGTGAGCACCAAAGCCTGAGATGTGCAGCCCTGGGGGATCTCTTTTGATGTTCACTCTGTCATGAGAGTCATGGCCAGTGGGGTGCTAGCAGGTGGCCCCCCACACACATTGACCCTCCCCCCCCACCAGTGAGCCAAACATGAGGGGACGTCAAAGGATCAACAACGAATGTCCCAGTGAGACTTCTAAAGCTAAACAGGGGTTTCTTACATGAAAAATTGCATCAAGAGAAATACAGTTGCCCCTTAAACAACACAGGTGTGAACTACACAGGTCCACTTGTATGCAGTTTTATTCGATAAATACAGGACAGTACTGTAAATGTATGTTCTCTTCCTTATGGTTTTCTTAGTAACGTTTTCTTTTTCTCCAGCTTACTTCGTTGTAAGAATATAATAATGATACATACAACATCCAAAATCCGTGTTAACCGACTATGTTACTGTAAGGCTCCCAGTCGACAGTAGGCTGTTAGTAGTTAAGTTTGGGGGCCATTTTCAAGGGTCCACCGTACATCTGTTCCACTGTTGGCTGTAGGTGCTTTCCAAGCCCCTCTCTTCCCACACATTCCTCCACTCCACCCCACTCGCTTTTCCCTCTACTTGCAGGTCACGGTCATTAACATGACAGCCACTGATGATTGTACGAAGCCTTGAACGAGTAGGAAATACTGCATCACTAACCGCTTTGTTCCCAAAGGCTATGCTTTTATAAATGGTGAGCAGCTCCCCCAAGGTGCAGATCGCAGATTGGGTCCTTTTCCTGTTGTTGCATATCTCCCCAACCTGAGGATGCATCTGCAGAGAGGAATTTCTTATTTAGATAGCTTTATACTTTGAGGGGGGGAAGGGGGGTGGTTATAAGTCATTCTCAGTAAAAACAAACAAGCAATACCAAACGGTAGAGAATAGAAAGGGCCTCGCCAGCCATCCCCAAGAGATGACTACTCCAAGTGGTCGCATGTATGTTCTTCCAAGTGATTTTTGTATGCACCTAGCAAGGTGTGTGTGCGTATAAAAATAAAGGAGCCTGTGCCCCAATGACGGGTCGGCATCTTGTGTTTCCCCTAAACGGTATAGCTCAGACCCAAGAGCACACCGCCCAATCTACTTTCCTCCAAAGGCTCTGTTGTGGTCCATTGTATCACCACAGTCTGATGCATTTAACCAAGACAGGGAGGCAACCTACAAGTTCAACATCTATGTTATGCTTTTCCTTTTTAGAAACGGGGGTCTCTGTAGACAGGTAGGAATCGGAAGTGCCTGAAGTATTTGCAGTGTGCCCTCAAACGCCCGTCTGGGGCACAGTTCATTCCGTGGCTTCCGCCTAGCTGAGCTGAGCTCCCCCTTACTCGGGCCGAGAAGATCCTTTGTGGGACTTCCTGTGGTGTTTCGTACACAGACAGCATAATGCCTAATTTGAAGTGTAACAAGACAGTTTAAATGAAACGTAGCAACAAAGGAGCAAGCATTATGGTTCCCAAAATAGGCCGTATTGTATAGTTTTGACAACTATAAGTCTTGAAACTGAGAGATGTTTTATCTTGCAAGCTTCCTGTTCATTAGCTTTAATGTGCCAAGGCTTTATAAAAATTTCTCTCTCTCCCTCTCCCTCTCCCTCTCTCTCTCTCTCTCTCTCTTTCTATCTGCCACAGGGAACCATTAAGAGGAGACAGGAAGGAGATAATTTCCAGTTTCCAGGCATGGCTGACGGGGGTTACCCTAATAAAATCAAGAGGCCTTGCCTGGAAGACGTTACCCTCTCTATGGGCCCGAGTGCCCACCCCAGCACGTCCTGTGCGGAGCTGCAGGTTCCTCCGCTAACCATGAACCCCAGTCCCTCGGCTGTGGGCGTAACGGGCCATTCGTTACCACTCGAAGCGAATCCCATGAATGGCAGCGTCATGGGCTCACCATTCGTGGTGCCGCCGGCTGCAGAAGTGGGCCTGAAAGGGCCCCCTGGCCCCTACTATGACAAAGCCAACAGCGTGCCAGCCGTGGACCAGGAGCTTCAAGACCTCCTGGAGGAGCTAACAAAAATTCAAGAACCTTCTCCAAATGACCTAGATCTCGAGAAGATCCTGGGGAGCAAGCCGGAAGAACCACTGGTCTTAGAACACCCGCAGGCGACCCTGGGTACAACTCCCAAGCCTCCGGTTCAGATGCCACACTTGGAGAGCCTTGGCTCCGGCAAGGAGTTTGCTTCTAGTTGCAGCCAGCTCCCCGGCGCGTCGCTTCAAGTCCCGCCCTCCCCGGCGGGGATCAGCTACGTGATCCCCTCCACCAGTAAGCAGGTGGCCTCCCCCAGCTCTACGGCGGCACAGGCCAAGAGCCAGGTCCAGGGCGTGCTCCCTGTCACTTTGCCCCCGCTCCCGGTGCCTCAGTGGCATCACGCCCACCAGCTGAAGGCGCTGGCGGCCAGCAAGCAGGGGTCCGCTCTGAGGCAGCCGGGGCCCAGCCCCAGCTGGTCGGGCCTGCCGCCTCCGGGCCTCTCCTCGTCTTACCGCCCGGTGCCATCGCCGCACCCGCCGCCGCCGCCGCCGCCACCGCCGCCGCCGCCGCCGCCGCCGCCGCCGCCGCCGCCGCAGTTCAGCCCGCAGAGCCTCATGGTGTCCTGCATGGCGTCCAGCAACCTGCCGGGGAGCGCGTTCCAAGCCTCCCCCAACGCCTTACTCGCCAGCATGGCGTCGGGCGGCAGCGCCGCCCTTGGGCCCGCCATGCTCTACCCTCCCGACAAGCTCCCCGGCCCCGCTCTCAGTCAGCAGCCGCAGTTCAGCCCGCAGAGCTCCCTTCTGGCCAACCTGGTGTCCTCTAGCGTCAAAAGTCCGCCGGGACACCTGCTGTCCGCTCTGCCCACCAGCACCCCGGGGCCTTCCCCGCCCTACCGGCCGGAGAAGCTCTCCAGCCCGGGCCTGCCGCAGCAGTCCTTCACCCCGCAGTGCTCCCTGATCCGGAGCCTCACCCCCTCCGGCAACCCGCTAACGCAGCCGCCGCCGCCGCCGCCGGCCCCCCAGCAGTCAACCAGCGGCATCTTCAAGCCCATGACCGCCAGCTCACCCAAAACCCTGAGCATGATCATGCAGCAGGGGCTGGCCAACCCCAGCCCGGGAGTCCCGGAGCCATTTACTTTTGGCAACACCAAGCCCCTGTCGCATTTCGTTTCCGAGCCGGGCCCCCAGAAGATGCCCTCCATGCCCGCCGCCTCTAGGCAGCCGTCCCTGCTCCACTACCTGCAGCAGCCGCCGCCGGCCTCCTCCGCCACCGCCTCGTCCACCGCCACCGCCACCTTGCAGCTGCAGCAGCCGCAGCCTGACCACTCCTCGTTCCTCCTGCAGCAGGTGATGCAGCAGCCCCAGCGCTTTCAGCGGTCGGCGGCCCCGGACTCCATGGCTTCTCTGCCCAGACAGGTAAGACGGGCTCACGTCGGGTCGCGTTCCCTGGTTTTGGTGGAAGTAAGAACCGTGGCCTGTGCTATGGGTAACCTGGCTTTGGAGGCAAATCGGGCTGTAGTCCTCTCTGAGACTGGACTCGACTCTGGAAAAGTCTATTTAAGCCAGCTAATTCTGTGTGGTCCAAGTGCAGTATTAATGAGGCCAAGGTTATGCTTTCAGTTCCTGTGCAGGCCACTTACCTTCTCTGGGAGGAAAAGTGCCCCCGGAAGGTGCTGCCAGGGGAGGGAACCAGGGGCGACAAGTCCCTGCACCGGGCCGCGTGGCGTGTTCCCTCACACAGGGCTAGTGGGGGCTTCGCAGGATGCAAGGAAATTGCACCAAAGCATTTAAATCTTGTCCCTGCTGGCAGAAGGCCACACACTGAGCCTTCTAGAAATGGCACAGCAAACTTCTGCTGAGCAGCTCCGGCGTGCCCTTCAGCACTGCGCTGGACACCGAGGCAGGTTCTAAATGAAAAGGATGGATACGGAGAAAGTAGTTACTCTTAGCATCTCCATTCTACAAAGAAACTGAGGCTCGGAGAGTTGAAATGACTTGCCCAGAGTCACATAGCCAGGGGCAGAGCAGGAACTGGAAACCAGGAAGTCTTAGACCAGAGCCTGTGCTCTTCTCAAAATCACCGTGACTTCTCCCTCTCCCTCATCTACAATCTGATCACTAGACTCAGCCGGTCCTTCCTGGGTGGTGTCGACCGCAGATGCCCCTCATCATTGCTCTGGCCCCTGTCCGTACTGGTTATCTCTTGCCGGGTAACAAATTACTCCAAAACATCTGCTTAAAACAACACACGTATATCACCTCGCAGTTTCTGTGGGCCGGGAGTCCTGGCATCACTTAGCTGGGTCTTTGGCCTTGAGTCACTCGTTAAGGTTGCGTTCATCTCCAGCTCAACCAGGAAGGTTCTGCTTCCAAGTTCACTCCCGAGGTTGTTGGCAGGAAGCAGTTCCTTGCAGGAGGTTGGACTGAGGCCTCAGTTCCTCATGAGCTGTTGGCTAGTGGCCTCCCTTGGTTCCTTGCCATGTGGGCCTCTTCATAGAGCATCTCACAACATGGCATCCGGCTTCATCTGAGTAAGCAAGACAGACTGTGCCAGCAAGAGAGGCAGAGGGAGTGCCTGCAAGTCAGAGGGCACGGTCTTTAGAACTTCGTCTTGAAAGTGACATCCCATCTCTTCTGCTGTATTCTGTTCATTAGACACAAGCATGAAGGTGTGAATACCAGGAGGCAGGGGTCGCTGAGGACCATGTCAGATACCTGCCTACCCAGGGCACTGTCCATCCTGGTCCCTCCTTCCCATGGTCTCAGCCCTCCCCGAGTTCAGGCCCTCTTGGTTCTTTGTCTGAACTCAGAGTTGACTTTTAAAGTGGTTTCCCCCAGTAAACCAGCCATCACTCAAAACATTACCTTCAGGACACCCGATGGAACAGGAATCTGATCGTGTTTCACATTTGCTCAGAAGTTTCCAGAGGCCCATCACCTGGCTCCAGCTACCTTCTTAGACTCGGTATTCATCCGGCCCCGTCTGGCACTTGACTTCTATCATCCACTCTGCATTTGGGGCCTTACTCCTGCCATCCCCTGTGCCTGGCTGTCCCTCCCCACCTTCTCCGTCCTGTACCATTCCTACAGCCCCGGAGGCCCAGGCGCCTTCCCCTCCAGGAAGCTTCTCCCCGACTGCCCTGGGTACTTCTGTCTCCCACGCTGCCTCCCTCTTCTCTGTAGAGCAGCCGAGGAGGACAGCTTGGCCCGGGACCGGGCCTGAGGGAGGCACCTGTCATGGCTGACCTCTCTTCTGAGAGCCCTGGGTGCCTGTGACCGGGGCAGCCCCCGGAGGATAGGACCCGTGTCTTTTTCCTCCATGCCTCACGAAGCAGCCACAAGCAGAGAGCTAGCTCCGCTCCGGGGCACCCGTCCTCGGTGAGGGGAACCGGCCAGCGGCAGGCCCGTGTGTGCCGTCCGGGAGCACTTGTGTTTGAGCTCGCCGTAGGCCCCCTGCCATCTGTTTTCACAGAGCACCAGCGCTGGAGTTCTCACCCTAGCAGGCAAGGGCCTCAGCCTGGGGACACATCACCATCTAACGCTGTGAGCCCTTTGGGGTTTTTTGGCCTCAGTGGGGTACGTTTGTAGCCTGACTGTGTGGCCTCAGAGGGAGAATCCTTAATGCCTGGAGGTGTGAACATCACACCCAACTGATTCCCTAGGTGAGCTGGAGAAAGTGCTCAGGAGAAAGCCCAGCCGCCAAGCTGCCCGAGGCGACCACCACCAGCACAGGGGAAAGGCTGGGCTCCCCGAGCCGAGTGGGAGGTGGTTGCTGCCGCGAGGGGCCTTCCCTGCCCGTGCTGGCCCGTGGCCTCGGGCCGGGCTTGCCACTCCGTGCTTCGCCTGCCTTTTCTCATTTTAGGTCTCAGAGACAGAGGCCCTTATCGCTCCCTGAAAAGCCGAGAAGACTGAGGCACAAAGCAGTCACGCGGCAGCTCAGGGCCAGAGAAGGGAGTCTGTCTTGTCTGTAGAGCCCATACGTGTAACCCCGTGCGTGGGCCGCTAAGTCCAGAGTCTCCCGCTCCTGCCTGGATCTCCTACAAAATGCGCGATAGGCTATGATAGGTTGGTTGAGGATTAAACGCATTAATACGTCCGAAGCATGATGAACAGGGCCCGGCCGCACAAAGTACCTGCCAGTGGAGATTTGCTATCTCTAAGACTAACTCCTGGCCCTGAGTCTCCAGATCCCGTTTCTGGGGGGCCGAGATGTGGCTCTCAAAACCGATGCTGCGTCAGGACAGAATATGAGTAGTGCTCTCTCCAGACAAGACGGACAGCAGTTGTGGAACCTACTAGCCTCGTGGGTTCTCCCTGTTCCAGGCTCTGCCGCCTCGAGCCAGCTCCAGGCCTGGTGGGAAAGGGAATAGGCCGTGTCTGCCCCGCTGGCGGGGGTCTCTAGCTCACTGCCCCTCGCCCAGCTCCCCGGTCGGTCCATGGCGCTCTTCTAGCCAAAATGCGGAGTGGGCCTCTGGGCGCGCCAGCAGCTCTGCTGTTCCTTCTCATGGTCTTTCTCCATTCGCTTGAAGGCCTGAGAGCTCGGCCCTGCTCACTCTTGCAGGGGAACGTGTTCTTGGCCAAACCGAGCCTCGGAAAACCCTCCTGACCTACTACATGGTGATGGAGACTAGCTCGTTTTACCTCCACGTGTGATAATGGTTACCCCAGAAGCACTGGGGTTTCATTTTAACCCAGATTTTGGTTTTTGAAAAGAGTGCTTTCTGAATGTAAGCTGAGAAACCCAACTCTTGAGTAAGCAGAAAAGCCAAGTCCAGTCGTCTAGAGGAGCTCATTTTTATTTGTAGACTCGTATTTCTCAGCTCTGGCAATTTCACTCGACCAGTTAAGTAAACGATCCGATTTCAGTGGGCCATTTGTTTGCACTGAAGGGAAAAGGCAAATGCCATCTGGCTTCAGGGCGGCAGCTTAGCATGGCAGCTGAAGCGAGGGCGTGGGGGGTTCAAGTCCAGGCACCGACACTGACCAGGCTCTGTGCTGGGAGCAACGTCACTCAGCCCCTCTGAGCCTCAGCTGCGTGTGAGCCCAGGAGGAGTGCTGGTCTCTTGGGACATTGGAAGACAAAGGAGGCGCTGAATTGCAATTGCTCAGAGCTGGGAGGCGCTGAATTGCAATTGCTCAGAGCCGGGCCTGGCACACGCTTCGTGGTCAGTCAGGGCTAGTGCAGGCCCCGGGCTGGGATCCGCCACCTCGGAGGTCAGATGCAGTTCCGAGTTTAGAACGTTTGGGGCTTTAGAAAGGTAATATGGTGCATTTGCCAAATATCACACAAGCCTCTGGCAGAACCTGGGGCAGCATTTCATTGTTCTTGCAGAGAAATATGAATATTTAACTAAGTCCACATCAATTTTTGTCCCCAAATAAATTTTGATGCCGATTTTACCAAAATAAAAGCGGCTTTCCGAGCTTTTTGGGTTTGAAGTTCCAGATGAGGGATGTGGACCTGGAATTACGAAGGGAGGGACTCTTTGCAGTCAGGACACCCCAGCCCTGGTGTGTTGGATTGTAATGACCCCCAAATCTCCCCACCCTACTTCCAAGGCTGGGTGACATCTCTGTTCTTAATTGAGGTGAATTTTGTTTCCATAACTTAGGGCTCTTCTCCCTGAAGGCTTATTGGAGATACGCGCAAAAATCAGTTAGGACTCGAATTTTACCACCAGCCGCTGGTGAATGGAACTTACATTTGCTCAGGGATGAAAGCAGGTCCATCAAGGAGGTAGCTTGAGGGCCCTCAGTGCTCGTGGTTTGCAGAGCTGGGAGTGCAGCATCCTGGGGAGGAGGGATGTGGATGGGGGCCAGTTGGAATAAGAACAAAAAGGCCTGAAATCTGATCCTTGAGGCAGGCCGAGGCACAGGGGAAGGGGGCAGCTGTGGAGAAACAGACCAAAGAGGCACATGATATTGTTTGGACAGATTTGGAGAAGGGCAGGAGGGGAACCAAGCCTGCCTTGAGGAAGGATGAGGCCCCTCCTGGCTTTGCTACGCTTTCTGCCTTTACCAATAAGCCTCCTGTCTCCTTAGCCAGGGCACCGGTGACCACCCAGCCATTGCAGAGACCGGGGATGAATTGAGAGGACTTGCCATCTTGCCTCCTTGAGGGGCTGGGCCTGCCATGGGGATCTGGGCAGCGTGGTCTGAAGTGGGGCCTCAGGGAAGCCCTCTTGCCACCCTCAGCCGTGGGTGAGTGCTGCACCCCCAGTGCCTGGGGCCTGAGGGAGACGGCACAGGGCAGGGGACACAATGGCCTGGGGCCGGGGTGGGGGGGGGCGTTGCTTGGCAGGGGCAGGCCCCAGGACTGGGCTGGAGGCCAGGTTCAAGGGGGCCCAGGCTTTGGATCCCTAGGGTCCAAATCGCAGCTCGGCCACTTTTTAATTTGGCAAGCTATTTTCCCTCTCCGGGCCTTAGTCTCCCCATCTGTAAGCTGGAGATACTCATATCCAAGCGCTGGGCATAGGACCTGGCTCACAAAAATGCTCCATCAATGTTGGCTGCCACTGTTCCTAGAAAGTCCCTGGGGCGCCTGGGTGGCTCAGTTGGTTAAGCGACTGCCTTCGGCTCAGGTCATGATCCTGGAGTCCCGGGATCGAGTCCCACATCGGGCTCCCTGCTCAGCAGGGAGTCTGCTTCTCCCTCTGACCCTCTTCCCTCTCATGTTCTCTATCTCTCATTCTCTCTCTCTCTCAAATAAATAAATAAAATCTTAAAAAAAAAAAAAAAAAGAGAAATAAAGAAAGTCCCTGAAACTTCGAACACCAGTAACCCAGTGGAATGGGTTAGACTGCCTCAGTGTCCAGGGTCCTCTCTGATTATTGGTGGGGGAGGGGCGGCTGGTCAGGGAGGACATTTGCCAGGTGGCTGAAGAGAAGTCAAGTGGAGGACACAAGGTCGGTGACCCCAGAAAGGAGCAGAGCCGCTGAGCCAGGCCATAGCTTTCTGAGCACCCCTGGCCGGGGAGAAGGGGAGAATGTTGGCTGCCCCTCCCTCCAAGCATAGACAGCAGAAGTGCTGGGAGACATGTGGGGGCTGCTGTGAAGGCTGAGTAAGAAATGGGCCCCAGGACTGCTGCTGACAGGCACAGAGAGCCAACGGCAGGGAGAGCACAGGCCAGCCTTGCCGGCCACCCAGCACCAGTGCCGACAGGAACGCTGCTTCTGCTTAGTCACTGGCAGTGGGGGATGGGCGTCCCTTGTCAGCATTGTGTTTTTGGAGCCTTGTTCGGGGCCCCAGATGGATGCCAGCACTCAGAGCACCCATGCTGAACCTGCAGGGGTGCCTCCCCCTTCCCCTCCCCCCACCACCACTCACACCCACTCCCAAAGCCTCCCACAGGAACCTTTGCAGAAGCTCAAGATTCCTCTTGGTTCGAATTTCCAAGGCTGTACTCACCTGCTCAGTAGAGCAGAACCTTTAATTACTGCTGTCGCAGTTAGCGCTGCAAATTAAAATCTTTACATTTGCACCATGACCTCTCATGGAAAACAGAAATGATAAAAGCAGGCTAGACCAAGAGAATCGTCTATTCTTGTCAAAGTTACGTCGGCTCCACTTTCCACCAGAGAAGGATTCAGGAGATGTACCATGTAATGATTCAACAATTCTGTACACTAACTCGGTGCTCATCACAATAAGTGTGCTTTTGAGACTAATATGACACTGTGTGTTGATTGTACTTGAATACAAAAAAACTTTAAAATTAAAAAAAAATTTAAATTTAGGAAAAAGAGAGAGAGAGTCAGGAGAGATGGTGGCCCGGGGGAACCTGCTTCTAGTCTCAAATTGTTCATGAGCATTTAAAAGCAGGTGACAGCTCTTTGTTGACATACTGGACGCCCCCCCCCCTCCCGGAATCAGATGCACCATATATTGTCAGGGAGGGCCTGTGACTTTGGACTTGCCGGTCCTTTCACTGGCTTACCTTAGTTCTTCTCTTGTTTTGAGGGTAAGGGTTGGGGGAAAGCGGCACTGTTCCCCTGTTATGAGAAAAGTTTCCTTGCATTTGTCTTTTACTAATTCTGGCACGAAGCATCACGCATTTCATTTTGGAGGTTAGTCCCGCTGCAGTGCAAGAGCAGAGGCCCCTGGGCAAGCTGTCACCACTCGCGGGAGGATGGGGGCGGCGAGTCAGGTTCCCGGTGCCCCTGGGTCACGGCCAGGGCCGGCTCTGCACACATCTTCTCTGCCAGATGGGGCAGCCTTTTCCTGAATAAGTGTCTTCATTTTGTCTGCGAGCACGACTGTACACACAAGCTTACTTTTTCCTTTCTTTCTAAATTGGGCCACAAAATGTTATTTCGTTTGGGGAAGCCTTTTTTTAGCTGCTTTGGGAGGAAATATAATTAGACACAGTGTAACATACATTTTTGAAAATGTAGGGCCCAGTTTCCCCGTGTTGACCAAGTTTCGTTTCAACCTCTCTGAATTGCCACGAAGTGAAACTCCACAGGGTGTTGAATTTGGGAAATGCAGTCTCAGAACTTGGTACTAATATTACCCAGAATCTGGTTTTTCTTTCTCTTTCTCTTCTGGCTTCTGAGAATCATTAATGATCCTCCACCTCAAAGCTATGTCCCTTTTTCAAAAAGCAGAAATTTAAAATGCGCTACTTGTCAAGTGCTAGCCCTTTAAACATCAGTGGTACTTTCTATCCTTGGAGTGACGATCCGAGAGTACGGTCCACGCCGAAACTGATGAGGGTGCAGAAAGCCCCCCAGTCGGAGGCCTCAATAATAGAGATCGACAGATCGAATTTTATAATTGCTTAGTAATTGCCTTATGAAGGCGCAAAAGGCAACCATTTTCAGAAACCTCCTATCAAGTTTTTGTGGGTTTTTTGTTTGTTCATTTTGCCTTAACATACTTGAAGAGAAACCACGAACTTTGCTGAAGTTGAGGTGCTCAAAATGAGATGTTTAAAAACAAAGTGTAGGAATTATTTTCTTTTTTCAGCGCTCACTGAAACGACCTGCTTATTTGTCGCTGTAAAACCAGGGAAGGTTTTCAAAGAGTAGAAGAGTAGTACCTGCTGTTGTGACCCCCCAAGTGAAAAGTTAGCAAAACATAAAAAATGTCTAGGGCGAGTGGAAAGTCACAGTGGGCGTGGTCTGTTCAGCTGTGGCCCAACAGCCCGAGTGCAGAGCTGGACGGCGAGCCAGGCAGGCACACTAACAGGGCTCCACTCCATTCCCCCCCTTCCCTCCCGCATGCTCCCCGGCCACTCCCTCTCAAACCCGTTAATGGCCCCATAGCACAGATTTAGGAAGCCTCTCCTGAGTCCATTTGTACTTTTAGCCTCTTCTGTCCCTTGGGGGTTGACAAATCCCAAGATCTGGGCCTGCTGCCTAATGCGGCCGTGCGTGTGCCCTGGCCGGCTCCTCGTGAGCTTGAGGAGGGCGGCAGAGGGTAGAACTCTGTTTATGGTTAAAGCAAAACCCCTCGCCACCCCCCCAAGAAAAAAGTTTCTGCTTTTTCTTAAGGAGTTGAAAAAGTTTGGATTTTTATTGGATCTCGTTAGTTTTGCCCATGGTGACACATGGTGCTTTGTCTGTTTATTGTGTTTTGTTGTCACGAGATGAGGGCTTATCATTTGAGTCCCTCCCATCAAAAGGAGTGAGGTTGTTGAAAGCTAAAAGCCACACGCAGGTCCGAAGAGATCCCACTTCCACCGCAGACCCACGTGGGCCCCCAGCACAGCCTTCCCTGGCTCCTGCCTCCCAGTGGCCTCACAGGCCTCTAAGACAGAATGGAGTAAGTGAAGAGGCGCCATTTCTCTCTTTCTTCCATACTTTGGCCCTTCTCCCATGTTAACCGAGTTTCCTGTCGGATTAGGACATGTGCAGCTGGGAATCGCCCTGAGCCCACAGATCTCGATTGGGCTATTGGAGCTAGGTACACAGAAAAAAGGGAAGCAGACACTTAAGGAAATTATCGTAAAGCTTTGGCCTAAATGTGGCCCTGAAGGCCTGAAAGATGCGTAGCCCTATTTCATCAGAGAGTATTCCAAGTCTTGCTTTGCTTTGGGGGGCTTTGGATTTGAAGCCAAAGGCACAGGTTCTAGCTGGCTTTTACCCCTGTAGCGTGCTACCATGTCTGGCCGGTCTCTGTTTTTGAGCAGAGGAGGTGAGCACGGTTGTGGGGAGCTAGATTTTTTTCGCAGGTCCATGGCTGGGTGGCACATGAAGAGAATTTGCCAAAGCCGGCTGACTCCATAGGCCAACAGATGAAGGTGGACTCCTCATTTACAGTTTTGAGTAATGATCATTTATTTCCAGGTGACAAAGCTTTGACGGGTGTGGGAGGCCCCCAACCACCCCTGAGTGGGAATAACTGGGAATAATTCCATGACCCTTTCGCTCTATCAGGCAACACTTTCAAAAACGAGCTCTGGAAAATGTAAACAGACAAAATTTTGACCCCCATTAGGGTGGCTATTATTTGAAAAAGAAAACAAAAAGAGAAAACAACAAGCACTGACGAGGACGTGGAGAAATTGGAAATCACGTGCACCATCAGTAGGAATGGAGACTGGTGCAGCCGCTGTGGAAAACAGTATGGCGGCTCCTCAAAATGTAAACATAGAATTACTATATGACCCAACAATTCCACTCCTAGGTATAGACCCCAAAGAATTGAAAGCAAGGCCTTGAACCCAAATCTGTTCACCAGTGTTCACAGCAGCTCTATTTATAGCAGCCGAAAGGTAAAAAAAAAAACAAAAACCCAAATGCCCATCAACTGGTGAATGGGTAAGCACAATCCATCTGTCCATATTATGGACTATTATTTAGTCTTAAAGAGGAAGGGAATTCTGACACCTGCTGCTACATGAATGAACCTTAGAGACATTATGCTCAGTGGAAGAAGCCAGACACAAAAGGACAAATACTGTATGATTCCACTTTTATGAGGTAAGTAGCATGGTGGGTGCCTGGGGCTGGGGGAGAAAAGGGGAAGTTAGTGCTTAATGGGGAATAGAGTTTCAGTTTGGGATGATGAACACGTTCTGGAGAGGGATGGTGGGGGTGGTTGCACAATACTGCGAATGTACCCAATGTCTCTGAACTGTGCACTTAAAATGGTTAAAACGGCAACTTTTACCACAATAAAAAAAGAAAGACTTAAGTTTTAAAACACTTGCCAATCCAATCCTCTTCTCATCAAAAGCAATATTTAATTTTCAAATAATATTAGCGTGTTACACCAAGGGGGCAACAGGCCGAGTTGCCGGCTTTCTGTCATAGCCCGGCGCCGTAGTGTCGCCATGCATGTGCATCATCTTGTGCGAGCCAGCTGGGGTTTCTGGATGTCCTAGGGAGGTGCAGAGCCAGCACTTAGAAATCACTTTCCTGGTCAACCGAACACAATGTCTGTCCTCTCTGGGCGTTTTGGTGACGTGACAACACGCGGGTCAGGGAATGGAGAAGTGACTGTAGACAGGAAGGGACATTATCTCTGCTTCTGACTGGGGTTAAGAAACCCCACTTTGCTTCATTGGTCCTCTGCATCTAGAAATACTATGATGACTCACAGTTTGCTGATTAATACAAGAGCCAGCAGAATGATGCTAGGGACTCGCTGTGTGTGACTAGCTTTCTGTGCAAACTATCCCTCTGGAGCAAGTGCTAGGCCCTGGGGGTAGAGTTCTGGAAAAAGTTAAGGATCTCAACCACAGTGCGAACCAGCTCCTAAGGCCTTGATACTGGCACACAAAGTAGGAAGTGAGAGCCTCCGACCAAGGGCCCAAAATGACTTTTGAAATGTCGACACACCTGCTTCTTGTGTCCTCACTCACGTGCCCAGCTCCCAAGACCTGTGGTTTCTGCGTTTCAGGGCTTGGTGAGGTTCACATTTTAATCAGAGTTATTTGTGTCTTGTCTGCGCCGCGACTTGATAACAAAAAAGAAGAAGTCTGTCTTCTCTGGCTCTGTCAAAGTGAGCTGAAGGACCCTTTGAAGGAGTGAATGGAAGCTGGTGGGAAGGGGCGACACGACAGAATTAAGCTCTTGAGACTGTTTCTGAGTGTTTCCGAGTAATTATTGGTAGAAACTCCCAGACTTCAAGGCCGATGAACTCAGGCTCTCGTGTGGGGCCACCACCCCCTGACCGTGCTGCATTTTTCTGGTCCAGCTGGGGCTCTTGTTCTCTTCCAGCACGGGGCCAGCTGTGGCTGGCATTCCCCAAGGGTGAGATCTGAGAACACAGGGTTCCTCCAACCTCTGACGAACCCAGAGGTTAGCACCTCCAGTGGTAAATCTGCGCTGGCCCATCCCGTGGCAGCGGTGGTCATGGTTTGATGTATCTTGGAAAGACAAAACAGGCCCTCTGGCTGCCATTTCACATAGCACAGTGACAACCGCACATAAGAACCCCCTTCCCCCCCCAAAAAAAGTTGGCTCAGAAATTCAGGCCACTCTTACCACTGTTTTTTTTCCCATGTAAGATCCATTCGTGCCACTCTGAGTGTTCCTAACAGAACCGGCATATTTCAGCCAGTCCTGAGAGAGCCGTGAGTGGTCTTCACTTACACACAGTGCATTTCTAAGTCTGCTGTTTCTCTTTGACCAGCACAGTGTAGAGTCAGCACATTTTGAAGGCTGTTCAGCATATGTTCTTCTCTCTTCAGGCTTAAAGTATAATTTTTAAGTTCTTATAAGTTCCGGTTGTACTTGAATAAGCTCTCACGCTTGGTTTAAAAATTAAAAAGATAAAACAACAACAAAAAATCATTAAGAGGTTTTCTTCACTAGTTCGCGAGCATAGATTTTTACATTCTTTGTGGAAATGATAGGTTGAGGGTTTTGTTTTTGTTTGTCATTTTGACAGCTATATTGTTTGTCTTTTATTTGCTTCATTAGCTTTTCATTTGGAAGTGTCTTCTTTGGCAGGCTAATTACATTACAAGGAGATTCCTTCCCACTACCCCCTAGAAAGGTCTCCTGCCTTCAGGGTCCTTGAGAGATTTGAGGACAACTGTGATGTTCCCCCTGAGTCTTCTCTTCCCTCCCCAGTTCTTCACCCCTGTCCTGGCAGCTTGCCTCTGAACTGAGCACAAGGCATTGGAGTGAGACCCTCTGGGTGGGTAAGGTTCTGCTCAACTGACTAAAATGCTCCAGGTGCATCGGTCCTGTGCAGAGGAGAGCGGGAAGGGAGGCTCACGCTTTGTTCTTGTCCCCCTAAATCTCACTTGCCCTGGTGATAGCCACATCCCCTATCTGCCTTGCCTGAGCTCATTTTCCAGGCAAGCTCAAATCTTTATACCAACCCCACACTCGCAGAAGAGGTTCCTAAAGGCAAAGCGTTTCTCTGTAAACTTGCACTTGACTTGTGTCTATTATTCACTCTCCTGGTGAATAAGGTTTGTGATAGAAGATCGGACTCGGGATGAAGAAATAGAATGAGCCCTCATGATTGTTTCTAGAGCCATCAGCTTCCTACTTGGCAACACCTCTTATGGGCTTTTAATATTTTGTTTACAGTCATTACCTCTGAAATCTCCACTTTCTGGTATGTTCTCAGACTTTTCAGAGGATTTAAAAATTCAGGAGCTTGATGCCAATAATTGCTTTTAGAAGCTAGCCCTGCCTATCTTCTATAGATGACTTCCAGTTTGGACCATCAATTATTTTCCTCACAGAAACCCACAAAGTACGTATTCGAGTTATTCGGAATTGAATATGAACTAGAAATCCTTAATGTTGTTAAGCTTCTAAAATGTGTAGCGCACTCAACTAATGCAAAACAGAGTATTTAAGAGCTTGAGTACTGCATTTCAGATCCGAATGAAGAACCCAAGCCTGCCATAGTTGATCTGCACCAGACGTGTTTGTTGGAGCAGGTCACACAGGCGGTTCACGTGTGTTAGATTTCTCTGTAAACTGGTCCCGGGATAAAGGAGCGTGACTTGAGGCTGAACAGGGCCCAACAAGCCCTGTGCTTCATCATTAGAAATGGGATGCTCTCCAGTGGGAGGTATAATGCAGACCTCATGAACTCCGAGGTCTGGGGGCCAGGCTAGATTCCTTATCAGTTAGGATGTATTGAGTCACAAATAACAGGAAAACCAACTCACACTGGCTTGGCCAATGAAAGGAACTGACTTGAGTCCCGTAAGTGCGAGTCCGGCGGTTGGGTCGACTTCAGGGGTGATTTGAAGTAGTAGCTCAACTGTCACGGAGGATGCTGTTTCTTTCCAGCTGTCTGTTCCTAGTCCTTCATCCCAAAGCTGGCTCCCCCTTGTGGGCACACACAGCGGCCAGCGGTTCCAGGGGCTACAGGCTTCCTCCTCCCTCATCCAGCCGCGTGGGAGAGAGAGTCGCTTCTAGAAGCTCTGTCAGAAAAACAAGGAGGCTTCTTGCCCAGAAGCCCCTGGGAATTCGGGGCATAGTGGCCCGAACTGATTGCATGTCTACTATGCTGCTTCATGTGAGTTGAGCCAAGTGCCCCCCTTCTAGAGCCCTGAGTGGAGCCAGGTTTCCCCAGAGCGTATAGGCAGCATGGGGCAAGCAAGGCTGCCTGAGCAGAAACTGGGGAAGGTGCCAAAGAGAAGGAAGACTAGATGTTGGCTAAGCGACCAACTATATTGTCATAATCGACCTCTTCGGCCAGCCACATCCATCTGCTCCCTCCCTCCCACGCACACGCCTCCCAAAATGCTCACCCCTACAGCTACTTACTCCCTCCCCAAAGGGGTTCGGCTCTGATCTATAAACTGCTGGTGATGCGCCATCCTCGTGTCCCAGGACCCCTGGCCCCTGCTCACTGCGACAGAGAAGGAGCATGAGTACAGGACACCTTAGGGCTTTTAGAATGTTAGCAAGTTTCTGGAATTTAATAAGTCCGGAACAGAAATGTGAAGATTGTTCATCCATCCCCCTCACCCGCACCCGTATAGCACGGTGCTCTTTGGGATGACGTGGGACTCTTGAAAGCAGTCCTTTCTTTATCTAGGAAAACCCATATCCTTAGGCCTCATTTTGCAAGCGTTCCCCCAAATATCCATAAGCTGGGTATTAGTCGGGTCTTTGGAGAGGAGTGGCCCTGGGTACAGCTATGACATAGATCAAGTTGATTTGAGAATTTTGCCAACTTCCTGCCCGGGGCCTCTCACCGGGCCAACATCTCATTGTCCTTCAGGCCACAGCTTAAAGCTCAGTTTTGCCATGAAACCCCCCCCAGACTAGGTTAGGCTCCCCTGTTTGTGCTCTAACACTCTGCAGGATTCCTGTACAACGCTTACCGACCTGTACTAGAAATCCTTGTCTCAGTGCTTCTCCGGAATAGGAATGTGACAGCTCCAAAAGGGCAAAAACCATGTCTGTCTTGTCCACCAATGTTGTCGCAGCACAGGGCCCAGATCATGGTAGGTGCTCAGTAAATACGTGTCGCAGAAATGTTCTAAAAGGCCGACGGAGCAGATTTCAGCTACAGTACAGTCTACCTTACACGTTCTACAGTGTAGGATGACAGGTACTCCAAAGGGAGCAAATAGTCAAAGCCCTCAGAAGAAACACACACCCCAGTGCCCTTGGCAACAGCCTCTCCCTCATGCTCTCTGGCAGCCTGGTACCTCAGGGGCCCGGGGTACCTCGCCACCTACCAGGCCCCCTGGGCCTCCTAGTCCTGGGCAGCAACCCCTTGAGCGCCCAGCTCCCTCCTGTCCCATGCCCATACGGTTTATAGATGGGCAGTTGAGGGAAGATGGTAGAAGCCCCTCAGCTCACAGTACGCCCCAGAGAGCTGATCTGGGTGAACCCCACACTTTCTCACTGGGGTATGGGAGTCCCACAAGGCCATGAAATGATTGGCCCTGAGTAACATCTGGAGTCCCCTGACTTCTGGCGCAGACGCTGAGCTCATAAATTCCGCATCTTGAAGCAGGCACGTGGCTTCAAATCTGGGAACGGGATATGAACTTGGTACGCTCTTGACCGTTTATCACCATTGCTGTAAGCCTTTGCTATTAAATATAATTTTACAATTAAATCAAACTGAACCCTTAAACTAATTTATTCAGAGAAGGCCAATTATTTATTAAAGTCCACAAACTAACTAGAAGTATAGCCTGTGTATATTGATTTTGAAGACTGTGCCTGAGCTTAGTGTAACTGATGGATCTGTTTTCGTTGGATGTTCACACATCAAAAAGGACGTCTGTTCGCCCAACCTTAGTGGTAGGTTATGCATATGTTTGCCTTTCTGGTTCCCAGAGCTAGACCTTATTCCTTCAAAACAGTCCCATAATCCATCCATTTACCGGCTTGCAAAGCTTCGATGAGGGAGAGAAAGCAGTATGGTAAGATACCAGAACTTTCTCTGCAGGGCAGTGTACTGTGTTTACTGAGGGCTGCTGGATGTGTCCAGGATTTCGCCATGACTTGCATTGCCCAGTTCATGACTGGGGTGAGGAAGGAAAATAACAGAAAAAGATATCTGGCCCAGGAAATTACAGAAACTCCAATAAAACTCAGACAGAAATTAAGTCTCTGAGCTGGGAGCCTTGCAAAGCTTCGATGAGGGAGAGAAAGCAGTATGGTAAGATACCAGAACTTTCTCTGCAGGGCAGTGTACTGTGTTTACTGAGGGCTGCTGGATGTGTCCAGGATTTCGCCATGACTTGCATTGCCCAGTTCATGACTGGGGTGAGGAAGGAAAATAACAGAAAAAGATATCTGGCCCAGGAAATTACAGAAACTCCAATAAAACTCGGACAGAAATTAAGTCTCTGAGCTGTGAGCCAAGTGCTCAAGGGAAGAGACAGGGGAGCGCTTCTTGCGTTGCTCACTGCTCACTGTGGTGCTTCACGGGCAGTGTGGGGAGTGGTGTGGTGGGGGAAGGGTTTCCTCTATATTTTGAGCGGAAAGAGGAGCTAAGTAGACAAGTGCTTCCTTGTGTCTGTTCAGGTCTGCTGCAAGGCAGACCCCGGTGTGGGGTTAGAAGTGTAAGACGTGCATTGGGATGGGGGGAGCCTCAGTCCACAGTGCAGGTGGTCTGTGACGACTGGGGGACAGAGGAGGATTGGGTAAGAACAATCTTGGACCACAGTACAGCTCCAGGAAAGTTTCAGCAAGGCCAATGGAGAGTCCTTGAGCCAGAGTTGCCATTGGAAGAGTCCCGTACCTCACAGGAGTGAGCCTGCATTAGTATACCTGCCATGTACTGTCAGTGGTTGGGAGTGGGGCCAGGGCCACATATGGTGACAAAGCCAAAGGGACAGCTCCTGGAGGCTACCCCATGGCAGGAGATCTGAGCAGCCATTAGCATAGCCACCACATCCTTCCTTTGGTAGCTATGACCGGGCAGGCCCTTCCCTGCTTTCCTAGCAGACAGCAATAGGAACAGATGCAAGGGTAGCTCCGGACTGGCTACTTTGGAGAACGAGGCCAAGGCTTGTTTGATTGGTTTGTAGGCGGACTGTGTTTCTTCACTGCCTCTCCATTCAGTGTTTGGATTCTTGGTTCCCCCCCCCCACCCCGCCCCTTTCCCCTTGTTTGTCCAATTCACCCTTTGACCCCAGGTCTAGGAAATATACAACTATATGCATTTGGAAGAAGTTTAAAATGAATTAGCTGGTTGGCTTTAATTTCCATCCTAAGCATCTGAAGATTCCTAGGCCTTGCATGTGAGGCCGACTGAAGAGACTAAAGTTATTTGAGAAATCAGCAAAATGAATCTTCAGCCTCTTGATTACACAGGGAAGAGTCCAAGCTTTGTCTGTCTAGTGCCTAAGAATCACTGTCTTTCAGTTGTCTTTGGATCATGACATCAGCGAACATGAATATTGAAAGAAACCTTGGAGGTTGTCTAGTTCAATGACATCATTTTACAGATGAGGACACGGGGAGACCCTAATGGGAAAAAGTAGACCGACACTCTTTAGGAACAAAGATGCAAAAACTCTCAACAAAACCCTGGCAAATCAAATCCAGTAACATATAAAAAGGAATTATACACTGTGACCAAGTGGGCTCTATCCCAGGAATGCAAGGCTGGTTCAACCTATGAAAATCATTCAGTGTAATGAACCATATTAACAAAACAAACAAACAACAACAACAAAAACACCATCTCAATAGACACAAAAGGAAAGGGACTTTCTCGAGGTCAGAGAGTTAATGGCAAAGCCCAGGCTGTTACCCAGCTTCCAAGCCAGAGCTCGCCGTAGCAGTGGGAGTGGGGACAGAAGGCAGAACTAGCCCTGCCCCATGCATGCACTGCCCTGAGCCCACATGGAGGAATTTCCCCTTGTCCTTCCCTCCCGTTCTCACAACAGTCCGTGGCAGTGGGCACTGTTATTGGCCCTACTCTCTGCCTGGAAAAGCAGGCTTAGAGAGGCAAAGGAACTTACCTGAGTCCACCCGGCTGCCAAGCACAAGGAGGAGCTGAGCCTAGACCCCAGGTCTCCTGTCTCCCCCACTGGCTCTTTCCCTTGCCCTTCACTGCTCTCCTCATTGATTTGTGCCACTGGATTAATCTGATTCCATTAGTTCTCAGATCATCCACCTCCAGGCCAAGTAGATGGGCTTTTGGCTGTGAGCGGGTGGGAGTGTCCTCCAAATTCTCTGGGGGAAGATCCCCTCCCCTGTGCCACTGTGTGACAACTCTTGGAGCCCAGGCTGTTGACTTACCTTGGTGAAATCTGGGCCAAGTGGCCATTTCTATATGCTAATGTCTAGAACCTATGTGCAAGGACTGGAGACCTGTAAAGAAGCACGGTGGGGGAGCCAGAGGCCAGAAGGCTGGGACATGGGGGCCAGTGGGGAAAGGAGAGGAATGAAGCTGTTCCTTTGTTCCTGGAGAAGCTAAGGGCCAGGATGGCCTGGCTTTTGGCAGAGCCTAGCCCAGTGAGAGCTCTTGCCACTGAGTCCTGGCTCTTCCTGGTAGGACAAGAAAAAGAAGGCAAACATTTCAGAGTCAGGGAGAGAGACACAGCAGGGCCAGGATGCCGTGAGGTGTCTTCTTTTTGGCCCCACACCTGGACATCTCAGATGGAGCTGGACCGAAGGTCCAGTTGGCCCAACTTCCTCTGGAGGTGTTCACCATGGCTTCCCGAAGCTTCTTCTCTTCAGAAATGCATTTGGAGAGCGCCCCCACCCCCACCCACCCACCCACCCCAAACCAGGCACTGAGGCTTCAGGCCATTTCCAGGCTTTCCCAGCACCGCTCTGCCTGTTTAACTCAGAAACATGGGGTGCCCTTTCTTTCTTGCTCTCGCTGAGAATCACAGAGGGGTTGAAAGAGGTCGACTTTGTACGGTCTACTCTTTTCTCTTCCTCATGCCCTCTGCCTTGCATATAGATATGTTTCCACCCGGCCACCCACCCACAATGCACACGCTACCTGCCACCCTTCCCTCCTCCTGTCCTGGCATTTAGACGAGGGAGAGTGGCTTCCTTTGGGATAAAGGGCTTGCAAGAAGGCACCCTGGACTGGGAATCAGGAATGCTGAGTTCTAGTCTCCTCTGACTTGGGGCAAAGCCTTCCCCTACCATGAGCCCCAGAGTCCCCACCTACCAAGTAGGGAGTTGGTAGCAACCAGTATTTCTCAGAAGGTGGCATTGCAGGGTGCCACTCCCAGAGACTGAGTCCTTGCAAAACAGTGGAGCCAGGTGCTCTCTGTGTGTCTCTTAGACTCTCCAACTCTCTATCTTTAACTTGCTTGGCCACCTATCTTTTCTCTGATTTTTTTTTTCTTTATTGTGCTAAAATACACATGACATAAAAATGGTAATTTTTTAGTGTACAGCTCAGGGGTATTAAGTACATTCACATTGTTGTGCAACCATCTCCACCATCCACCTCCAGAACTCTTTTTATTTTGCAAGACTGAAACTCTGTCCCCATTAAACAATAACTCTTCGTGACACACTGCCCACAGCCCTTGGCAACCACTATATTTACCTGGCAGGAGAGATACCATGATCACCAAGGTGGTTTTCCCAGAGCAAGGCTTATCCATTGCTTGGCAGTCTTGAGCAAACCATGGACTTCTCCATCTACAGAGAATGGTGACTCTCACAGGTGACCTCTCAAAAGTTCTAGGGTGGGAGGGCAAGGAGTCCGCCCCAGGGAGACAGAATGGGCCAGAAGAAGACAGAAGATGAGGCTTTCAGTAAAAGGAAAGTAGAGAATGATAAAGGTTGGGAAGGGAGGAGACCAGCCGAGCAGTCGTGAGAAAGTTGCATAGTAGGAAAGCACGGGTTCATTTGTGGTTAGAATACCTACTTGCACAAAATAAGATCGAAATTCCAAAGCGATTTTTCCTTAACCTGTCAACTGATGATTTTCTTACGAATTTGAGTTGTTCCTTCAACATAGCACTGTATTTTCTGTTTACATGATTCCTGGTTTTTTCTAATCCTGGTTCTCTTAAATCCATACAATACGTACAGAAGAGCATATAAAGCATATGATAGTAAGACCAATAGCCATGGACCCACCAACCAGGTTAAGAAATGGAACATTCAAAATATCTTAGAAGCCTTCTATGTACCCCTCCCACTTCCCAGAGATAATGACTCTCCTGACTTCCAAGAGCCAACTCTAGGAATATGCCCTAGGCCCCTTGGTAAGCTTCGAGCTCCAATCTGTTTCAGTAGCTATTGTCTGCATAGGTTTCCACAGATGGCTCTTCCCATCTGTTTTGTGTTGATCCTCACTAGTTTCAATTTTAGATGGGGACCTTGTCATTTTCCAATCTCTTGATTACAAGAGTAATCTTTGTAGTAAACTTGGAAAGTGCAGGCAAGTATAGAGAAAACACAAATTCCATGGGACACTAAAATATATAAATATATGATATATAAATAAGCCAGGAGTAACCACTGTTAACATGTTGCAATACAACATTTAATTATTTTTTTAAAGATGTATTTATTTATTTGACAGAGAGAGAGAGAGAGAGAGAGAGAGAGAGAGAGCGGGGGAGGGGCTGAAGGAGAGGGAGAGAGAATCTTTTTTTTAAGATTTTTTTAATTTATTTATTGAGAGAGAGAGAATGGTAGAGAGCATGAGAGGGCAGAGGGTCAGAGGGAGAAGCAGACTCCCTGCTGAGCAGGGAGCCTGATGCGGGACTCGATCCCGAGACTCCAGGATCATGACCTGAACCGAAGGCAGTCGCCTAACCAACTGAGCCACCCAGGCGCCCCGGGAGAGAGAATCTTAAACAGGCTCCATGCCCAGCACAGAGCCCAACTCGGGCCTCGATCTCACAACACTGAGATCATGACCTGAGCCAAAATCAAGAGTCAGATGCTTACCCAACTGGAGCCCCTCAAGCACCCCTCACTATTTTTTCTATGCAAAAATATATATTTCACATTATTGGCACCCAGCTTTGTATATAGCTTTTTCTTTTATTGTGAAATATAGCATAGATGCAGAAAAGTGTGCAAGGCCTATATGTCCAGTTTAAAGAAGAAGTGTAAAGTGAAACCCTGTGTCACCACCAATTAAGGTTGAGAAATAGAATGTTTTCCCCCCTCCCCGATTCGACCCCCACATGCCTCTTGTGATCCCAGCCTCTCCTCCCCGCAGAGGCGACCACTCTCCTGATTCCGACATAATCTTTCTCTTGTGTTTCTATGTAGTTTCCTCACTTATGAATGAACTCTTAAACAGTTGCTTCATTTTGAAGAACTGAGCGGCGAGCACAAGCTAGATGCGTATGCAGCAAAGAGCCCTAGCGCCCCCATTAGCTGAAGGCTTCCAGAAGGGACGCTGAGAAGTCCTGGTTATTGTCCGCCCCCAGCTCCCCTTTTAGGGAAGTCGGTGGCCCAAGGCACAATGGACTGGGGCACGTATAGAGCCCACCACCATCAGGACGCCTGACAGGGTCATGGGCATGGTACTGGACACACCCAGAAGAAATATGGCTTTCGAGCTTGCCACAGCCTGCCTCCAGATCCTCCAGCCTCCAAGCGCAGGTCAACACAGGACACCTTTGTGGGGTGAAGTGAGCGTCCTCAGCTGATCCAGGGAGCAGGATCTAGAAGGCAGAGCAGGAATTCAGCAGCAAATGATCAAGCCAGATCTCTGCCATGGCCGAGGAGAGGCAAATACTCACGGACGTAGAGTGGGGGAGGGGATCCAGGCTCTACCCCATTACGTTGGGCCCCTCCATCCACTTCATCTCCCTTCCAGAGACAACCTGGGGCCCCTGTTCCTGAGCCCGATGAAGATTCAGCCATCCAGACCAAGCTACTTTTCCACCTTCCCCTCTGATGTCTTGTGATTCGGGCTGTGTAGTCAGTTATCCTTGGTTCTAGCTATTCTTTAACTTGGGAAACTATGGTGCTGTTGTCTCCTCTCCTGTTGGCCTTATCCTTGTGGGATTGTGTCTTTAAAAACAAAACAAAACCCTTACTGCACTTTTAGCGGGGCTCTGGGAGGGAGCGAAGTTAGATGCTTGCATTAAATCGGCTGTCTAAATCCGGAAGTCTCCAAAGGAAATCCTGCCGCTCCCTTCCTCGGTTGCCCGAATGTGATAGTTAGTTGGATGGCTCCTTTGGCACCCTGGGGCCTGTCAGCAGTGCTCACTGTACCCAGCAGGTACAGTGGTGGGGAAAGAATGTGGGTACGCATAAGCATAAGGGGTAGGCTTTGGACATTACATTTTTAGTATTTGTAATCAAGAGCCTGAATTTGGGAGTAGGTCAGACCCAAGTTTGGCTTCCAGTTCTGCCCCTTACCTACTGTGGACTTGGAGCAAGTCACTTCGTTTCTCGGAGCCTTATTTTCCTCCCTATAAAATGAGGAAAAGTAATGGTACCCATCTTTCAGGGTTGCCTTGGGAATTAAAGGGGATTACATGAAACTGCGGCATTTAATTCAGCGCCTGGCACATTGTACACGCTCAGCACATGGTAGGTGTTGCCATCACTGTCATCATCCTGAGACCCTAGGAACTTTCCAGAAGCTTCAGAGCAACTCGTGCCACAGGCCTCTTCTGGCTGCCACGGCTCTGGATTCCAGAAAGCCTCGATGCCCTCCCCCTTTACCCAGCCCTTGACGTCCTCCACAGCAGTGCTCTTGACCTCACCTTGCTCCTGGGATGATTCCCAGGGGCCCACCTAGCCTGACCAAGCACAGCTTTCCTATCTAATCACCCAGCATTGCTGACAGCAGGCACAGCACTGGCCACACTACACAAGGGCCCCACAGAAAATGGCCAGCCGAAATATCGGCAGAGGATTGCCGACCGGCTCTGCGCCTGGTGCTGTGGAGCCCCCAAGGGGCATCCCAGGCTCTAGCCTGGCTGATTCGCAGGCCACCTGCCTACTCACTGGGATTCATGCTGCAGAAAAGATATTTATTCCTTCATTCTGTAATTGATGTATACATTATTGATTTTGCCTTTTTGTGTTCTCTCAGCAAAGTAGCTGTTTACCAGTTGAACTTAATCTAAATTCCAAGTCTGAGGACTTGATTTGACCAAGTGAATTTGATTTGGGACTCCGTCAATTTTAGTCAGCGCCAGACATTTAAACTTCAAAAAATTGAAGTTAAATTATATACATTTATAAAGGGAAAAATCCCAGAAAACCTCAAACTCTTCCAGCTCTTGCATAGGGAATACCCTGCTCCAAGGACACTTTAACAAAATGCAAATTTACAGGAAAGCTCCACCCAGCGGGGGGGATTGGTGCTACCCTAGAGTTCTTGGCAGAATCTCTTCAGTGAGCCCTAGCTCCCTCCCACCCCCTGTACCACGTGGTCATAACAGAAATACCCCAACTCAGATTTCTCCTAATTTTAGGATACAGCTGTTGCAAAACAAAACAAAACAAAACAAAACACGTGGGTCACACAGTAGCCAACCCAGCAGCCATCCCACAGCTGTGGAACCCTAGCGGCCTTCCAGAATCTTCTCCCTGCTGGTCTGCTTATTATAATAGCAAAGGTTTCAGTCGGGCAATTTGATCGTGCAAAACTCAGGTCGTGGGCTTTGAAGTCAGACAATATCTGGGTTCTAGACCAGGCTCTGGCATTTACTAATGAATGACCTTGGGCAAGTTGCTCAATACATGGCAGAGGCATTATTGGTAATGAAGACTACCACTAGCTAATCTTCAGAGAGTGCGTGCAACAGGCATGAACAGGTGTTCGCTCGAGTCATCTTCATAACCCCTACGACACTGTGAATAATGTGCAGCCACGACCTCTCTTTCACAGATGAGGAAGTCGAGGCACAGAAGAGTTAGTAACTTCCTCCCAATGACATAGCTCTGAAGCGACAAGTCCATGGTTCCAGCCCAGACCTCTCTCCAGGGCCTGCATGCCCTCTTAGCCCCTACGCCAAAGAGCTGTGCTCTCCAGTACTTAGCCAGCAACCCCATGGGGCTATTTAAATCAATTTAAATCAATTTAAATAAATAAAATTAAGAATTCGGTTTTCCATTTGCACTAGCCACATTTCAAGTGCTCAGTTGCCACATGTGGCCAATGGCTACTATGTTGGACAGCGTAGGTAGAGAGAGCACTCTTTTCTTCCTGGGAGGATGATTCGACATCGTCTCAGAAAGTTCTGTCGGACAATGCTGCCTATAGAGCTTCTGGGATTTTATACCTTACAAAATCTGAGACTTGAGTTGTATAGCTTTCTTGTATTATTATTAATAGACAGCTGGTTGTGATAGATTGAAATGCCTTCTGCACTTGGCCAAGTAGGGCAATGGCAAACAAAAAGCCAAGAAGTTACATTACATTTTTCCTGTCTTCCCAATGCATTACTTCAAATTTACAAAATTGTCTCCTGTCACTTCTGTTTGACATGTAGGGACATTCACCGATTTGCCCCAAGATTCAGCTTCTTCCACAGCTCTGCCTTGACCTCTTTGGGTTATCTGGATAACATTTAGTACCCTAGTACATTCATCTCACCTGTGACTTTGAACGACGAGCTGGCTTCTGAAGTCGGCTCAGCCCCGAAGGACCCTGGGCTCTGAGAGTCTCTGTCATATGTGCCATGTCTCCGGTTCCTTCTCTCGGGCTTTCTCTGCTCACCTCTGTCACACGGTTAGTAAAGGCCAGGGAAAAGAAAGAAAGGAGCTCAAGGTTCCTTGCCTGAACTGCTGGATGATTCAGTCTGGGAATCTGCAAGCTCCCAGAAGCCAGTGGAATTACAGTACACAACCATAACCTTGTGAGTACACATACGCCTCCTTTCGAAGCTCTGTGGTGGAGAAGACTGGACCAATATCTGATCTAGTCAATAATTTATAGAGTTAGGACAGCCATCCACTTCTTGCAAAGCAGCTGAACGTTTATGGGGGTTAGTCATAACCTTCGCTTCATGCCCCAGAGCCCATTCGAGCTACAGTGACATCACAGAATAGCCAAGGAGGTGGAGTTACTCCAGTGTAAACGAAGGAGGACACCTCGGACTGCTCCTCTTCGGGTGCAGGGAAGGAGCCTCTGGACTTCCAAACCCAGGAGTTGCTTGGGTCTTAGCCACTCTGTAAATCAGATCCAGGTCTGTACGCCCCCTTGCCACCGTGTGTCCTGGGTAAACCTACCTCTGCTTCCTTGTTAGCTGAGGTTATTTGTACGGTGTGGTTACAATCCCACTCTGTTCTATCGATGGGTTTCATTAACGCAACAGGGTTGAAAAGGGATGAATAGACGTGTTTAAATGAGGGGCGAGTCTCTGTTTATCATTAACGTTCATCCTAGAGAGAGGCTAGCCCAGTCCTCACCAGATTACCATCTCCCGAGTGCCCAGCTCATCACGCCAAACCCCTAACGGAGTAAGGTCAGGGTAGAGGAGCTGGGTCTCAAAGGACGTGCGGGAGTCCCAGAGCGAAAACAGGGAGAAAGTGCATTCCAGGCTGGGCGAATCAAGGGGCGCCAGCTCAGAGGGCGGAACACACATGGTGGCCTTTGATGAGCTGAGCCTGGCATGATTGGAGGGCAGAGAACATAGCAGTATGGAACATGAAACCCGGCTCTTAGTGCTGCTGTGAGGACGGGAGGCCAAGCTTATGGACAGCCCAAAGAACAGAATTTAGCAGGCTGTGCTTGCATCCCTAGGCAGCTGCAAGCCATTGGCGGATTTTTCAGTGGGGAGGGACCCTTGGCCAACCTCAGTCCATCAAGCTCTCTGGCAAGCATGGAAAGCCCAGACCCAGGGAGCTGAGTGGATGTGAGTTCTGTGAAATGAGGCGCTACGACTATCAGACACTATCCATCCCATGGTCTACTTCTGCGAAATTTGGACTCAGGTGGAACTAGCCAGTCTAAGAGCTAGTGACCGTGCCCACCGATAATTGTTAATTGACTTGCTTTTCCGAGATTTTCGGTGGTACCAAAAAAAGAGATGGATTTACCTTACGTTTGGAAACCTCGGGGAGTTGAAGATGTCCCTAACAGCCTTTTCCTTGAAAGTTGGGCCTCACATTTATAGGGTGTGTGATAAGCAGGGGTTTTTTCCCCCCCAAATTAAATAAAACAGAGAAGATGCATGAGCATCGGTTATAAAGCACCTACTCCGTCAGAGTGCAGATTTGAATCTCATCTGTTTTATTGATTTCACTTTTCAACTGGGGATTGGAATGGTTCGCCAAGGGCTGCTCCCATTCTGCTCCCCTTGAGTGAGTGGCTCCAGATAGAACCGCTCACCGTGTTGGGGCATCCTCCACCGTGGGTAGTGTCCACGTGCCATCTGCAGATTGTTGCGCCTGCTGGACTACGGAGGCACTGCAAGCGTATGTTAACACTGATGCGGGGTTGGGGGGGGGGTCCTGTTTCTTGACCCGTCACTAATACCCTATAAGTCCCATGAAGCTACCAGGGATTCCTGAGCAAAAGCTTAAGGTGCTTCAGTTCCCTCCAAATAAGCCCTATTCATTGCTTTGAGGTTGTGGCATCATGGGCGGGCAATCAGAGCTCTGGTAATATTTGCATTTGGGGATTGTAAAAACTCCAACGTGGCTATAAAATAGCGTTTAGAATGATCAAGGAGCTAGGTATGCGGGCACAAAGAATTGTCAATTGTAGAAAGCCACGTTTCTGCTCGAGTCCCGGATGACTTTGCTCCAAGGACAAACTGAAGCTGCAGGGGGCCAGTGAGCTGGCTCTGTAGGGATGACCCACCCCAAGAGGAGGGGCGCTGGGCTCCCTGCACAGTCTGGATACCGTCAGAATGGCGAGGAAGTTTCCTTTCCCAAGTGCGCTGAGTTTACTTGCGAAGGATATTTTGTGTTGTTCTTTGATTTTGTATCTGTCTGGGGGACGAGTGTACTCTCTGAAACCCTCCAGGTAGTTTGATTGTCTTCCCGATCCCCTCTTTAAGTATTTATAATTTGTTCTTAGGAATTTGTCTGGAGCCCCCTCGTAACACTTTGCCTGAACTTTTCTAAATGGTGCGTTTCAGTAGTTTCTACATTTCAAAACTCGTTTTGCAATTTGGTAAGCTAATGACTGAGCACACACACACACACACACACACACACACACACACACTCCGTGGCAAACCACGTGTGGGCTTGGGAACCAGGCAAACCCGAGTTTGCATCCTGCTCTCCTACTAACTAGCTGTGTGACTTTGGGCAACTTAGTTAACCTCTCTGGGCCTCAGTGTGTTCATCCATAAAATACGGACCATAATAGCTCCTGCCTCGTAGACAGCTGCTTAAAGGACTGAGTGAGACCAGATGTCGAAAGCACTTGGGTCAGTGCCTGGTGCCGAGCAAATGCTCGATAAATTCAGTGGTGGCGATTTTTCTCGTTGCTTCGAATGGGACATCCAAATACCTAGTGGCCTGTCATCCATTGCGGGGACTTGTGCACAGGAGGTGCTTAGTAAGTGTTTGTTGCAATGAATTGAATTGATTCCAGCCGTTTAACTTAGTTTGGGGGATATAGATTTCCCTCTGTACCAGGACGCTAGGAGACACGGATGAGGACTCGCAGCCCAGGCGGTCCAGCGTGAGAGGGAGGAGGCCGTGTCCTGTAGAAGGAAGAGCCCGGTTATCAAGTGTGAGGTTTTCTAAAAATGCCTTTGGCTGAAAGAATTTGGGTCATAGGTTCCCTTCTGGCAAAGTCCCTGTCATCTAAAACGTGACAGCAAGGAAAGGTCCCCCCCACACACACACACCCAAGTCCCAAAGCCTTGGGGCCCCGGCAAGGTGAAGTACAGTGAGGGCTACAAGTTCAGGACTCGGCTGTGGTGGGGTTTACACTTGACTGTTTGGTTTTGCACTCACCATTTGGTTTTGCAGATTCCTCAGCATTTCTACACACACAAACCTGCACACCAGTTCAGAACTCTGTGCTCTGTTGGGGAAGGGGGGGGGCGGGAAGAGGGCGGGAGGGATCGGGATTGGTCGAGGTCATTGCCGATGAACCAGCTATCCGACCTGGCTTCCTTCCCGTTTCCAACAAGACAATGACTGATCAAGGCAGAGGATCCCTAACTGAGATCCATGGATGGGTGGGAATGTCCAGAAAACCCCTGAAATTATATGTAAAATGTTGGTGGGCTGGGAGAGGGGAAACACCACTGGGAGTGCTGTTTTCTGTGGAGAAAGACCATAGTTTCTAGTGGATTCTCAAAGGAGGTTGTGACCCAAGGCAATTAAGACTGCAAAGCTGTTTGGTTTTGTTGCCCCAGACCAGTTGGTGTGTGTAACCACGGCAGCCAAACACGACCCAGCTAGGCAGGCAGTCATGGCAGTGACAAGATCAGTCAGCAGCATTTTGTGGCCAAGCAGCTGATGGATTGTTCAATCGGTTGTTGTAGACTCATGTAGACAAAGCCTGCAAGCTTGGGGAAGCCAGGCCCCCCCAGGTCAGCCTCGGGCGACAGCCCCCATCCTGCCAGGCCCCGGGGAGCGAGTCCTTCCTGCCCGGCAGCTCGTTTGCTCATGAGCTGGCCCGAGTCACCTCCTCGTACAGTACCTCAGAGGCAGCGCCCTGGGGCGGCTGGGATCCGAAGGCCTGGAGGCAGGTGCCCGCTCCGCCACTGCCTAGCTGCGACGCTGTAGGTAAGTCACTTCCCCTGAGCCGCGCTTCCTCATCTGCCAACCGGGGCACAGTCCCCTGCTCAGCCTGCCCGCCTGCCTCACAGGGTTGTTGGGAGGAACACAGGAGGTGACAGCCCATAAAGCTCTGTACACCTAGGAGGGATCTCTAGTGCTTTCTCCACTGTGTCCTGGCCGGTCTTTGGCACAGGGACCACCCAAGCAAGCAGAGTGCTCCAGGCGCCTGAGCCTCACCTGCGGGGAAATGAGTGGGGGTCGCCCCGGGTGCAATTGCCCCCTCCCTGCGGTAAGCCTCCCAGCACCCTGGGTCCTTCCCTGCCTGTCTGTCCCTGCGGCCAGACTGTGAGCCCAAAGGGGGACAGGGGCTGGGCCTTCTGCACCTCCGGACCTCCCCCAGTGCCTGCCTGCTCTGTGCCCAGTGGGTGTTCAGGAACTGCCTCTCCTGCAAGCTCCGCTGTGGACTCCGCATCCCCAAGGGGTGCTCTGACCCCAGCCAAGACTTGTGCACCCTAGAAGTGGGAAGTCAGACCAGCCCACTGGAGCACCGGCAGCCGGAGGAGAGCAGGCCAAAGGAAGCCAAGCCAAGCCTGGTCCACGGTGGCTGTGAGCTTGGATCGTCCCCTGGAGTCTAGAAGGAATGGCTTGACTTGCCCTGCAGAGTCACATCAGTGGTCACGGGAGCAAGATGGTGGACGCCAGCCAGAGTTGGCCTTTGCTGAGAACACCATTTGAACCGCCGAGCTGTTGCTCTGGTGCATGAAATAGCAGTGTGCATGGGACGTCTGCCCTGTCTGCAGAAAAAAACAAAACAAAACAAAACAAAAAAAAAAACTGGAGAAATGAGCATTCGCTAAGTGATAGTGATCAGAAGATGGTCATCAGGCTGAAAGGGCCTCCGGGATTCTGGCCTTTAATGGAAATTCTGCTCTGGTACACATGGCCTTGTTCTCCTTAGGCCGCCGGGCCCCGATGGAAAGAACAAGCAGAGCCTTCTGCTCAAGGTCTATTGATGCCTCTCTCTTTGCCCCTTTGCTCAGTGTGCTCTTCAGCTGTTCAGTATCCGGCGGGAACAGGAGAAATCCTGTCCAAGTCAAAGCTGCCAGGCAAACAGAATTAGCAAAACTGGACGGGGACGTGGTCCACTCCGGGTGTCATCGGGCCCCACCCCGGTCTTCCCTGCCTTTCCCTTCCCTCACGAGTCCGACGTTGAGAGGGACCCCAGCTAGCTTGCCTCAGAGTCCTCTTCCCCTGCCTTATTGTGTCCCTTCCCAAGGCAACGCCCTCCGCCCAGCAGGGGACGGGGGCCAGGCAGATGCTCGGCCCTCAAAACTTCCCTAAGAAGCTTTGGAAGTTGGGCGCTCCGCGGGGGCTTTGAGGGACGGGCTGTCGCACCAGCTCAGCCGGCGACTCAGGAAGGCCGGACTCAGTGTGAGACGGAGGACACAGGCAGCGCAGGCGAAGAAGAAAGGCGAGCTGCAAACATGTTTGGTTCCTCTGCCCCGGGATCATTCCCAGCATTTAGACCAAGCCCTTCCGGGACCAGGCCTCCCTGAAACCACCGAGACAGAGGAGGAATCCGAATAGAGTTGGAGATCAAGTAGAAAGACAGAAACTGGAGAGTCAAGCAGCTGACCTACAGCTCTCTGCTTTTTGCTGGTGATGGCACTGATTTTGTGAAGCCCCTAGAGTCAGCCTCAGACTGGTCCAGACCCCAGAGCCCTAGCCTCTCCGTGGGCGAAGCCCCGGGGCCCCTACGCCAGGGTCCCGGAGGGGCCCAAGGGGCCCAGAAAGACGCCAGCAGAACACCCTCAGGGTTTCCGCCGTGCCCACCCGCTCTTGAGCCCTTCACTCTGCCGTAATTTTCTTTAGAAGATGTGTCACCATCTGAAGTGATCTTCTTTGATTAATTGATTTGTGTCTTGTCAGCCTCCCCCTCCATTATAAGGGCCGTAAGAATGAGAAGCCCAGCGCCATCCCCCAAGAAATGTGTGCCCGCTGATTGACAGAGGGACTTACCGGGCTGCTAAGTAAACCCCATCTTCCCATCCGGTATTTGAGCACGTTCATTCCCGGGGCTCCAGCGCCAGAGGCCCACAGCTCGCTGGGTGCACTCTGGGCCAGGAAGGACATTGAGCAGAGGCAACGCAAGAGGGCCAGATCTTGGCCTCAGCAGTCGACAGAGAGAAGTGGCTTGATGGCACACTCCTCAATCCCATCATTCTGGAGGCCTTCTGGAGAAACTGGATCATGGGCATTGAGAGTTAGGAGGCACCGGGAAACAAGGAACCTTGCCTGTCGTTCACTGTAGGAAGTCCCTATGGTTTCCAAAGGATACTGGTGAAGAATCGGATCCCAAGAGCATCAGCACCCCCTCCAACAGGGCTCCCAGTGGAAGTGTCTGCATTCCCTTCATCCACAGGCTACCGGGGAGCCAGAGCCCATGGGTCTCAGGCATCCCCATCCTCATGGGTGTAAGAGCCCCAAGAATTCCAATCTTGATTTCATGCTCTCCAGCAAGAATGCTGTCTTCCCTGTCATTTCAAAGGATAGGTCAGAAAGGTGGGTGAGTTGTTTCCAAATTTGGCTTCCAGAAACTACAAAAGAAGGTGTTTTTTCCTAGTGGAGTAATACACAAACAAACATGTGCAGTAGAGCTCATTAACCTTTGAACCTTTAAGATAGCTGAGTGCCTTCTGCTGTGTGGCAGGCTGGCTCCCCGTGGGGATACTCAGGGGGCAGGTCTGCTTGGAAAGGAAGCCTAGTTACCTAAAGGTAGAAAAAGATCCCCCCCCCCCCCCGACTTCCCGCGCTCCTGCTCCCCTCCCCCCACCCTCAGTGTGCTGCACAAAGCAAGGCTTCGAATCCATTCCCTGCCATCCCCCAGGAGCTATTCCTTTGGAATCCCCTTCTGAGTCAGAACGCTCTCCTCCTGGGGGCACTGGGGGGAATAACTTCAGTCTGAATCTGGCCAACATCCAGTAACCCTTTGCAGGCCTCTGGGTGTGAATCCTGCTGGTCATCTGCCCTTCTGCCTCTCCCCAACCTCCTCTGCCTGATTAAGTGGCTGAATCTGTGAGGAGACCCTTCTTCCCCCGCAGTGGAGAGGAAGCATCCAGGCTTACAGGAGGTGGCTGAAGGAAGAAGCCGACGCAGCTTCCGGCCTGGCCTGCTAGTGGGGGCTGCTGTGTGAGGCTCAGCCGAGTCGGGGGGCAGTGGTGGGGTCCAGGCCAGCCTCTCACCCCTCTCTCTCTGGCCTAGCACACACAGATGAATCACTAGCCCTTCCATGAGCCCCCAGAGTTGGGTGAGGGCTTTGCAGCTTCCTGGGCATCAGCATGAAGCTTCTAGAAAGGCAGCCCCAGAGCTTCCAGGGTTGCCTGTCCTGCCTGAGACCTGTCTGTGAATGTGGCACCTTGGCCGAGCAGGACCGGGGCGGGGGGGGGGGGGGGTGACAGGAAAGAACTGGGGCCCTAGTTCTCTGGGAGACTTCCTGATGGCCCCAGGCCCAGCACAGTGACCACCATGGGGGAAGGACACCCGGGCTCACACAGCACTCACCTGACACTGCCCGGTCGGTGTCTCCTGGCACAATAGCACCGAGCACCATGACAACTGCAGCCCTAGAAAAATGACTCATTTGATGATCTGCTCCATAACCATGCTTAGGAACAGCCACAGGTTGCCTGAGCCATCCTTCACAAGCGTCCGTCACTAAGCAGCAACTTTCAGCCATCACTTCCTCCTGGTCACTGAAAACATTTGTCATTTCCTGTTTTCTCCATTTTCCAACGATTCTAATTGTCAGTGTCAAAAGGCAACAACTGTTTTCTTGGGGCTTATCTTTGGAGCACATTGATTCAGAACAAAGGATGGGGGCCTCCGTCTGCAAAACAAAGGAAGCAGCCTCCTGGGGAGGCCTCCTCTGCCCGGGGCCAACAAGACCAGGCCCGGAGGAGAGGGCTGCGGGGCCTCTGGACTCCCCAGCCTAGTGAAGAGACTCCTGCTTGATGGCGGTGTCCCAGGATGCCAGAGGCCCAGCCCCGCAGGCCCGGTGCCAACGTGCCATTTGAACTTGGGAGTTTCTGTAGCCATCCCGCTGACCAGAGTTTCCCTGAAACTCGGGAAGCTCCGGATTCTGTGTTTCCTTGGATGAACACCAGCCAACGTCCCCTGGTCCCTGTAACTCTAGACTGTTGGAGAAGCGCTCTCTTTCATCTGGCCAACACCACCCAGTTCCTCCACCCTTTGACCCCTGCCCCAGCCCAGCCTTCTCTTTTATTTCCTGTGCCCTTGGGGTGCCTTTCCTCTCTACTGCCTTCCCTTTGGACTCTTCCACCCTTCCCCTGCTTTTTCTTTGGTTGTGCTCTGTGGCCTCCACCTGCCCCGACCCCCCCCCCCCACCCTTGTACAACTTCGGTGTTTGAGGAAACTGATGGGGCAGACGGTGGGGACGGATTTAGGGTTGATGTTGACCCAGCCAGCCACAGGAACCAGTCCCCAGAAGCAGCTGGTCCCCAGAAGCAGTGGGCCGAAGAGGCTAGAGAGGCCTGAGCACTGGGTCTGCAGTTGGGAGACAGTGCGCTTCCTAGCTGTGTCACTCTGGGCATGTCATTTAACCTCTCCGAGCCTCAGATGTCACATGATAAGCTGGGGCCGTAGATCTTCTGCCCAGATCTCTGAGGGCTGGCATAAGGGTCCAAGGGAAGAACAGACGTGAAAGGGCTGCCCCCAGTGTTGCAGGCAGAGCCTAGCTTCCAAGCCTCACTTCCTGTCTGGGGCGGTCATGTGACCCCCCATGCTCCGCAGTGGCCAGATCCCTAACTGGAATGACATAGCAGGGCGGACCTTGAGGAGGATGTGAAAGAATGAGCGCAGGCCGTTCAGGACAGTGAGCACGGGTGGGCTGGCCCCGGCCCCCCCAGGTTCTAGCAGGAAAAGGGCAGCTCCATGGGCCGCCCAAGGCGTGGCCCCAGTGGAGGGGAGCAAGGGCCCGGATAGGAAGCAGGCTAAGGACAGGACGGTGAAATGGCTTCTGGTGTCGTCTGCCTGCCCCGTGCCTGGGGTCTGTCCTCTAAGGCTTGGCAGGCCTGGGAGCCCAGCATTCTCCCCAGGCGCCAGCCCTCCGCCGGCCCAGCCCACACTAGCCCCACTGAGGGCAGAAATGCAGGTCCTGCCAGGCAGCCCGTGTTATAGGTCAAGTCCTCTGGCATCTGGGGGGATGCAGCTCAACAAGTGGACTAAGGTGGGGGGATCCTCCCTGACGGAGCTGCCTTGGTTGTCAGCACCCTATCGAGCAGGCTTCCTGAGAAGGGGAGAGAGATGGCAGTGGGTGAGCACTGCACTGGGAGTCGGACCTGGGTCCCACTCACAACCTGACACCGAATGGCTGAGGGTCTCAGGGCAAGTCGTGCCTGCGGGGCCCTCGTCCGGTTCTCTGCTGGCTGTCTCCTTGAGCCACTCCCAGACTCCGTGCTGGGCCTGCGGCCCTGAAGCTTGGCCCCTCCCCTACCCCACCAGCTGCCCCTGTGATGGAGACGGGAAGCTCGTCCCAGTTGCCCATGCTCCAGCCAGGCAGGAAAATGAAGGGAAGTTGGCAGCGAGTGGCTATGCTGGGTGGCAGACAGTGCATTTATCTGACCGTGTGATCATCCTGCCGTTCGTGCCAGGACCACCCAGAACAAGTCTGGGCCCTTTCCCCATGACAGCCCTGCAGAGTCTGGGTACCCACCGCCACATAGCCCAGGGTCTGCTCTGCCCCATCCACGGCATCCCTGGTTTGCTCAGCCATTCGTGGTCTGCACAGTTCCGGGTGCGAGCCCTACCCCTATCAGTTAGTGCGCTCACAGTGCAGCCAGTCCATCTGGGTCTCCCTGAGACTGGCACGCCCAGACTCTTGTCAGCACTGTAGACATGGTCTGGCCAAGGCAGAGGAGTGTAGGACTGTCACCTCCCTCCTTCGACATACTCTGCTTCTATTAATGCAGCCTAATGTTACATTTGCTCTTTTGGTGACCACATCTCACTGCTGACCCATCCTGAGCAGAAGGACATCCAAAATGCCTGAACCTTTTCTCTGTGTGCTCTTGCTGTTAAACTCTGTCTCTCCTGCCCCATCCTATGCTGTCGCAGTTGATTTTTTAACCCAGGTGCAGAATCCTACTTTTGTTTATACCTGTGAAATTTTGCTCGGGAGGGCGGGGCATGCATGCAAGTGTGTGTTGATGTGTTCACTCATGCTTTCTGCTACACCAAAGCCAAGTCCTGGGCCCCCACACAGCAATCCCAAGGCTAATTTTCTTGGTAGCCCCCGTCTAACACGTCTTTCTCATCTTCTGTTTAGCAAGAGAAGCAGAGATCAGGTCTTACGGCAATGACCCCTGAACAGCGGAGTGCATATATTGCCCAACAGATGAGTCAATTTCAAGGTAAGCAGTTAAGGTCATTGTTCCCAAAGGGGCAGGCGGGGGTTGGGGGGGGTAGGGGGATAGGGGGTGAGGGGTGAGAACTCACTGCAGAGTAAGCAGTCGCTGTCAGTGTTTCTGAAAGCGCTGAGGGAGGGAAGGGAGGTCTGCAACTCAGTTAAACAGCACGCAGGCTGGATCGACCCCACATTGAAAGCTTCAGCAGCATCCCGATCGAAAGCCAGGTTTTAATGACTCTAAAATCAAAACTTAAGTCAAGAGATTAACTAAATTGAGTCAGGCCCCTTAAAGCAGTTATTCTCGAAAGGAGAAAGGCACACCTTCAGGGTTCTGGTCCTGTCCTCGCCACTGCTGGGGTGACCTTCCACTCTCAGTGTTCCTGAGCCATCTCTCAGGCATGGACAGTGGAGCAGGGGTTGGGGACGCTCTTCCTCAAAGAGTCTGTGGCAGGGGCTCCCGGAGCCTCCACAGGTAGCAGGGGTCCCCACCCTACCATGGCAGCTACGAATGTAATCCACATTTATTGGCCGGGGATACAGCAGTTAACAAAAAAAAATGTCAGGCATGGTCCCCACTTTGTGAAGCTTCCAGCCTAGCCGGGGAGATGAGTGTTAAACAATCCCTACGAGCCAGTGAAGTGATATTGGGCCAGGCCAAGAAGACTCTTAACCTGGGGCTGGGGGAGGCTGCTTGCCCTCCAGCAGGTGGTCAGCTTCTTCGTTTTAGCCCAGGGCCACCTCCGTTCTCCTGCAAGAACCCCCGTTCCTTTGGGCATGGCACCAGCTGAATGTCCCAGCTGCCCAAGCCGGAGTAGCATGCCAGGCATGCTTCAGCTGCAGTGACAGGACAGACAAGGTCCAGGAAGGCCATCGGCAAGGAGTGGCCCTCTGCCAAGGCGTGCGCAGTGCCAGGCCTGCGTACAGAGTGCTGAACATAAAAGCAGACCCAGACCCTGGCCTTGGGGAGCTTACCATCTACCTGAAAAAAATAGACCGATAAGCTGGCATTTTCAGTCCGATGTGATCTTCTCTTGGTGCGTGTGTTGTGGGGGAGCTGGGGGCACCGACCCGGGGAGTCTGGGAGGGCTTCCCAGAAGAACTGCAGTCAGCTGAGGGTGGCGGAAGACGGGGAGTTGAGAAGAGCTGGGGAGCCAAGGGCAGAAGGCAAGAGGTTGGTGCCGTGGCAGGGGCCGCCTGCCAGCCGATGCAGCCCAAGTTGAGGATGACTGTGGCACTGACCTCCCACTTCTCTCTTTCTGTAGCCGTCCAAGAACAAGTCACCTCCAAGTGTAGCCAGACCAAGGCAAGCCCCCCATCCAGTCAGCCCATGATGCCACCCAGAGCTGGGCTCCTTCAGAACAATCCGAATCCAGCAATGATCCCACCCACCAGGCACCAGAGCTGCGAGGGCATGGGCATGGCCTCGCCGACTCTGGGCAAGCAACAAGGAATTTTCCACCGTAACCCCCCGTTCCCCATACCCTCGCGCCCGGGCCAGAACCCCCCGGGCAGCCGTCGTCCACAGATTCCCAAGGCGGCCCCCTCAGGAGCGCCCCTGCCTGGGTTCTGTCCCAGACCCCTGGGCAGCCAGCTCCCAAGTCCCCACCAGCTCAGACAGCCCTGTGTGCCAAGAATGCCTGCAGTGTTCAATGATGCCGCGTGGGCGGCGGCCGCGGCGGCGGCTGGGACCACAGCGGGCTCGAGGGAGCCCCCCCTGAGCCGCGTAGACCGTAGCATCCAGCCGCACTTTGATAGCAACTCGATCTTCACCAAGGCGCCCGCCAGAGCTCCCCTGGTAGCCCCGACGTTCCCATCGCAGCAGGCAGCCGTGCCCCCTGGTCAGGTGGCCCCAGGAGGCAGGCCTGGCCAGAAGGTGAGTGCTGCTCTGGTCAGCCCCAGCTTCGGCCTGCTGGGCAACCAGAGCCTCAGGCAGAGCCCGGTGCGAGGTCCCGTGCCCGTGCTCAACGCCGCCAAGTCCCTCCAGCAGGGCATGGCCAGCTTTGGTCCCGTGAGTCCCATACAGGGCATCGAGCCGCCAAGCTCTGTGGCCGCCGCCGCCACCGCCACCTCTGCCATTGCCGCCAGCCAGTCCCCAGGTCCATTCGGCAGAATGGGTACCCCCCCTGAGCTGCCACCCTACGACTTTTTGTCCCCAGCCCCGCCGCCACTAAAGGGTCTGCTCTCAGCCCCTGACTGCAGTGAGGTGGATTTCTTTGAAGCCCTCTTGAAAGGCCCCAGTGGGAGCCCAGAGGAGGGCTGGGTGTGCAACCTGAGGCTCATCGATGACATTCTGGAAGAGCACGCCGCCGCCGCCGCCGCCGCCGCCGCTGCCCCCGCCGCTGCCCCCCAGAGCGCTGGGGGGCTTTAAGTGCCCGTAGAAACCCCCGCGCCCTCACCACGTTAGGCAGTGGCGTGGAGCCATGGCCAATCCACCGCCCGCCGCACAGCCACCCAGTTGTTTCCTCCCCACAACCTGAGTGGCATCCGCCTGTGCTCATCCCTCTCTCTACCTGTGACAGAATGGAAAGCTGGTGATTTTTCAAGCTACCTGTACATAATTTGAAAATTTTGTAAATGGTTTTCCTAAACGTTAAT